>NW_027210600.1:4792500-5127500 GCF_029030835.1 Brachyistius frenatus
CAACAATAAAACTATTAAACACAAGTAAAAGTGTATCTATATATATTTTTGTGTGACATATTTTTTTACATTTACTTTTGAATTACTCTTCCTCCTTCCTCATTGAAAATTTCTGAATCTGTTTTTTATTTAAAAAAAATGAAAGTCTCCTTCCTCACTGAATGACCATTTCCACTGAGTGATCAGTTCATTTTCACATCCCATCTAGAAGTTGGATCAGGATTGTCCATCAAACTAGTACACGTCCTAAACTCAGATTTTAGATGAGCTCAAAGAAACTTTTCCACTTTCAGCAGCCTTCATCATTCTGAACACTGAAGGTCAAACATTCGAGAGAAGTAATAACATGTATATCTTCTAGGGGGGAGGACTTTAAAGTGACTTACATTTTTTTTAATTATAAATCCCTTTATAATATTTGTCAAAAACAGAATAAACCAAGGCTCAAAATTAGATGATCATTGTTCCTGGGTACCAAAATCTACTATAGTGCATATTCTTTAATGACTTGTGCACTGTCTGTGTGAACAGGGTCAGGACGACCTGCGGCAAGATGCGGTGATGCAGCAGGTCTTTGGCATGTGCTCCATGCTGCTGCAGCGCAACACAGACACCCGCAAGAGGAAACTCAACATCCGACAATACAAGGTTACCCTTATTTTTAAGAGGACAATAAATTAAGATTGTGTGTCTGTTGCATTTTCAACATGTAATTACTTAATTTTTTGCTTATTAAATAAAAACAACTGTTCATTACCCTGTGCTCACCACACACGCTTCATTCCAGGTGGTGCCTTTCTCGCAGCGTAGCGGCGTGTTGGAGTGGTGTGCTGGTACGGTGCCCATCGGGCAGTTTCTGGTGGATCCCATCAAAGGAGCCCACAAACGCTTCCGACCTCAGGACTGGACCAACCTGGTCTGCCGCAAAAGGATGATGGTATGTCTCAAGGATCAGTGGTGTTGAATGGAAAACATACAACACACCAAAAATACTTTTAAATTTGTTTACATTTATTTGTAAGAAAAACATTGGTGTTTCATCACCTTATCTCACTGTTGTGTCTTTTTCATCCTGAGGATTTGAAATGAATTGGCTGAGCTTTGACAATCTTATTTAGATTGATTTCATCAGAAAATCTCACTCTCCATCTCTACAAGAAAATAACAAACACCTGTCCTGGTAATCTGTGTTTTGCTGTCATCATAGGATGCTCAGAAACTTGCATTTGATGAGAAGCTCCAGGCCTACAGCGAGGTGTGCAGGAAGTTTAGGTCGGTCTTCAGGTACTTCTGCATGGAGCGGTTCCTGGATCCTGCCGTGTGGATGGAGAAACAGCTGGCTTACACTCGCAGTGTGGCCACCTCCTCTATAGGTACGCAGTCACAACACTACACTACAGTATGTTCACCCCAGGTTATGTTCTACAAATGCGTCATGTCGCAAACAAATACACAACATCATGAATCAGTCGTATTTGGGTTGAAACATGTAGGTCAACTGTTTTCAGGAAGGTTGTTTATTGATGCAAAACAAACATGGAGCTTTTCCTGCTTCGTCTTGAAAGCACTTCCCGTCTCCTCCACAGCATAT
Source organism: Brachyistius frenatus (assembly GCF_029030835.1). Taxonomy (NCBI): domain Eukaryota; kingdom Metazoa; phylum Chordata; class Actinopteri; family Embiotocidae; genus Brachyistius; species Brachyistius frenatus. The sequence continues at coordinate 4,794,092 of NW_027210600.1, forward strand.
TAACATTATGTTCTCAGTGTGAGGAGTTAATTATGTACCAGTTTGCCCCTCAGGCCGTTTACCCGACTACCGAGCACAAATTAAAACTGGGTAAATGGAGACTTAAGTTACTGCATTACAGTAAGAAAGTCATTTTTCGCTTCATATGTAAAATAAAATAGGGTGATATAACAATATATCATGAATGACCTTCTTCGACACACTACAGTTTGGTTTCAGTCACAATTAATTACTTTTTGTTTTGTGCCCACAGTTGGCTACATTGTCGGTCTGGGCGACAGACACATCCAGAACATCCTGATCGACGAACAGACGGCTGAACTGGTGCACATCGATTTAGGTAGATTCTACTCTCGTTTATGTGAACACAGAGCTCTACTCATCAGGAAAGGTCACTTTTTAGTTTAATTATGGTCATGTTGTGTTTCCTCTTCATGCGTTTGGTGCTCAGGTGTGGCTTTTGAGCAGGGGAAGATCCTCCCCACCCCGGAGACCGTCCCCTTCAGACTCTCCAGAGATATTGTAGACGGGATGGGCATCACTGGGGTGGAGGGAGTTTTCAGGAGGTGAGGTGGAGTCATATTCAGATGATGCTGTCTCATGATGTTCCTAAATTTGTTGTTCTCACATTGATTTGTATGTGAATTGCAGTAACTGTAACTTATCTGTCCACTCTACAGAATATATTATAGGATATTTAGTCAAGTCCTTGTTTCCTGTTTCTCTCTATCACAGTCAAAACTTGTTTTGTATTAATCTGTCATGTCTTTTTAATAGACATGTTTTGCAAATGTAACTCCAAAAAAGTGCATATTATATTTTGCGCTACTGTTGGTCAAGTATACTCTGAGCATTGAAGGCTGACACTGTTTTTTCACCATAATACAGACATCTACATCTGAGATAACAACACTGATCACGTCATTCAGTCAGTTTTAGTTTTTAGTCTCACTATACGTATAAAGTAAGAGTTTTCCCACCGGATTTATTTTAAAACTTTAACTTCTTTGATAGATTGAAGAAAGCTGAATAGCGAACTCGATGGAGCAAAATCATTTTAAATGTTTAAAAAAAGTAAAAGATTTGTGTTGGGAGATCAACTGTTTTTGAGGTTAGGGCAGGTGTGCAGTGAGTTATAGTAGATGCAGTGACTAATCACTTTCTTCTCTGTTCAGATGTTGTGAGAAAACGATTGAGGTGATGAGGAGCTCTCAAGAAGCTCTGCTGACTATTGTAGAGGTACGAGCATGGTCCGGTCTACACTCACACACACAGAGTGAACACAAAGGCACCTCAGCTGCTCATAAATGCCATTTCTTTTTCTCTTAACCTTTTATTAAACTTTTATTTCTCCCTTGTGGCAGTGAGAGTAATTACAAAAACCCTGTCAACACGTGCTTACGTCATAGACTCCGTTGTTGTGGCTGTAAAACGATGGATGAATTGTGGATGAATGAAATAAAAGTCTGCCCACAACCCCCGCGAAATGAATGACCTGAATTTGATTCATTCTTTTCATAACATTAGGAAATTCAAGAAGAGCCGCATGGTTGAATTCTCTCATCCCTATTCAAGCTAACACAGTGCTAAACCGTAAGTTAGCCATGCTCTGCCCACAGGGTATGCATCCATACTCTCACCAGACATCAGGGCTGTGTACTCAGGTGTAGTGCTGTCAGGATGTTTATTGTATGCATTAAACAAAGGGCACAAAAACATTCATTTCTGGGTACAATAATTTAGATCAGTAGTTATGTTGGTATATATTGACAATACAACCCTCTCCAAATGCATGCACTGCACAGGTAAGTGTACCAACATGTAAGAGCACTGTACAGTGTGCGATTGCACGAAGGGATGTGGGCTATTTGAGACAGTGTATGTGTTTGTGTGCTGTGCAGGTGCTGTTGTACGACCCCTTGTTTGACTGGACCATGAACCCTCTGAAAGCCTTCTACCTGCAGCTTGACGAGCAGCAGGAGCTCAACGCTACACTGAGCTCCACTATGGGGCGCGATGACATCGACAACCATCGTAAATCAAGGTGATAAAAAAAAAAAAAAAAAAGAGCCATTCATGTTTTCTACCTCTGTTGAATCTCTTACTCATCCTCTCGTGCTCTTCTTCCTGCAGTGACAGTCAGAGTGTCAACAAAGTGGCGGAGCGGGTGCTGCTGCGGCTGCAGGAGAAACTGAAGGGGGTGGAGGAGGGCACGGTGCTAAGTGTGGGGGGGCAGGTCAACCTGCTCATCCAACAAGCCATGGACCCCAAAAACCTGAGTAGACTCTTCCCAGGATGGCAGGCCTGGGTGTAGACCTGAGAGAAGGTACTCTCGGGCTGGTTTCATTTAAAACGAAGGGGTGTATCATTCAACAGATGAAAGACCGAATTTTTCATTCCAGAGTCAACAAATCAACACCGTAGTGTCCTTTTAAAATCAGTCTTGAAAAATAATCAGTGCAATCAGCAGTAGTTTTGCAGCAGTAACCTGCACATGACCAAGTCCTGACGATATAAAACAACCGCTTAACACTATGCGGCAGTGAACAGCCGGGTCGGAGCAGTGACATGTTTCCTGCAAATTTTGCACTCTCTTTCTATTTTACCCAGTTGGATGTGAATGCTTTGTCTGACTTACAAAATAATGATTTATTACCAATGAATAGCCAAAGATTTTTTACTATGAAAACATGCCTAATGAATGTATGATGTATGAAGTGATGCCTTTAAATAACTTGAAATGCCTTTAAAGTCCTTATCCAACTGGGTTTTGTTTCACTTCAGCAGTTTATGAGCAGTTTGTCTTCCAGTGTATTAGGTTAATGAATGTTACATTATTCTACAAGGCTGACACAGTATGACTTTTCGAACTGCACGTCCAGTTCTTACTATTCAACAGCTACGTTATGCTGCTTTGTATCACTTGCCTGCTGCTCTTTAAAATGATTTCTGTATCATAAAATAAATAAAACAAACAGCAGTAAAAGTTTTAGTGTTTTTTGTTAGAATTGTCTCTCAGTTTACATTCGAGGTGTACTCTTTGCTAACCACAAATTTACTCACAGATAATAACTGCTTTCTAAATGCTTTTTGTCGCTCATTGACTCATGCACCAGATCCTAATGTGTTTGCCTGTGTACTTCATGAAGTGGAGTACCTTTCCATTGCATACTCATTGTCAAAGTACTTACTCAGCCCACTGACAGGTCAGCAGATAACACCAGTGCCACGTTTAGACGAGGCAACAGTCCTTATTGTGCTTGTTGTGTGCTCAGGAGGGAAACTTCGAAATGTGAAGTGCAGAAGGGGACGTTCACACAAAGTCTTCATTTGATCACAGAGTGCAGAGAGCAGAGCGGGAGACAGGAGATGCTGGAGATCATAACTTTATGTTTCTAGACAATAGAGCTGTGAATCCTTTCTTTTACAGCTTCAGACACGGATGCCGAGCAGATTATTTGAACATTGACGTTTGATTCATCACAGGAAGACATTTTTTCAGCTGCAAGATATCGTTGGTTTAAACAGAAAATGATCACCGGTCTGGTAAGTTTTAATTTCTCTTTCTTTCTACACTTTAAATATACACATTAAAGAGTATCTCCTATTCATACTGTAATATTAACACTAGCACTGAAAATATTGAAATATTGCACAAACAGTTTAACCAATGTGTTAAACAGAAAAAAAAAAGAAAAAAAAAACCCCCCCCCCCCCCCCTAAAAAGTCCAGAGTATGAAACCTATATTTTCATCTTTTTTTTTTTTTTTTTTTTAATTTTTTTTTTTTTACCAACAGTATGTGAACTCAGGTCCTGGTTTCATCCTCGAAGATGACAAGTGGAAACATGCTCCACTCAGCCAATCAGATGTTAAACCCCAGTATGTTCACCATCAGGCCCTGAAGCCCCCACCTGAGAACGACCACTCCATCCCTAAACATAAAGGTAGTGTCCTTTCATCACACCATAACGTACATCTCTGACTCTAATACAACTATTAAAAGCAAGGATTTTTTTTTCAAAGGCAGATTAAAAAGGTTAATTCATCAAAGTCAGGTTTATTGGCCAAGTAAATGAACACAGAATTTCCTTCTGTCAGTTATGTGACTCTCAATCAATACAGACAGTGTACGTATTATTTACAGCAAAATAAGACTGTGATGGTGCAAGCAATAGTATTGTGCATGAAATAGTGATGTGTGAGTGGTCGTACAATGCAGTATTTGTGGATGTAATAACTATCCGAAGAAACTAGAGTAGCTCCGGCAGAGAAGATGATAGTGGTCTTCTGTCTGTGAGGGTGAAGGCACGAGGAAGGAGTTACAATCACATGGCTGTGAGGTTTTATCGCATATTTTAATGTTTCCAGTAGATTTAGCAGACATAAGTGACTGTGGATTTAGACATTGGCCAAATAAAAAAAAAAATGCAATACACACTCATAATTAAATCCTCTTTATGCCTGAATGATACTTAAGTCTGATAAATAACTAATTAATGGGATCAAGTTAAAACGTATTGCCATATTGAGGACAGTCGTTGTTCTATGTATAGAAATGGAAACATTATTCCTTGAATAGATTCTACAACACATTTAACAAGTGGGAGTAAAAAGGATTCCCAGTGACAGTGTGTGTTGTTCTGTCAGATTTCAAACAGAGGTGTGTTAAGTTCAGCGTGGCTGCTGTGATCTGCCTGCTGCTCCTCCTGCTGCTCGCTGGAATCCTCCTCGCTTATTACTGTGAGTGTCAGGACTTATCCTGACTTATGCACTTTATGTCCATCAAAGCTTAAAGAGACACCCGCACATATTTTGTATGTTCTCACAGAAGCCCCTGTCTTTGTGTTGCAGTTTCCTCATCCTGTGTTCACGGGCTGCAGTGTGGCGACGGGAACTGCGTGTGGGAGTCGCAGTGGTGTGACGGGGTGAAGGACTGTCCTGCAGGCCAGGACGAAGACAACTGCGGTAAACAGCCTCACGCAGGGCCGTAGTGCAGAAAAAAAACACTTAAGAGCTGTTCATATACTTTTACATTTATAAACTAATCAAATCAAACTTTATTTATTGTACCCTTCATGCAAAATTGAAGTACAAGAGGTTTCACAATGCAATAAAAACACAACAATTTGTTAGGAAGCTAAAATAGAATAAAAAGACAATATGAAAACTGGTGACATGGCAGAGTATATAAAAGTATAGAAATATACATAAAATAGATTACAAGCTCTTTGACAGGTCTTTGTCGGTACTCGTCCCACTGCATCATACTTTGAATGATCTGTAGCTTGTTCATATCTTTACTTGGAGGGCCAGAAAAGAGAGCGTTACAGTAATCGAGCCTGCTGGTGATAAAAACGTGTACGTTTCTCAGTATCGGGTTATTGGACTTTAACAATTTTGACAATATAAAAAGCATTTTTTGTGATATTACTGATGTGAGATTAAAAATTCAGATCAGAATATGGAAGATTTTTCAACTTCAACTTTAATGTTAATCCACCATATGACATACAGATCGAAAAATTGTTTCTCAGTCCCACGTTGTGCAAAATAAAAAGATAAAACAAGGAAAGTATAAATATGTAACAATAAAAATCAACGCTTAACTGTAGTGTATATAAGTACAATGTAGTGCAAATACGGGTCCATAGTGCAAAAGCTCAGGCTTTATGGGGTGAGAGGGACAGAAGGGACAGAGTTCAGCATCCTGACGGCCTCACGGGCGAAGCTGTTCGTCAGTTTGGAAGAGCTGCGGTAGAGCCTTTAGTAACCTCACATGTTGTGCTAGTATTAACCGAGGAGTGGTCCCCAAGAGAGACAGGATAGTCTCTGTCAGACTTATAGGTCCCCAAACTAATATAAAACTGATTCAGAAACTACAATCTTTGCACCTTTTACAGCTAAATGGGACACCTCGATTTAATTTTTTCCTCATTTATTTTGGTTAACACGGCAGTTTACGTGATATTTTTATGATTTCTTACCTTTATTTTTCAATTTTATACTGTTTTCTGAAATCATTTTACACTGTTCATGCTGGTTGGGGTTTTTCAGAAGAGATCATGTTAATGCAGCTAAATATTTAATCTTTCATTTACACTCTCGTGTTAATTTAACAACTGTTAATTGGCAGTTATTTGTGTGTGTTACTTGACTCTGGTGTGGCAAACTTCTTCACATACTTTCTAAAACGTTGAGTCATCGTTTGTTTTGTTATTTTTCCGCTGTTTGTGCTCAGTGAGGCTGCACGGCTCCAGTTTCCTGCTGCAGATCTACTCGACTCAAAGCCAAGACTGGAGAGCTGTTTGTTCTCACGGTTGGACCGAGCAACAGGGGAGAGCAAGTTGCCAGAGCATCGGATACCGCAGGTGAGGTGCTCGGGTTACTCATTCAAAATGGCAGCAAAATGTATGAAGGTGTGTTTGAATGAAGTTGTATTTTCCATGATGTGGTTTGACAGGGGCACGTATTTTCAATCAGACCAGGAGCAGACTGACTCTGATGGTGGATTCCTAAAAGTAAAGTCGGGTTTCAACCCTCAGGCCTCCATACTGAAACAGTTTGAACTCAGGTGAGTGATCTGGTAAAAACAAACCAAGATGCGACTATAAATATTGAATCAACTAATTTAAAAATGTTTTGTCATCCACAGCAACATGTGCCCTAAAAACAGTGTGGTGTCCTTGCATTGTACTGGTATGTTACTATTTAGTCTGAAAAATACAAAAGGAATCACCAGAGTTGAATCCATTTGGGGGGAATTGTAGTGCTTTCCATCTCCTTCATGCTCTTGTGCTCCCATCACAATAAATGAAAAGCTCTACTTTTGTGTCCTTCAGTTGTCCAATGATTTAACATGTGAAACATAAAAAAAGAGGCCAGATCAAACTGACTGACTCACTCTCTCCTTTACATTTGTAATGTTCCTTGTTTACACTTTGACTACAGTCACAAAGAATCGTGACCTCTTCTCTACCTGCTTGTAAAAGCAAAAACAGCCAGGTTCATCCTCTCTAAAAGCGGTCTTATTTTCAGATTGTGGGAGCGGGCTGAACTCCAGCAGGGCCTCTCGGGGCCACCTGGCCTCTCTGGCGTCCTGGCCTTGGCACGTTAGCCTCCAAGTTTCGGGTTCCCACCGCTGTGGAGGAGCCATCATCTCCCCCTACTGGATAGTCACCGCAGCACACTGTGCGACCAGGTGAGTCCTCCTTCATTTCACTCCTTCCAGCAGCAGCTGTGGTCTGATCCGGTCTGCGTCGACTCTCTGCTGTTTCTCCTCCTCTGCAGGGCCTCCAGTCCTGGAGACTGGGCAGTGTATGCCGGAGTAGTGGATCCATTAGGAACTCTGTTTAACCCTGCTTACTCCGTGAGTCGCGTTGTAGCACATGAGGGCTTCGACCGGATGACTCGCCAGAATGACATCGCTCTTATGAGGCTGTCTAAACCTCTGGACATCACAGGTGCTTGCAGACAGATTTACAGAAACGGGAGTGCTGCAAAGAAGGAACACATTTATCTTACGACAACACAGCCACACTCAGCACAGTTTTCCTGTCTTGATTTCCGGAACATAAAACTAAATGTTCTTGTGAAGAAAAGTGCATTCAGCCTGATAAATATTAATGAGATGGATAAAATAATAATCTATTTGTACAGAATTTCTCAAAACAAAATTACAAAATGCTTTACATGAAAAACAAAACAGGGTTAAAAAAATGTCTAAGAAAGAAGCAAATATAATCAGGAAAATTGAAATAATACAAATAAAAACCCCACAAAAATGTAAAACAATGACAGGAATGATAAAACAGGAAAGACTTGGTGGAAAATAAAAAGAAAAGAAAACAACCATAAAAAACAAAAAAATAAAACAGAGTTGTATAATTAATAAAAGTCTTTTTTTTTGTTTTTTTGAAAGATGTCACTGATCCTGCAAGCCTCAGATTATCAGGCAGGGGGCTCCAGAGCTTCGTGCCCCCCCCCGTTTGCTAAAACCAAGTCACCTTTAGTGTTGAGCTGAGACTCTGAAACAGTCAGCAGAGCCCTGCCCGAGGATCTGAGGCTGCATTGAGACTCAGACGGGAGCAGCAGCTCTCCAATGTAGCTGTGAGCTGAACCACAAAGTACTTTGAATGTGATCAGTAGGATCTTAAAATTTATCCTAAAACTGACTGCTAACCATTGAAGAGAGGCCAAAACAGGCCTGATGTGATCGACTCGTCTAGTATTTGTTAAACGGAAGATATGAAGGAAACAGAAGGTGGGATGTATTGCAGGACTGTTATGTTAGCCTGTTAGTTTGAGCTAAGTGTACCTTATAAAATGTCACCTGAGCCCTTTTTCTGTTAAAATCAGTTGATAATTTCAATGTCCTGAGAGCACTTTACAGACTTTAAGACTGAACACACTGTCACTTTTTGAGTAACATCCTATTTTCCCTTTGTAGATTTATAACAGAAACAATAGAAATATTCTTCTTTTTTTTTTGGTAGCCTCCAGTAACATTGCAGCTGTGTGCCTCCTGAACGTTGGACTAAACGTCAGTGCTCCTCAGAAGTACTGGACAACACGATTTGGAAACGGTGAGACAATGTTAAATGAAGTTATGTGACGTGAACCAAACCAATGCTTTGCCTCATTAATGGAAATTCACAGGAAATAAGTGACACCCAGAAATTAAATATGAAACCCAAAGCTCTGCATCGTCCTTTTTCTCCTTTATCTAGGTGGCTCCACTGTTACCATGTATATTGTTACTGTATGTAAGAAAATACCAACATGACTTTAAAGAGGTGTCAAGAGGGTGTGAGTGGTGTTTCACCTGTCGTGTTTCTTTGACAGACTCCGGCTCTTTGCATCTGATGGAGGCTCAGGTCTCCCTCGTAGAGTCTGCAGAGTGCAACAGTTCCATCGCTCACAGCGGCAGGATATCACAGGACATGTTGTGCACCAGAGAGACTGAGGCCGGAGCCAGTGTGTGCCATGTAAGACAAGCGTCTTCTCTCTCAGCAGTGTGAAAATGACATTTAAATACGACATAAAACCAACACAAATACACCGGCTTAAAGTCACAATGACACGATACACACTCGCATATTGCCACGAGTCTGCAAGTGTTTGTTAGATTTGTTTCAAAGCAGAACCGCAGACGTCTGCAGGGTGACTCCCATCCCACCAAAGCACTGCCTTCAGAGTTTATATGTTTCAGTGATGGCTGAAAATACATCCCATATGTACAGACTCGACCGACCCTGGAGTATAATGTGCTCAATATATCTGGGTGTTTTTTTTTTTTTATCACACTAACAGATCAGAGGCATAAAAGGCTGTTTCTGTTCGTGAAAGAATTCAAAGCATTTTCATGCTCTTGTGAAACTGGCTTTGCAGTACAGTCAAACGAGACCTGCACTATGTCCTGTACATGGCAACAGCTTTAAATATACAGTCATTTTGTGGCTTAAAACAGACAATTTATAGAGTCAAGTCAACAATGAATGTAAAGTTAGAGCCACAGAGGAGGCAGCTGACTATGATATGTTTTATTTAAGTCATTCAGTGCTTTTCATGGACTTTTAATGCTTCTTAAACCGAATGAAAAGAGTTTATATTGTGACCTCAAAGTCACTGTAGTCTGTAGTTCACCCTTGTTCGCTCAGTGTGTCCGAATCTCTGTCTCAGATCGACAGTGGTGGCCCTCTGGTGTCCCTGATGGACGGACTCTGGTGGCTCAGAGGGGACAGTATTTGGGGGGAGCACTGCACTGGGCAGAATAAACCAGGTGTTTATGGCAACGTCACACACTTCCTGGACTGGATCTTCAGTCAGATGAAGGTAAAAACTGTCAAAGTCAAAGTCATTTACAGATTACATGAGATTTTGGAGGATTGTTTTTTTTTTTGCTTTGAGGGCCTGATGTAATAACAAGTTATACCCAGCTAGTGCTCTTAGCTTGACTGAGGCTGGATGTAATAATACATACAGTATATGTCAATTACAGCACAGCAGATACACAGACATTAGGATCTTATTGTAGTTTATTCATCTTATTTATTCAACTGTTTGACCAGTCAAAAGCAGACATTATGTTTGGCCTCCTTTACTTCGATGGTCCTGGGATTTATATCTTCCACTAATCCAAACAATTATTAAACTACATAGTTCTACCTCCAATATAATGATCATTAAAAAGTCAATATAGTTCTGTGTATATTTAGCTTTTTATATAGAAATGTGGCAGTTGTTTACATACAAGAAACTGATTTACATGTATTTTTATTTATTACAATTTACATGTCGAATAATGTTCAAACACAGAAAAAAAAATGTACTTCATGAAACATTTTCTGTTTACAGAAGCATCAAGATGACTGATTACAGGACCAGAAGTAACCCTTCTGAGATGTATGAGACTCACACAAGCTGTAACACAACCTCATTTCCTACATTCCTTTACGCACTGCTGTTTTTAAAAATAATTTATGTCAGTTATTATCAGACTGAACAGGAACACTGTTCAGTTTAAGGTAATACACCTAAAATGTGTTCTTATTATGCAGTATAATACAGCTTTAGTATGTCTTATTTTGATGTATCTATGTGAAGTACCACATTTTACAATCGCCTGTATTTACTGTATATATGATTAAAGATTTCCATGTGCTTAATAGTGAGCCATTAAATGAAGCTACCATGTGTCGACACAAGATGTCACTCACAAACCACATCAAGTTTGTCCCGCTGACTCCCAAAATGTTATTAATTAATTTAAGATGATTTACATCTCTGACTTTATGCATATTTTATTTATTTACAGCACAAGTACAATTTTGGCACAGAAAAACACACTTATTATAAATAAGTGAACATTCAAAGATTCAAGTGTACCTTCAATTACACAATTTTACAGCTTTAAAATGTGTTAGTGCATCTTGGGGGCGAATCACTCGACTGATATTCTGATCCAAGTTTCAGACTGATTGTGCTGCACAGTGTCAGTGGAGGAGCGTCTTCTTTCGACTGTCATTGACTTTACATCAGAAGCTGTCACTCGTCTGAAGAGACGGCAAAATGGTGTTAAGCAACAATTATTTTTTTTTTTTGCTAATAGCTCAGTCAGCTTTGCTAGAAAGTTGACTGTAGCCCAGAGATACTGAGAAGGAGTAGGTGTTTGTAACATGTCACTTTCAAAAATCCTTTGGCTTCTAATTTAGAGTTTGATTTGTATAAAATGTACAGTATAAAATACCCCTGAACGTCTAGTCTAAAAAGCAAAGATTTGGAATAATAATAATAATAATAATACAATCACGTTGAAAGAGATTTAAATATAAAGCTGAACATCTACAGAATTAGTAAAATGACATTAACGCAACAAATTGCATAACAAATCGAGAAATATTGATCTGTCGCTTTATGTTACACTTTTGATCGACTTCAGAAACAAAGTGCAGTTCAGCAGAATAAAGTCTCTGATACGATTTATCAGTTTGTCTTAGCAGTAAGCTGCACTGTAAACATATGTGGAACCTTTAATAATATAACAGTGGTTATTTGAGCAGCTTTTCCCCTAAACTTCAATAAAACACAGGCAATAATGTTCCTCCACAGAAGACTGAATATATGAAGGCACTACTAATTTATCACAGATTTGGCATTAGATTTTTTTTTTTTTTTAAAGCTGAAAGACACACCTGTGGTTTGCAGATTATCACCTGTGAAGGCACGTTTTAGGAGGTTGTACGGCCTTAGACATGTATAATAAACAGTTGCACACGGACCGTTAACATCTTCCCCAGCTGCTGTCTTGTGATTGTCTGTAAGGGAGAAGCTCCACAGTTCGCTGTTCTTATAAGAGTCACTGCTGGTGTCATGTTTAGTGTATGTCAGGAATTATTTTGTGATTGTTTCAGTTTCATTCACCGTCTAGTGTTTGTGATGTCCTACATTTTCCAGAGTACCTTTGGACAGCACTAAACAGAATAAGCCTGAACTTGATTTGAGTGCTCTCAAACTATTTTCTGTTTTAGTGTATGTAGGTGGAGAAAGGCAATACTGGTATCATGGGCATCTTTCCAGTTGAGCAGAAGCAAGTTGTACCCATTTTTAATGAGCTTAAAGTTATTATGGTCTTTAAAAGCTATGAATACTGGACAGATTGCATGTGTTCTTCTACACCGGATGTCTCTCTCTAAATCAAGGCATCTACACACCGACTAATTATCAGTGAAAGAAGAAAGAGACACCACCAAACAAGAAATTGGAAGCAGAACGTCACCACCAGGAGCTGTTTTCAGAAGTGTTTTTGGGGTGGATTTTCCCTTTAAGAGGCAGTCGATCTGTCCGTGTCTACCTCCACGGGCCAAGCTGATGAGGGCAGTCTAGAGTCAGTCAGTGATTCAGAGCTGAGTGTCTCCGGTCGGTGCAGGCTGACCCTCACCCCCCTCTCCACAACTGTGGACGGGCTCTGCTCGCTGTCCCCCTGCCTGATCACCGCATTCGCCCGTCCATTTCCTCTCAGTCACTTGATGCGGTGGCGGACGAGCGAGGACTCGTCCGTGATCTCCCCGGAACGGTATCTGCATCTGCAGGGCAGGATCAGCAGGAGCAACAGGATGATGAGGACCATAGCACAGACTGCCATCAGCGTGTAGGAGATCACCCACAGGAGAGGCTCCCTCAGCACCCCGCCGGAGCAGTTAGTCGCCACGTCTGCTGCCGAGAACGGTCCCGCGATCTCTGACAGAGCCACTCCACCGTTCACTGCAGACAAAGCAGTCGTCGTTTTAGACTTCAGTTCTGACTGGTTCAGTCACATGTGAGCACAACAATAGGTCATATACCTTTAATTTGAACGCAGCAAACCAAAAGACAAACTGGACATCATGAACCTGAAACAATACGACTTACAACCTACCATAGGGATGGGCTGTGTATGAAACAACTAAGGGCTTTTCATTTAAAACAAATACAGGGAGTCACAGTAGACCGTCGGTGTAGCTTTGATCGTTTAGTGAATATTAGTGTTTATGGGGTGGGCCGTGCTGTTGCGACGCAGCGAACAAGTAGCATTAAACTAATAAATATGAACTCGGCTCTATTTAAAAGATAACATTGATGTACCTAAAATATCTTCATCCATATTGTTTATAATAAAAGTGAACAACTGCTGAGTAAAAACAGTAAACCTATGAGCTTATAAATGAGAAGAGAAGTGCAGAGTAGTCTGGCATGGCCACCAGACTGTGTTAGCGCTGGATATTAGTGTAGCTGCACCAACATATCACTCTGGTGTAGAGGAGAACAACACTGTGGCCTGTTTGTATTTCTTAAATGAAAATGTCTACATTCCCACAATCAAAACGTGCCGATTTCAGCATGTCGGTCGCTGCTTGAACGTTGTTGTTGTTTCCTGTTGCTATGGGGATTTTGAATACAGTAACATAAGCAGAAGGGGAGGAGTTTGAGATTATTTCATACCAGAGAAATACTTTATACTTTAATGATAATGAACACATTTTTTTTTTTTTTTTACACCTTTACAAAAGGAACAATTAACTTTTACTTATGGGAGCTTCTTAAAATCAACATTTGTCTTATTTTGGCAACTACTGAGCAGCATCCTCAAATTCATTTTGAAACCGAAATCAGTTGTTTTGTTGAAGTGCGAGTCATCAATAGTTAAATTTCTTTGTGGATTTCACCAGACAGCTCAGAAATTAGAGCTGGCAAAACCCAACTGTCACAAGCCTGCATCTTTAACCTTCAGCCTACATCAGCTCCAAGTGTGCTTGCTTAAAACAGAACAAAAGTGATCTTTGTACTTTAAAATGAGAGGAGGAAAACTTGCCCCGGCTTATAGTTACACAGAACTACAGGAAAGTATCACTGCTTAAGATTTAACCTTTGCTGTTAAGTTCATGGTGAACAGGATATGGTTTTAATTTATTGTTTGACAGTTTGCTTGTCAAAAACTTAACAATGAAGACACTTTATGGACTTCTGGACTCATTTTCTTGTTGTTAAAAATCATGTCTAAGATTCATCAACATTTGCTGAAGATAAGTCATTTTGGTGCTCTAAACAAATACTAGGGATCCATTTGTATGTTTAATATTTTAAACAAGCACCTTATAAATAAGACAATTCATAAATTAGAAAATACAAAAATCACAAATAAATTTAAGATGATGGAGGATACATTTATTGCCCAGTCATTCCTTCCGTAACAGTCTGAAGACAGACTTCTAAACATTGTTAGGAAGTTAGCAGTACTTCGTCACGGCACTCGTACCCTCACCTGCACAGCTGCTGAGAGCGAAGCCCAGCCTGCGCTGATCCCGGTCGAACACCACGTAGAAGCCTTCCATAACAGTGGCACCGATCACCAGGCCGTTAGCTGACGAAGACACTCCGAAACGGAAGCAGTTCAGCGTGCCGTCCACGTCTGTGATTGGCTGGATGTACAGCTGCGAGATGACATGAAATGTAGACCGTTGAGTATATGGTAGCTTGATGAAGACTTCTTATTTTGTTTTGTTTATGTCCCCAGATACCTGAGGCAGGATGGTGATGCGGAAGGACTGGCTGGTGTTCGTGGCCCTTAGGTAGATGGACAGCTTGGGGAAAAACCTCCACGGGGTCTCTCCCTTCAACCAGCATGCAAGCTTGGTGCCATCCCAGAAGCCTGAGGAGAAATCCTGGATCTGCATCAAAGAGGAACAAAGACAGAGAAATAGACAAAGAGAGACAGAAGAGGACAGGCAGAGCGAAAGATAAACACAGAAACAGAAGGTCAGTGCAGCACCAAAACAGGTTTTGATGTTTTCTTTCATTTTCCCACTTGGGATTCATCCACAAGGACGGTGTGGGCACTTTAATTGAAAACGTTGCTTCCAAGTTCAAATTAACCTTGAGAACTGTTTGTTTGCAGCTCCAAAAGGTGAAATGTGTGTAAAGCAGAATGGTAAATAAACAAAGCCACAGAGCACACACATATATTTTTTAAAAAGGAGCCAAAACTGCCGATCCTCCCATTTAAAGCTCCTACGTCCTTGAACAGGGAGTGTGTGCTTTCTCCCCTGCAACTCTTTGCTCTGTCAACATGTTTCATCATTGTCTGTGGAGAGAAGGTGGCGTACCAGAGAGCTGCGTGTGATGGCTTCTACCACCGCATTGAAGACGTTGACAGGAAGTCGCAGCAGTGTCGTCCCACTGTCAACTATAGCTTTATCCATGTTGTACTGAAAGAGAGAAAGAGTGAAGTGCAGGAGGGTTTTACTTAGTTCAACAGGCTCCTATGGAAGACCTTGAGCAAACAAAAGAATATAAAATGAGGAAGTTCTTTCACAAGCAGACAAACTGGATTACATTCCCTCAGCAGCAGTACTGCTCCTCAGATGCTGTTACATTTCCGTGTTTTAACCATGACTCAAACAGCTAATCAAGAAGGAATTTTTTTTTAACCGTTTCCATCGCACAATCAGTATTTTGAAGATGGACTATCGGGGCCACATTGAGGGGAAAAAAATTAGAGGAGGAAGATATTTTTTTTTAGTCTTACATTTTGACAATAAAGTGGAAATGTCAAGAAAAAAGTCCAAATGTTGAGAAGCAAGCCTCATCTGAGCTCCAAACCTTCAGGATCAAACAACCTAATCAATCGTCATATCTAACAAATCCTATTTGCAGATGCAGGTGTAACTACCGATACTCTTTCGTCTGCCCATTAAAACCTATTCCGAATTGCACGAGTTCATCTGCACAAGGATTCTCGTAGAATCATATGCACAAAGCAAGTTTGATTTATTTTTCAAAATTTCAACTTTAATCTTGAAAAGTAATTTTATTACAGAAATATAATTTCAACTTTATTCTTAACATTTCAACTCTTTTCTTGACATTTTGACTTTTTTCCCAACATTTTGACATCATTCTCGAAATAGTATCTCAACTTTATTCTTGACATTTAGATTTTTCCCTCGAGAGCCAAATAATAATAAAAAAAAAATACTCCTCTTGTTTTGTTTTTTTCATTAATGTGGCCCTGATACTCTGTTGTAGTATCGCGTGTTTTGTGGGTCTACTTCGAACTTAAAGATACAATTTACTGGCGTTTCGGGGCCATCTTTGAAGTGAGCATTTAGGTTGAGATTATCAGAGAGGCACTACAGAGTTGGAAGTTTACCTCTCTGCAATCCAGATCCAGATTCTGGTCCCCGACCTCCAGCTTCAAAACCTCCACTTGGTAGTACCACTCCTCTATTATAGGGGTGTACCATACCGACCCCTGATACTGGGTTGGTTCAACTCCACCCATTATCTAAGAAAACAACAAAAAGACACAGTCATCACCAGGTGGAATTCACTCTCGCAAAAGTTTACCACAACACACACACACACACACACACACACACACACACACACACACACACACACACACACACACACACACACTAAGAAAACAACAAAAAGACACAGTCATCACCAGGTGGAATTCACTCTCGCAAAAGTTTACCACAACACACACACACACACACACACACACACACACACACACACACACACACACACACACACACACACACACACACACACACACACACACACACACACACACACACACACACACACACACACACACACACACACACAGGCACCTTCTCCATCTGTCTGCATCAGCGGGTCACATGATGGAGATGCAGTGAGCGAGACACCGAGGTCGAATGCATAACAGTGACAGACCTGCTCTCAGCAGGTCGCCGTCTTAGCTTAATTAGCTCCACTCTAACTAGACTGGGCTTCCAAAGGGGAAACACATTGACGAGGAGGATACCAGATATTATGTTTTTAAAATGCCCAGGTCTGATCCACCGGTGACGGATTTGATTTAATCTAAGCAGTGGTTCAGTGTAAATATTACTATCAACACTGCAATACAGAACTGGAGGCAAAGATGATACAAAATGTAAAAAAAAAAAAAAAAAAAAAAAAAAAAAGTGAAGCAAATTGTCCAAACAAAACCTTATTCAATTTGTTCTTTTAGTCAAACGCCTCCCTGGGCAGTCCCTCCTGACTACTCACAAGACTGCCTCCCGCAGGGTCGGCTGCGCTGCTGGCCGACAGTCCAGCGCCGCACATCTGGAGGGAAAAGATGTCAGGAATTCCCAGCTGTTGCACCACAGAGTTGAAGAAAGGCTCCACGGACGAGTCAGGCTAGTTGACAGACAGGAGATGGATGGTCGCATTAATGGTTTAAGTTTTGTGCGTTTAGTTTGTGTGGTTATCCACACCGACTTTTATATTTTCTCTTCAACACAGTATAGAAAACCAACAACATGAGTCCAGAAAACAAGATCATGAAAATGTTCAATCTGGTTTTATGTAAATTCCGTAAATGGACAACTGACTTGAAAACTAATTTAGTGATGGAGACTGTCAAAATATTCTGCATACCAAGACAGATAAAAATGTAAATAACAGCGGTAAAAAGAAAGTCTGTAGTAAGAAAAGAAAATGCACTTGTTCCTGGTAGAATTTGTATTTGTAAAAGAATATGGTCCTCAGCGTAAATACTTGACATACAACATAGTAATGTCGTAGACATGTTTTGCCCTGTGTGTGTTAAAACACTTAAGTCTTCATCTGCATGACTGCACAGCTCAACATTACATTTGAAACATTAAACACATGCAAAATTATAGACAGTTAGTACCGCTTTCATATAGTGTTTTTCCTACAATAAGTATTTGTACTCATTTTGCTACAGAAACACATCTTTTAACGAATGTGCGTGTGGACTGATGTGCATAGGTACGAGACAGTGGTTTGTCCTTTGACTAAAGGATGTTCTGTCTGTTTTCCTCAGACAGCTTTTCATGTCAGTGCTCTTCTATCATGTCATGCATGACAAACAGCCCTCAGGCAAACTAAACCTCAGTACTCAGGAGATACCAGCAGCACAAAGTGGTCAGTGTGAGCGTATCTGCCCCTCAGCCACTGCCATTTGATCCCAAAGGTTGCTGTAGTCAGCACAGAATGAAAGCATGTATTGTGGTGGGCTGCGCTGGCTTCACTCTTGCCCCGTCAACGCTAAATTATCACGTTCAAGAAAGCCGACACTCTGCGACGCACCTTGGTTTTTGTGCCTTTGTCACATTTCACACATGCACAGGATGTTTTTCTGCTGTAAAATTAATGAAAACAAATGGATTAACTGAATTAAATTCCCTTAACAGGAAATAAGGATATAAACTCAGGCATGATGAAATGCAGCTACAAAAGTAGGTTTAACGTGAACTAGGCAAAATAAACGGCATTATGCAAAAGCGTCACATCCTTGGCTGCTGAAAATAAATCATGAACACAAAACTTGTCTGTTGTCATGTGAAATGTCTTTGACTACATTCAGATAAGATCGCAGACGGAAAAGTTATTCAGTGCTGTAAAAGATATGTGGAGCAGCAGGAAGTTATGCAGTGCTGCTGGATTCATTTGATAAAAACTGCATGACCATATTTTCTAAAAAGGTTTTGCTTCCTTCTCAACTCTAACTCTCCTATTGTGTATAATTATTCTGTATATGTGTTAAAGTAAATTTGATACATTCACTTTAGTTTTGTGCAGTAAAAAAATTCACCTTTTAGTCATAAAAAAAAAAAAGGATAACTAATATAAATATATATAGAATAATTAGAGGACCCCATAATTGCACGGGATGAGGCTTAATTGAGTTCACTGAGATTATAATACAAATTCAAATGTTTTCAAATTCAAGTTTTTGCTACATAACTGACTTTAAATCTTAAAATAGGATACTTAAACAAGGATACTCCGAATGCATTTGATATCAAATTCAGCTCTGCAAGTAAAAAAAAAAAAAAATCAGGGCTCTAGCTGTGGATACCAAACAGTACTTTTCATTAATTAATTGCTGAATTGAGCTAATTATGTAAACAAGCAGAAGTCCAACCTCTTGTAAAGAAACCCAACCATGATCCCTCTGTTAACAATTGTAGGCAAAATTCAAAACTTTTTTAAACTTTAGAAAAAATGGTTTCAACATAACTTTTAGCTTTATATACCATCTTTGGGAAGTTTCAGTCAGGTTTTGGAGCTTTACATATCACAGAAACTACCCTCCTCAACGTTAGCTTTTAGCAGCGGACAAGCAGGAGAGTGTTTTAATTCTTTAAGACCAAAGTGAAGCCTTCGACCCAGGAGATCATGCCATTTTAATGGACTGTCTCAAACACTTATTTGGTTATATTTGTACTCACATTACCTGTGGTGTACCGTAAGGTTTCAATTCTAGGTCCAATTTTATTTCCTATCAACATCTTCCACTTGGCCAAATTATTTAAAGTCACAATGTCTCTACATACAACACAGATTTACGCTCCCCTGAGACCTGGTGACCTAAAAGTCTAGCTGCTGTCAATTTTTGGGTAGCACAAAATTTTCAACTCAGATGTTTGGCAGTGCCGGTTTGATTAAGATTTAAGCTTTGAACCACAGATCAAAAAAGTTGTTCTGCTTACTAATGTAACTCTCTCCTTTCCGACATGAATCAAAAGTCACTCTCATCTCCAACTTGTTCAGAGTGCTGCAGCTGGACGTCTCGCTGGTTTTAACAGACAACATTACATCACCCAAATCCTGGCTTCTCTCCATTTCGGATTGATTTTAAGATTTTTACTAATAACTTTTCAAAGCACGTCTGGGTATGGCCCCAAGCTACATGGCAGAAATGCTGACCCCGTATGAGCCAGTTTGTGACTTTAGATCCAGAGCTGGGGTCGTTTTAGCTCTTCCAAAGTCAAGGCTTAAATCTAAAGGTGAATGGTTTTTTTTTTTGCCATCAGGGCCCCTCGTCTAGAAACGACCTGCCTGAGGAGATGAGGCTCGCAGAATCAATGACTTCTTTTAAATCTCCCCCATTTTATAGACAGCTTTTATTCTTTTTCATTTGTATTTATCTTTATTTAGAAGCCTTCTGTCATCTCTCTGTTTTAACTTTAACTTTTGTGAACTGTGCGATCTAAGATTGAAACAAAGTTTGTAACTTAAAGACAATCCCTCTCACCCGTGACAGCATAGGATAGGCCAATCCCAGGATGCCCTGCCAGTTGATCCCAGGAAGGAAGAAGCCGTCGGATGACAGGATGGCCGCGATGTTAATGGTGATGGACCCATTCGGGCCATGGGGGATGGAGACTTGATCGATGCCCAGCTCACCTTCCCAGTTACCTTGAGTGTACCTGACAGCTACAGTTCGACTGGTCGACTGGTAAGTACTGGAACTAAACACCGGGAAGAAGCCGAGAACGTTTGAATAGTTACAAAGGCCTGCGTTGTTGACATAAATAGCATAGTTAAATCAAATTTAATTCAAAATCATATAAATCAATTACGGAGCAAAGATGATGTAATATCATACATATAAAAAATACTAAGCAAATCCATTACTTCTGTGGATAATCTACAATCTCTGATACATTTCATTGGTAAATTATACTTCAGTCATAAAAGACTGTGGGACTCAATATTGTCATTTCAAGAGTTTGTGTATTGAATTACAATACTCACAGTGCAGTGTTGAAGTAGTGAGTAATGAATGGGTGTGGAGCCGCAGCCACGGCAAAGTTACTGCTGCCCGTATCCACCAGGATGTTCAGCTGAAAGACACGGGGCAGTTTGCTTTAACAACCGCTCCGGTTATCTGTTACACACCCTCTGGTTTACATACCTCCTGGGTCACACATCAAAGTACGACAGCAGAAGCATTACAAATGAAAGCAAGACGCTGTTTGTTTTTATAGACAATTAAAAGATGGAAAATAAGAAAACTCCTCATCGGACGGCAGAAAACACAAAAGGTGTATTACACAAGAATTCATCAGGAAACCCTGAAAATGAAATAGGATAGTAGTGAAACAAAAAAACAGCCAAACCAAGCAGCAACCAGTGACGTCAGCCGTTGGTTTGCGAACTGACATTATGAGGCCTGGGGTTCACGTTTTGGCTGCCGCCATCTTGCTATTTTGAAGCAGTTTGGAGACGGAAGTGACCGGCGCTGTGTTACAAATGCCGTACTTGTGCACTAACACTCACTATTTTGAGTGCATAAGTGCGTTCACACTGTCAGTACAGAAACACGCAGTGCACTACGAGTACCAGGATGACGCACTCAAAACGGTCCAAAAAAGAAGCGTGAAACGCTGGACACGTTCCACCCTAAACGGTCGCCGTCTTGGCTACGTAGAGGAAGGGGCGGGGCTGACATTATCTGATTGGACACCCGATAACGGAAACCTCACTGCACGACGGGCCTGTCAATCAAACAGACACGCCCCCAAAAACATGGCTTTGTGAGGCCTATTTCCTAATTAATGATTCGATTATCTTTAGATGAACCGTATTGACCTTCTGTTTCATGAAAGAAGTTTCCGCACTGGCCTCATTTTTCAGACCTGGAAGCCACGTCCACTTTTATATACATTCAATTAGCCAAACACGTGGAGATGTGCATCTGTGACGGGCTTTTCATGCCCATCTGAAAGATCCGTGTTGGACCCGTCATAAATGGACATTTTAAACAACTTAGCAGTGTTGCATGTGTTTTATGTTTGTTCACAGCTAAGCAGCTAAAATGTGTACCACATGAAATTGGAAAAATTAAACAACAATCACTCCACTGTTTTTGTTTTTTTGAGGCAGAAGAAGCTTTTTGGTTGCAGCCATTAGTTTTCACGAATAAAACAAATGACATCATTTTTTATAAAATCATATGTAAACTTCTTTCAGATACTGGGCATGAGAAAAAAAATTTAAGCAGCACTGACTGCACTTCTCTGACATAATTACTCTCTAAAGTGTGATGTATGAGTCAAACGTGATAGCCCGTAGCTAGAGACACGACTGCGTGACCTATCCAGCCATTCTGGTGTGTGTCCTGTGAACACTGGGGACCGGCTAACAGCAGTTAAGATAATGTTGTCTTCCAGGCATCAAGTCAACGAGCAGGAACTAATTAGCCAGCAGACTTGTGTCCCCTCCACGAGTGAGCAGTGGCCATGTTAACACTCCTTAGAAAGCGTTCCTCGCCCCAACGGGGTTCATAAAGCTAATGTGCCACAACCACCTTCTGACCCAACAACAAAGACATCTGTAGACCATGTCACAAGACAATCTAGTAACTGCTACCAATCAATCTGTCATCACTCCTCTGTGGTTGTCTTTGTTTTAGAGACCAGAAGAGCAAGAAGTCGCTTATTTAAAACGTAAAATTACAACAAGCAAAAAGTCATTCCATAAATGAATACAAATTCCACATCCTTTGTTCCTCAAGCCCTCTGGCTAAAACGCACAAATGTTCATCATTAAACTGGTTACTGTTTGCTTAGTAATCCAAAGTCTCATAAATACTTCCTTGTAGCCAAAATCCCGCCGTCATGCTCAGGTGAGCGCATTAGGTCATTCTCAAACAGTTCTGTAATTATAAACCATTTGTATTCGACTGGTTCGGTCCGCTACGGGAGGCACCTGTTGGCCTGTGTGTAAGAGTCAGGTTTATCAGGTCCTCCTCATTGGGCTGGCGCCGGTCCTATCACTGTCACCGTGCCATCTTAAACCCCTCTGCCACCTTGCAGATGGCAATCGTCCACTCACACGAGGCCTGCAGCAGCCAAACATGCCAGACTGGAAAATACTGGATTCTTGTGTAGAAGATGAAGAAGGGTGTGGAGGGAGAGCAAGAGTATTTCCTCATCCCCACACCACCTACTGTATCTTTTTCTAGTCACACTATTCTCCCCTAGCTGAGCTCCTGAGCCTCAGGCAAATCTCCTCCCCTGCTGTGGCAGCCTGCAGTTGAGCGTTCACTGTCTAATTGGCGGTGGCTCCGTGGCGGCAACGTGCATCTGCTACCTGTTTGTACCAATTAGCAGATGTGAGGCTCTCGAGCCGACACTTCAGCCTGGCTGTGCCACATGCTAACAGATGTGGCAATTAGCGGCTGATTTGAATAGTGCCTCATTTAACACCACGGCCCCGTAATCACATCATCATTTAGTTAGAATAATATTGAGAGTATAACTCAATAGTATTGAGTTACAGGACATTTTGGCACCGCATAACCACTCTGAACCAAAGTGGATTGAGCTCTGCTGGCATGAATAACTGATATAAAGGCTTCACTGTAATTATGCACAGAGGACAGGAGCGTAAAGGCCATGAAATCAGAAGGTGGTGGAATTGTCTCCTCTAGCTATACGGTGCATCATGATCCTACCTGTTTCCAAGATATTAAAGGAGTTCTGTTGATGTAGTGCATCTCACTCGTAGTATTAACAAACCACAAATCCTGGAAATTATGTGTTACACAACTCGCAATATACACTTGAAACTAAATCAAAAGCATCATCCACAAGTTTTAACCTGATGTTTGTTCATGGAATCATTCTTTCACTTCAGTGTACTTCCTCTGGCTTTATAGAGAGCACATCAACTAACAACGTGTGTAATGAAAAACACCCTAATGACTGCTGTCCACACAGGTGAACTGGTTTCAGGGCTCTGGTACAGTGCACGCAGTGAAAAAGGTTTATTAGTTTATTAGTCAACAGCTGAGGCACCTTCGACACATGCTTCTCCCATAAAAAGGTAACAGATATTTGACATGTCTAAATGTACTGTTGATAAATGATTACAAATGTTAAGTTATAGTTGCTATGCATAGATGGAATATGTGATGATTAGTATTATTTATGATATCAATTTAATTATTTAAACATCAGAGAATGTTTTTTTTTATTTCCAGGGCTGAGACGAAATGTATGATGCACAGAAAATAAGAAATACTTAATTACAATTGTTCACGCCGTGCTGCATTACAGAGAAATACAAAAATGTAGTCATGAGCTTTTAAAATAAAATGCCTACAACCACATGTGTGAAGCAATCTATATATTAAGGACAACGCTAACGGCAAAAGCAATAATGAATCTAATGCGATTCAAGTGTTTTTCCCCATAACAACTAAGCCCATTAATAGGGGAAAAAAAACAACACATTTTAAATGCTGACTGGCAGGATGAGGAAATAGCAGTTCAAATCCAGTCACTTTAAGCCTCACTTTACCAATGTTTTAGGATTATTTTTGACTGTAATGATAATAGTCCAAAATGATGTGAAAATGCATAGGTTAAAACTACCCCAAACCCACTTTCCACTGGGACCACTGAGCACCGAAGCCCTCCACAAACCTGAGGAAAAACCTTAGGAGACTGAACATTTTGTTAATTCATTTCAACAGTATATTCCATCTTGTTTCTGCAGGTTGCTCATATCGTCTCTGACGAGGTGCAGTTTGAGGGTTTTTCTTCATGTGATCACATAACTGTAAATCTGCTGTTGTGCATCTACCTGAGCCTGTTGACAACTAATTAGGCCTGGTGATCATTTACTAGCTCTCCACGCAGCCTGAAAAAGGTCTACAGTCATAAAACGTTTCTTTTTTATTAAGTTTAGTCGAACTTTGGGTGATTTTCTTGGTTTTGACCGATTGTGGTGTTCTTTTAGGACGGGGGGTGTCAAGCATATTTTCCTGAAGTGCAACTTTGGAGTGTCTCTAAAGTCTGGGAAGTGTACTCTGGCAAGTGCTGCAACGTTATCCTCACAAAGGTTGACACAGGGCAGCGACATGGCAGGCAGCACTGATAAGCCTCTGTGAGCCTGAGAAACTGAGCTGTGCCACCCAAGAGTCTTAAAAGCTCTGATCTGTTTAACTTGGGAAGCCCAGGGGCATCGGGTCAACTTACTAATGAGATAATTCACCTTTGCTTTAAGCTCCATTTCAAACACATCTACTTACAACACAATGGCAAATTGTCGACACCCTCAAAGCCGCTTGTATTTTTAATAGTGGCGGGAGGATCCCTCTTCCAACTCATCCAGATTTAGTCCTCCTTAGTTTATTAATATGATTTTAACAAGCTGTATAAAATGGTGACAATAAATCACACGGGCATATTTCCTTGCAAACAATAGGGCAAGAACCAGGTTTAGTGCCATCTTGTACAACTCCAGGGCTGCTCTCTGCTCCCTGCTCTCTGCTCTCTGCTCCCTGCTCTCTGCTCTCTGCTCCCTGCTCTCTGCTCTCTGCTCCCTGCTCTCTGCTCTCTGCTCCCTGCGAGCCTCGTAATCCCTGTCAGCTGCCTGGTAAGAACCACTAGCCCTCACAGGCAGCATCATGTGAGTGCATGTGAGCAGGGGGGTTTAGTCTACCTACAAAACCCTACTTTACTTTCTTGATGGTCCCCGGCAGGCCTGTATATAAACAGCTGATTGTATTTTACATGGATTGTCTTATTAAAATATATCAGGCTTGTCTTCCCATGATCCTCATCGTGGGAAGAGACCCTAGTTTATATTTTTTAAGGAGAGGCATGGCAAGCAAAAACATATTTTGCTTTTATAGCATGTCTTTTTTCAGACTAGTGGATAGAAAATGTTGAAGATATATATTTATTTTTGGGTTTGTTCATGTTTTATATATATATGTATATATATATATATATATATATATATATATATATATATATATATATATATTATGGCTATTCAAATATTTTCTTATTTATAGTGATAAAAAGAGATATCCAAAATCCACTATATAAAAACATTTGAATTAGACTGTGTCCAATGTTCACATGTATTTTCTGAAAATGTATGCAAATTCCTTTGGATTATGCCTCATTTGCAGATTTAAATATAGATTTTCAAAATGTGCCATTCAATTAATAATTGTCCCAACATAATGTCATTCAATAAGTTAAGTTTCATGGTGATATCTATTAGTTAAAATGTTGACCCTGTCCACCTTCAGTTTATTTAAATACAAAGTCTTGTACTGATATGTAGGAAGGCCCTGTGGATGAAACTAACACACCCAGCCCACCTTCAGTGGATCACATGGTGGATAGACCAGCCCCTGTTCACAACACTGCCAACAGGGACTGAATGTTAAGACGTGACCTGTGGGAATATCCAGTGAGAGACAAGTTGGACAAGTAGAAAACGAAAGAAGCGGAAAGAAAGCTTTTTGAGTCCCACCTGTACAAGTGATACAGATATTAAAATAGAAGTTACACACAGTAAGTAAATGTGTGTGTGTGTGTGATACTGTACCTTTTGACCAGGGGTGCCCACCGACATTTCTATGTAGTAGCCTCTTCCAGAGTCCCCTTGTAAATTATTGACCATGTCCAGAAAGTTGACCGTCCCGGTCGGATCAGAGGCCAGAGAGAGGCCGTTTCCGTCAGACGTTAACGCCACCCGCCGAACAGGAGTCAAATCCACAGCCGAGGAGGACACGTTGAACTTCCCTGAGTAGATCCTCAGCGGGACAGAGAAGTAACACCTGCACACGCAGAAGTAGAAACTCAAAGCAAATGCCCAAAGCGAAACAGAAGCAGAGAAAGCCATGGTGGTGGCAGTTTTTGGTTTTTGGTTTTCTTTCTTTCTTTATAACGTTTTGGTGAAAGTCTCGGGGGAAAAAAAGAGTTGCTCCTCGCTCAAAGTTTGCTCCTTAAGTTTTCTGATTGGCCATCCTGGAAACTTTGCCTCTCCCCCGTCAAAAAAATAACACGCACACACTCACATATTAAACACGGTGCGAGTGACACGCAAAAACCTGTCTGCTGTCTGTGTATTTTCTTCAAGATGTTTCGCCTCCATCCACTCCCCCAACCGCCAGGCAAGTGAGCCGCAATACAAAACTCGACTTCCGGTTATTATTTTCAAATTAAAGGAATCGGTTATTATTTTTGTGAAGCGAACAGTAGAAATGTCACATGGGTTACAATTGTTGATCAAAATGCTTAGCTATGGGCCTGTAAATATAGGTATGAATGGGATCCTACAAGTAACTATTAGTCAACAAATCAATTAATGATCAGCAGAATATTAGTGCCTAGTATTTTGAGAATAAGTTAATTGTTTTGGGTCATTTATAATGAAAACTTCCACTGGTTCTAGCTTCTTACATCTGAATACATTCTAGTTCCTTTACTCTCCCTCATAATACCGTTTAGTTGTGGACAAAACAAGACATTTTAGGCTGCTCTTGGGCTTTGAGAAATACTGATCAACATTTGTTTTGACTATGTTCTGACTTTTTAACGACTAAACAAATAATCAATTAATCAAGAAAATAATTAAGTCACTTGATCTAAAATGCATACTTTTTGTTGGTACTCTGTACTTGTTTTAGTTAAAAAAACAAAACACTTATCTGTCAATCTTTTATTTTGAAGGCAGAGTGGGCGAATCGTTGGTCTTATTGCTGAACCCTCGACTTCGCTGTTTTCACCACTTCCTGCACGCCTGGTGACAGATTTAAACCGATCATGCGTGTCAAACATTTCCCACCATAATTTGGATTGATGTGAATCGCCACACGAACACTTGGGGGCATGTATCCATCCTTTTGACTGTAACTAAAATTGCTCATTGCTCCACAGTTTTTGCTTCACTTATGTATTTACAGTGCAAATTCAATTTTCTATCCTTTTGTCCCTGGCCTTTGGTTGTTTTGTTATGGTAGTCTATTTCATCTTTTTTTCAGCCGCAGCAATTCACACATTCTTACATCAGGAAACGTCACAATGTGCAAAAGTTGTAAAATCTAAAGGCTGTCAGTCAGTTTAAAAGCATTAATTCAAAGCATGTTTACAGTTAATCTCTCACCTGCAATCTACAAACTACATAAATGTTTTCTCTTAGTTTAGAGACTCCTTATTTTCAGTAGTAGGATTGCTATGCAGCACTAAACTTGCATATGTCTTTTTATGTTTCTCAGAGAGTTTTATTTGTTCAAAGATGACTCACATGTCTGTAGGATTCTGGCAATTAATTTGATCTAATTACCCAGGAGGTTATGCTTATTTGGTGCGGTAGGGATACCATTTACGAGTTATTTTAGCTCATAAATCCGAACTAACCAACACCAAAATGTCATTGTACGGCTATAACACACGCCTTTTCTACACAAGCACCTGTTTTGCAACCCACCGTACCCCCTGCTAACCGTCCCACGGTGGATCTAAAGCACTCGGGATGCCAGGCTTGAATGGTGACAGTACGGAGGAGAAGCACGGCCCCAAACAGAAGCCTGTTGTAACCAGTTGAAGCAGATGCCGGCCACCTCTGAGTCTCGTCCTTTCAGAGGTCTATTCTTGTTAAAAGTGAGTTTTTCTTCCCCTTCGTTGCCAAATGTTTGCTCATGTGGAAACTGTTGAAATGTTGGGTTTCTCTCTATAATATTGCAAGATCAAACTTAAAACAGCAAGCCGTCTTTATGGAGCACTATGGTATAGTGGCTTCATAGTGGGCATTGTGAGGCTTCAATATTTTGCCTTCATTCTAATAGCTTGGAAATATTTCCAGAAATATGTAGTTGTTGCATTTTCATATTTACACACCTCCCACAGAGGACTGAGCTATTGGCATTGGCGGAGGCCTGCACTTTGAATGCTCCTCTTGGTTTTAATTGTTATACTTTTTGAGTGATTAAATTCTAAAAACTTTATATCTCATCCACTCTGTGCAGTGCAAACTCAATTCATATTTCAAAATACTTCGATACAAAAGCCCATTTTGACGTTATTTACAGTTTCTAATTCATTTTAATCATCCGTCCATTCACACCACCTGTAAACAGCACAAACTCACAAAATGCTCAGTGTTGACGTGACGTAACCTTATTCTGATGACATAAAGAGTTATGTACCATAACTTGTATTTTCTTTGGGAAATGCTTCTCTATTTAATTTTGTACCCAATCACCATCTTCTGGTCTCTTAATTCTCCACCACAATAAAAGGAATAACACCAGATTTTTGGTTAATTGTGAGTAAAGAAAAGACACTGCACTTAATTTTCCAAGTTAAAAACACTGGGGTTTTTGTTTGCTGTATGCTTCGGGCAACACGGTCTCATTTGCCGCATTGACAGCGCAGAGGAAGAGAAAAAGAAAGAGGAAGAAGATCCCAGTGGTGACGCTAGATCAATGTCACAGGCCTTCTCCATGCTGCCTGTTTCACACAGAGACAACCACTGTCTCACTCTGAATTCCTCATGAGTCCACAGTTACAGTCACATGTTCAGCCCGTCTCCCTGTCTCTCTAACTCCCCCACCCCCTCCTCCACCGTCTCACACTCTCATTGAAGTTAATCACTATCGTTGCTATAACCTGAATAATGTGGGGAAAGACTGTAACCACAAAGATAATTCTTTCCGGTGTGTCGCTTGTCATGCACTGGGTCTTGTGAATGACCCATTTACGCACAATTCCTGTTTCTTCTTCCCTGTGACATTGAGAAACCTCTTTGGCCTGAGAGTATAAAAACAGGGGGAAGCTTTAATGCATCGTTTACTTGTCTGTTACAAACCCTGAAACACTGTAGGTCCGGCGGTTGATCATGTGTCTTTTATTTCTTTGGGTTAAGGGCGTTCTTTTTCTGGCTCTTGACCTCATTTTTAGATGCCTAATAAAAATAATATGAAATGAGAAATTAGAGGACTGTTAAGTTGTTATGTCAAGCTGATTATAGCATATATTCTTGATTGCCTTCAAGTATTTTAAATAAAAAACATTTTAATTAAATATTTGATTAAGAAACCGGTCATGGTCAGATGTATCGAACAAATTTGATGTGAAAACCCATTGAAAGTCATCAACCAAAAGCTAATTGTTGACTTAAGTTTGAAGTTTGAATAATGCCAAAATTGGTCCCAATGACATCGATTTACATAGAAGCATTTGTGATAGTTATATTTGTATTAATATGCCTGTCTTGTATCTGTTGATTTAGGGTTTTTAATCTGGTCATGCAGTTTCCTCCTGCAGTTGGCTTGTTGGCCACAGGAAGGCACTCCACACCATTCCTGTGCCCTTAATCCAATCTCAAGGAGCTGTAGCATCTGTGGATGAGCAAATTAGGCAGTTTAGGGGAGCCAGTGGTCCTACATTTGGCATTGTAAAGCTCCTTTACTGGGACATCGGTACTTAATCCTCACAGCGCTGATCATTACAGCTGATGAGAGGAGGAGAGCAGCTCTACATCGTCCCATATGCACCCCCTCCTTCGTTGCCTTAACAACACACACACACACACACACACACACACACACACACACACACACACACACACACACACACACACACACACACACACACACACACACACACACACACACACACACACACACACACACACACTGATACTCACTAATGATTACAATTATGGATCACAAATAGTTTTAGTAATTGAACACCATCACCAGGGGTTAAAGCTGTTGAGTTTTACAACCTGATACAACATCTGTTTATGTTCTTAATAACAAAATATTAGGATAAAGTCACCTGATTCACATAATATCTTCCCCTGATATATTGAAGTGTTGTTCCTCTCCAGTAGGGGTTAAAAAAAACCCTCATATCTTTATTTTTTTGGATAATGCTGAGCTATTTAACATTAATGCTGATTAGGGCAGCAACAAATGAGGATTTTTCTATTGATTTATCTCTTGTTGCTTTTTTAAAATTTTTGGTTCATTGAAAAAGTAATTTAACCTATAAAATGTTATACTCATAAAATATCAATCACATTTTCACTGAGCCTAATTTGACATCTTTAAATATCTTAGTTTGGTCTCATTTTAAACCTAAGGATATTGAATTTACAATTATATAAAACAGAGGAAGCAACTAACATTTGTTTTGCTAGAAGTAAATACTTTTTGCTGTTGTTTGATTAATGATGAATAGACCATCAGAATTATTGGCAATTCATTTGCTGTTCAATGTATTTAGGTGTAAAAGACCACTGCAAAAATAATTTTAAGAAAAAGAATATAAAGTTTATAATGCTGTCTGGAAGTTCCATCATTAATATTTCTGAACATAACCAACTCTCGGCCAAAGCAACACGTCAGAAATCCACAGTGTAAGCATGTGATTTTAGGGCTGTATGACAGTTCAGTTATTTATCCCCCTCCACCAGCAGCAGCTTACCTTAGTATAAACACTGGCAACGGGAGGAAACATTTAGCCTGGTTTTATATAAATATGATTAACCACAACTTTTCATTTTACTCGTTGGTTTTTTGTCCACATTAAACAAGATATACAGTGCAGTGGATTTAAATTTGTTAAAAAAAATGTACATTTTACATTACAGCACAAAACATTATAATTAAGAATGAGCTATTCAAGGTTATTCAGACATTAGGCTGATTCATCATATAATTTAATATTTAATTAGCTGTAACGCATGTTCAGTGACTCCACCCTCCTTCACACAGCACCACACAGAGCAGCAGCTCCACAGACAGCCACTGTAAGTCCATAATGCTGATCAGAGATTTGCTGATTGTGCTACCTTTTCACAGACATGATATAGGGGGATGAACAGTTAAGAGGCATCACATTCATGTTTGTTTTGGATTACGATCTACTGTTTTCAGATATTCAAATTGATTTAATGTAGCTTGCTTAAATAATTAATTTAGACTGAGTTGAAAAGAGGATTTTATTCTTGTGTTGCATTTTATAGAAGACCTCTTGTTTACTCTTTGTCTGTTTTAGCGTTTTCTCTCAGCGTAGCAGAGATTGACATGTAGTTAGCCTGTTCTTCATAACAAGCTACTTCCCTGTCTCTTGCTCTGCCAGAACTGTCAACCCCCTAACAAGGTGTACATATTCACAGCTGCCTCTTCAGGATAGGAGCCCAAATGAGGAGAGGATGAGATGAGAGGGACGAGCCAGACAACAGGTGCCTGGATACCTCACGGCTCATTCATACCATGCTGTGTGTTTCCAGCCATACAAAAGACAGCTGGTTTTGATTTATTTTTTTTATCTTTTTTATTTT
The DNA here is from genome assembly GCF_029030835.1 of Brachyistius frenatus. Taxonomy (NCBI): domain Eukaryota; kingdom Metazoa; phylum Chordata; class Actinopteri; family Embiotocidae; genus Brachyistius; species Brachyistius frenatus. Next base: position 4,826,026 of record NW_027210600.1, read on the forward strand.
TTAGATCAATTACTTGTAACTGTATGGCAACTCTCGCTGCTCAGACAGGCGGGAGTATGACTAAGGGTGTCTCATCCTAGTCTCACAGGCTATTCACACCTACTCTTCCCCCCGTGGTGGTATAGCGTTGCCTCTCTGCAGTGTATCTGTATCTGTTTGTTCATTCATAGGGAAAGCATTAGTGACACGTATTTGAGTCATAGAGGCTAGTGTCTAAACAGGCCGCGGTGGGAGTCAGAAACCCTGCCTTACTTCTGCTCCTCGCCTCAAGGCACTACTCATACCCTCACCAGTCTCTAGTTACACTTACATGCATGTGCTGTCTGTGTTTGTTCAAATACCAGGGATCCCACCTGATGCGTTGGGTGCCACAGAGCAGATGTTGCTGTAGTAGCGGGCAGGAGAGCGGTGATAAGCTGTGGACGTTGTCATTAGTGAGATGCTGTTAGGGCACTCCTCTCTAGTGGGATCTGTTTAATGAAGAGGTTCTTATAATCATTTTCACTTCAAACCTGTAAAAAGTACCCCGTGAAGATCTGTCTGAATCCACCCAGAGCTATTATCACTTTCATGCGAGACTGGTTCAGATATAAATGTTTACTGGGGTGGAGAAATTACTTTTAGATTTTGCTAAAACACAGAAAGGGGAAAAAAATACATTCAACTAACTGCTTACGATGGTTTTCAGTCATGAACAAAACTAAATAACTTCCTGACTGCGGCCCTTCGAATCCAGAGCTGAATTAATGAGTTTGTGTTTTCAGATCTTTGCTTTGACTTTGTTGTGAGAATCCTGACATATTATGGCCTGGCAATGTTAATTGTAGAGCAGACAGATGGAGTGTGTGTGTGTGTGTGTGTGTGTGTGTGTGTGTGTGTGTGTGTGTGTGTGTGTGTGTGTGTGTGTGTGTGTGTGTGTGTGTGTGTGTATGTATATACAGTATGTGTCACACTCCCCTTGTGACTTGCAGAGGTTATATCAGGTCCAACACCTGGAGTTTGTTTCCTCATTAGGATGGGCATCTCCAAGGTGATACCCAATTAGAAAAGCTGAACCTGGCTCTCAGGACTCATGAGTGGATAGAGATCACATACATCTCATCTCTCACCAGCAAATTGCTTTCACAAACACACTATATTTGTGATGCTCATTGCAGAGGAAAGCCTGCTGTATTTTTGTTGTTTCCTAACACAAACGAGCACCTTTTCTGACACTCTGCCGTGCTCCTTTTCTCCCACAGCAGGCTGAACAGACATCCCACTCTGAAAGAATATTATCATGAAGGCTGGTGCACCAGCTCACCTTGCGGTGTGGTATTGAGTCTCCTTTGCGCTTGACTGTGTCCCTCTGTTCTTACAGCTATCTATCAGTTTCATAGCATGGAATCTGCATCTTTCCAGCCTCCCACTACCCGCCCACCAGTGCTGTATCTGTTGTGTTGTGCTTGCATGTAGTGTGCATAGTGCACACAAGTGCATTGTATTTTTGCAAAAATGTGTTCATGTTTTGCACCCCCCCATATGAAAAGAAAGGGGTGCTCCTGTGCAGAGATTCACCCACCGCAGAGCTGCCCTGGCAAGGGTAGGAGAGTGTGGAGGGTTCTTGCCCCCTGGCTAGATGCTACTCAGGAATAGGGGGGGGTGATAAGGGCTGGGAGGGTGGTAATGTGTTGTAGGAAGGGCTGAATGAAGGCAGGTGGGGAGGAGGTTGGAAGGCGTGGGTTAGGGGATAGGACGGGGGGTTGCCTCTTCACACATTTTTATGACCACATAGATAAGGTCAGTAGTGTGCCATCGTTACTAGGCAACACTGCGACCCTGAGTTGGATTGAGTTGTGAAGCTGAGAAGTCAGATATTCTTATTACAGCCCTGCTTCGGTTCTGCTGTGTGCATTTGTTAACAAGCAGCCTGCCTCCGCGTGCCGTGCTGAGAGGCAAGGCTGAAGGACTGCTTTAACTGGACGATTAACTGAAGCACTGAAATAATTAGAAGGCCATTGATTGGGTTATTACATTGTTACAGCCATGTTGGTGATATACTGGTATCTGTGCCTGTTCAGATATGTGATGATGGTAATGGTGATGAAAAATGACGACGGCATGTTTGATTATATATTTTTAATGATCCAGTTCATGTGGGGATACACTAGACTGTGGGTGTATTGATTTTTCCCGTTTTCAAGCAGAGAATGGAGGAGATGGAGACCAGGCGCATATGCAGCTGGAGTACAAATCACCAAAACCCACCCTATTCTCTCCCTCCCTTTACTTACACTCTCCACCTTCACACCCTTCCCTCTCCACCGCTCCCTTCTCCGTCCCCTCTTTTCCATCTCAGCTCTCCATCCTCACTTCCTTATTTCTGCCACTCCTCCAGCAGCTTTTGATTACGCCCCCCCCCTCTCCTCCTTTCGCTCGCTCTCCTGCCTCTCCCTTACTCTCTCCTCCCATTTCTGTCCCCTTCAGCGTCCTAGTTTAGCACGTCAAGGTTGGCTACAGATATGCTCCTCTGTGCCTTGAGGCTAACCAATGGGAAAGTGGCTGGGGTTGCTGTAGCAGGCTGGGGTGTTGGTATCGTGAATTGAGAGGGAGGTGGGGTGAGGTTACTGTCGTGCATGCGGTCCATTCTTTCGAGTGGAACTGAAGTCTTATATGTGGCGGCCTTGAAACGCCGCAGGGTTAACAGCAGATATCTGGAATAATACCCGAGTCATGTGATCAGAATATTAAAGCAAACAACAACAACAACAAAAATACACTTTACCTTATTTTCCAACACCACGGTTGGCTAGCCGACTTCAGTAACTTCATGAGTCACCATAGCAACAACAAATGCATCCCAGCATGTTCATCACTTTTTAGCGGCTTCTGTATTTAGTTGTGTTTTCTCTTTTTCCAGCCTTTGTTGTCAGATTAGGAAAGATGTTTTCCCTGTATATATTTGTTTGGTCCGTTTGCCTGTATTTTCGTGAGCTGGAATGGATGGAGTTCCCAGGGCACCATACTTAGAGGTTAAGATGGAGTATTCAGGAAATGTGGGTGTCTATTACATAGATGTTTTACCTTTGAAATCCTGTCATATCAGTTGAAGGTAATTTAAGTACGGGTATAAATTTGAAACAGCAATTTAGACATAAATTAAAGGAACAGTTTGAGATTTGGGGAAATAGTTTCAATTGCCTTCTTGCAAAGAATTTAATCAGATGATTGATGCTATTATCTCATGTTTGTACAGTAAATAGGAGGCCAGTTCCAGCATCCAGAGATGAACTGACTTGGAACAAGGGGAAACAGCTGGCCTCGCTCTGCTCACAGGTAACAAAATACATTTACCAGCAGCTCTAAGGCTCACTAATTACCAGGTTTAAAAAAAAAAAAAAAAAAAAAAATCTATTTAAAGAGTAAGTAAGTAGGGAGCTTAACAGGTGTTTGCAAGTGGATTTTGTGAACTTTCAAAAGAGTCACGTTAGCTCATCCCCCTGTTACTAGTCTTTGTGTTAAGCTAACTGGCCAACTGAGGTAGCTCCACATATGAGAGTTGATCCTATTGGCTAACTCTGCAAAATCATTAATTCATTTATTTTCCCAAATGGCAAACTATTTGTATCACAACATGAATTTAGAAATGCAACATCCCATACTTGAAAGTTTCTCAAATTAAACTATAAAGACGATTTTAATATTTTGGTTTGAGTACATGATGTGTCCTCCAAACAAAGAAGTCAAACTTCTTACCCTTTCTTCTTTGCTCTTTCCATTGACCTCTACAGAAATATATCTCATCTCTAGTATTTTATCATTTGTCCCTTTGTCATATTGACTTCTTAAACCTTAATGCCTTTGCCACAATTGGCACATTCCCAAATTATAGCAGTCCTAATTTAATGAGCGTGCATGTGTCACAATGCTGATTGACCTGCAGGTGTCTTTTTATCCCGAGGGGGCAGTAGGGCGTAACAGTATACCACCCAGATCTCTGTTTAGGAGCCACATTACTCTGGCCCTGGCAACATGTAACCTTATACACACTTGTATCAGGAGCCACGAGCGCGGCTTGTCTCTTATCAATGTCATTGTCTTAGCAAACAAAGAGGATCATTATACCGACACTGAGAATGTTTCTATTCTGAGTTAATGGGTCGCTTGGTGTAAAGGCAACCTGATCCTCCTTTGGGTGACGAAGAAGTGAGCTGAGGGCTGACATTTTGCTGATGATAGGCCAGCCTGTGTTTTGTTGTAAGAGACACTGGGCTTCACAGGAGTTGTCAAAACAAGAGGCCCCATCCTGAGGGATTACGCACCCTGTCTGCACACAAGCCAGGGACAGGGTCGGCTAGAGGGACAGGGAGGGATGTGTGTTGGTCTGTGGACATGTGTGGTGTGTGAGTGCCATGCAGGGAGGAAGGTGCTGGATGGTAGAAGGGACATAGCTGGAGGGCAATGTGCTGTATCTTCCTATCATAGTTGATATTTTGGATTGGCAATAGTCATTATTAAGAACATGCAGACTTCACTGAAGCGGTATTGGAATATGTTTGAATAAAGAATAGAGAAAGAGCTGCACTCGATTTGGCTTATGATGAAATTAGTATGACCACTGAGACACACTATGTATCACTACCTATGGGGTCTTTTTGGCAAGTGGATATCTAAAAAAATGTTGTGGTAGTTTTGAAGCATTGGCGTGTCCATTTAAAAAAAAAATTTTTTTATATCTGTCTCGCCCATTATGACTATTGGTCATGAAAACAATTTGTTTTGAACTTGTGTTGTTGAGATTTGGACATGTGAACTTTGGAAAACACATTGTTGACTGAAGCAATATACATGGCCTATGTAGCTGCAGCTTTCCAAAGCCTTAAGTGTTGAAATGATCTCAAATGCTTGTTGTTGAGTCCAACCGACAGTAAACACACACAAAAAATAGTCTCATGTAAATCCATGCAGCTGTTGCAGCAGAGTTGGTGAATAGATTGACCAAAAGTCATCAGACAATCACTTCTATTTAATCTTAATCTTGACAAGTTTAGACACAATCTATGTATTAATTATACTAATGTGTAATGTTTGAACTTTTCTGAAATTGTTTACAATTTCCCAGTGTGCATTCTAATGCATATTTGTTTTTAGATAAATGTCAAGGCATTTATTTTTTAATTGTACATCTGATACACTGGTTAAGGTAATAATTGATAAGTTGCAACTCTTGAATTTGGATGGTGACCCTCCGGAAACACAAATTTTAATATTATGGGTTCTTCATAGAGTTTCAGCTTCTTTTGCACAATCCACATATCGGTTGCTCTGAAAACCTTCTTTAACTCATCTTCATCCATTAGTCTACATTTTCCTCTTTGCTTCACTGTCAATTTAAAAACAATACATTAAAGGATCAAGTGTTTGTCTTTGATTCATAACTCTAATACATGCTATATTGTGAGAGTTATTCTATAGACATCAACCTGTACACAATATGATTTAACAACTGAGACCACACATTTTTGTTCTTACACTGTGGCATAAAATACAACAATACAATTTCCACTGGTATAACTGCTACCACCCCTGTGGTTAATATCTTTCATCTAATTTTATCATCTGCAACGAAGCTGGCAGTGAGATAAAGAGCAACAGCACATCCCATGCCAGTGTGTGTATTATCGTGAGAGGAGTCGTGACCTTGACTGTGCAGTGTTCATGAATTGTCTCATATGTGCGCCACTTCCCTCCCTTGTATCCCCAACACACAGATATGGTGGCACATGCGAACCCACCCACAGGAAGACATGCATGCTTGGCCACACAGCAAGGCCAAGACTGTCTGCAGCAGCCCAGGGGCCTCATTGTCACATTCACTTACTACTGTTTAGGCATCATGCTGGGGGGGGCTCAAATGAACTACTCCCTCTTCCTCCCCCTACCCACGCACTTAACTAAACCCCCCCCCCCCAAAAAAAAATAAATAAATAAATAAATAATCCACTCGGCTCGTATTCAGAACATGGCTGTGGAGAATAATTTCATAGTTATCGTTCATCTGTGCTTACATACAGTGTGTTGTCTGTTTCCATCCACATATGAATGTCTTCTGTATGAGCTGCTGTCATTAGAACCATAATGAAGCTTTTCTGCTTTGTAACATTAGTTTAGAGTTAAATGATATATAAACAAATTGTTGATGACTTTTAACCCTGAGTTTTTATATGATTTAGTGAAGCTGTTAAGTTAAATGGTGAAAACCTGCAAACCCAGTGTTCCTCTACACTCTTGAATATTTAATATAATAATATGCTGAATGACCACGGGATTCAACTTTAACTTCAGCATGTAAAAGTACTTTTCATTTCCTTTTTAAGGACATGCATATGAACACATACGCACCTCCCCTGTACTCTTTTAAGGTTTACTGTACCACTGAATACCTCGACCCGCTGGTCACAAGGTCAGGACTCTTGTCTTCAGAGTCCAGATCAAGGTATTGTCTTTCACTTCACAAGTAGCCTGTTCAGTTGTCCAGCTGCTCGCCTGGTGTAAGTAATAAAAACTAGCACCTGTTTTCCAGAAGGATGGAGGGGCCTGCGTGCCACCAACTGAAACATTTGATCTGTATGCATCTCCACAGTCAGCTAAATGGGATCTTCGTATGGCCAAAATTACAGCTTCCTCTGCACTGTGATGCTAAAATTATTTGCCTGTTCTTGTTATTTATTTTGGCTCTGGGATCCCTGTACAAGTAATAGATTGCACCTTAGTGCGTGTGGTGGTAAAAGCTTCCCTCAGCTTCTCTATTTTTAAAAACAGAGGAGAGGCAGGCAATTATTTTTTAATTAGAGTTCTTAATGTGAAAGGGCGGTTAACCTGTGCTAACTAAATATTAGACAGTGAAGGGATCAAACATGGGTCATGCATAAAGTACTGTAATTATTGAGACCAATATTATTAATTTTTATCAACCAATAGTGTCGCTATACAGTGCTCAAATACATAAGATAGAAATCATCACACACCTGCTGCCATTTGGTCGCTGGAAGATCATTTGGTCAGTGTTGATGTTACTCTGCGTTTGTTTGCTGTCAAACACACATTGTAAAGCTGTGCTTATACTGGGAAACTCCTACGTATGAAGTGTGTGTACAGTGATGTGAGGGTGTATATACTGTACACACAATGCATACCCACCTTACAAATGTTACTCTGGCCTATGTGCCGAGGTGAGACTCCTCTTTTGTGCTCAGATGAAACCAAGAATTAGCAATAGTTTTCACATCCCATGCACGCAAATATAACCTTTTGATTTGCATTCCTTTATTTCTTCCGTTTCTTTTTCCAATTTTTTTTTATTTCAGCTTCTCATAAAATCCTGTTTGCTGAGCTAGATTACACCAATGCTTAATTTCCCACTAAAATGTCAGATGGCACCCTCTAATGCCACGGATCCCTCTCTCAATCCCTTGAACCCACACAGTCAGATCTTTTTTTCTCTGTCTTTGGGGACTGTTTGTCTTTGCAGGCTATGAATATCACCTTTACTTGGAAAAAAAAAAAAATCTTTACTCCTATAGCATTGCTGAAGGCTCATTCAAGAAAAACTACATGGAGTTCTGATCTGTTTGATCACCTGTAGGGCATAAATGAGTTTTGCCTTTGGCATCAGACACACACATATAGTCTGTGAACTTTACATAGAAAGTAAGAAAACAGAGATGCCCTTGAGCAAGGCGCTTTACTTTCCTTACTGTAAAAATGCTTATTGGAATCAGAAGATGAAGCCTTCCCGAAAGTACAGTATTTAACCATACAAGTGCAAAGGTTGATGCTAGAATGTGCATCTTGAGAGGAAAAACAAATGAATGTGCAGCCAGGCTGCTGTTGCAAATAATCATATCTCTCAATGTGCAGCAGCTAATGAACTTCCTTCCTTCATGCCAAGAATTTAGAGCTGAAAAAACACCAGGACGGTGCTCCTAATCCACTCTAAATGACAGGCAGGATCTCTGACCCAGTGCCCTGATTCACCAGTGTTTTCTCCTTAACACTGCTCAGTTTATCTTACAGTTTAGGCAAAAAAAAGGAAGTACTCTTAATTACTCAATTAAACATACATTTTGGAGTAGCTCATAAAGCAGACATTGGTGATAAAAGAACAATTCCATTGGGGCACATTCTGAATGAATCAAGCAGAAGTAAAAAAAAAAAAGAAGACAGAAAAGGAGAGCCATTTTAGCCATTTTGAGGTGAGCTAGAACAGTGTGTTCTTGTACAGACTTCAGCAAATGCAGAGCAGTGTTCCTGTTTGTCTGCTGCACTGGAGCGAGCACTGAGAGAAGCAGGCGGACAGGTGGGCAGAGGAAGACTGGACAACAGTAAAATACACTGATCACAACACCTACACTCAGTATTATGAATCAATTAATCATCTTTACCAAATTAGCTCACACCTATCAGCTACCTCAGAAAAATATAACACTGAGACATAACATAGACCTGTGTATACAATACAGAATTATATCAAATCTACTTATTTTTCTTTGCACATATTTCAAATCGTAAAGATAGTTTCTTCAGTTTAGATATACGCACATAAACTGGGGTACATAACCAGCATTTCACTTCATATTCTGTCATGTAGGATAGAGAATGAGCTGCAGACTGCGCTGCTGGTTATATCACATCCCGTGTAACCCAGCAGTGTGGACAGGCCCACAGGCTTCCACAGCCTACTACAGTTCTACCCTTGACTTCAAGGCAGGCACTAAAATGGAGGGGTGGTGGTGGTGGTGGTGGTAGCGGGTGGATTATGAACCTTTGGGGTGGGGGACGCTTTAAGTTAACCCCCTTTTCTCCACCCACTGACAGTGTTACATTTTATTTCCACTTCCTTCTCATGCAGTTATTAAAGCACTGCAATAATTTAAAAATTGCGATTCAATTAAACCAAACATTTCCCTCATTTGTCCACTTAAATGAACACAAAATGCGCGTCATTGGATGTCCTTGTGGATTTCCTCCGAAAAGAATCTCTCATCTGTTTTTATCTATGGGAGAATTACCCTAACTTAACTAAATTCAAGCCAGAAACCTGGTATGCAATGCTGTATCATGAGTACACCTGCACGCCAGCAGACAGCGCTTTCTGTTTGAGCCGATACAACTCCGTGCGTAAAAATCCTTGGTACCTCGGTGCGTCATGTCCAGCTCATTTCCTTAATGCAAATGTCCCACTCGCTGCGTGCTCTCACAGTCTTCCCACCTTCACTAGTATCCTGCCCTCAGGACCGACCGGTAGCCGCCTCTGCTCCTTTAAGGCAATGAGGAATTAAAGCGTCTGCAGGGGCAGGGGAGAGGGTTATTCTGTGTAATGCTCAGAGTGTCAGTGTGGTGCGATTAGTGAGCGGCAGCGGGGAAGATGCGCTTGCTCGCCTCTTGCTGGACGCACAGAGGCGATGAAGATGATCTGACTTTGGAGTCTGAGAAAAAAGCGTGTTTTTCATTCTTGTACTACCACCATCTCCCCTCTGCTTTCTTCTTTGCTCTTTTAGTTAATTTAATTTTCTAAAATTAGATTTTTACCCTTCAGGGATGATCCGTCAGTCTGTGTTTTATCTAGGAAATCGGCGCTTCTGACTATTTGTTTTTAAAGATTTAGTTTAGCCAGTTTTGGGAATTCATTATGGTTTCAGGATCTGCTCTTACCCGGCTCTGACTCAGCATCACACACACCTGGGCTTCACCCCTTCAGCATCCTTTTGAATAACAGGGAGAAGCAGCAAGACGCGGAGCAGAGGAGGAGAGTCTGAGCACAGCTCTCCCCAAGACAATCACAGAGGCGCATTTACGGTCCAAGCGCAAAAAGACAGCTCAGAAAGAAAAGCAGTGTAACGAAAAAGTAAGACGGAAATATTAAAAGTAGAGACTTGGACTGGTTTACTTTAAGATAGTGGCAAATGTTTAACCTTAGCCCAAGCGCACAGAAGAGAAACCCAGGGAGGCACCGGTCGGAGGAAGAAGAGAAAGCATAGCTTGGGGGGATTGAACGGAGCAGGGCATGTGGATATTGGCTTTTATCTTTTTCCAGAGCATCTTGAATGGTAAGTTTCACCTGCTCATCTTTTTTTTATTAGTGCTCATTACCTGCTGCAGAAGGCAAATCACTGTTAGACAGCTAAGTGACTGAGGAGGGAGGATGGAGGTCACCTGTGACCCACATGAAATGGATTTTATATGGTTGTCAAAAGGCTGACACCCTTGATAGAGGGAGAGACGGGCGAGGCATGAATTGCGTTTTAAATCCTTCAAGCTCTCCCACAACCTATTAGCCACATCTCTGGCCTTCAGATATACACTCTGAGACAAATTAAATAAAAAGGGTAAATTCTGTTTGTTTCAGTGTGTATATAATTAATTTCTTTAATTATATTGGTTAGATTCGTTTTTTTAAGTTTCAACTTTAAATAGTTTTTAATTTGCATCAAACTAATGTGATTTGTTTTTATTTATTTTATGCTAAATGATACCTATTCTGTCACAACCTTGTTCCACTGTGGCCCTTAGTAATAAGTGACGTCTTTGATATAATGGACATTTGGTTTAACCCTTTCCCCCTCCCCCACAGTGAGCATATTTTTCAAGTTCAAAATGGCCTAAATGAATGTTAAGGCATTAAAATGATCTATTTATATTCACATTTAGCAGTTATTCATATTTGCATTTTTGATTTAAAATATAGAATAATATTCATAACTGTGTCAGAAGGTTTTCAACATCTCCACAGCCACAAATTTGAATACAGCTTTGTATTATTTACCTTTAAATGCAATTTATGGGGAGCAAATGAGCACCCTTAGTACGAAATGTTCATGTTAGAAAATTAAAAAAGTGTAATGTCTTTGATGAGGTACAACACGTAGGTAAAAAAAATTCAGGAAATGCAAAAGTAATCCAGAAATACACAAAAAAAATTTCAAATACATTTTCCGTTCAAATAGCCGAAAGCCATTTTCCATTCGAATACTGTATTGAGACACATAGATCTGGTTGTGCGTCTTATCCATGTTTTCTTGTACACATGTGTAATTGCATGCATGTGCACCACTGCCCACATGCACGCGGGTAACACCGTGCACGCATATTTGTGTGCTCATATAGTGTATCCATAATCAATAGTGGAAAATTGATACAGTTTATTGCATTCACTTATTGGCCAGAGTCCCTTGTACAGGGAGGGATTATGGCTGCCTGGGTGTGTACGAAAACAGGGAAAGCGAAGGGGAGAGTTGAAGAAGGAGAGGGAGAAGGAAAAGAAAATGGAAACATGTCTGGAAGAAAAGACGTCAGGGTGACAAGATGGGGATTGTTCATATACTGAAACACAACAAGCCAACAACAGCTTGGCTGCATTTTTATCAACGGGTAAAACAAAAGCTGAATTTACAAAGCAAAAATTGGGGAAGTGGGTATTTACAGGTATGAATACATTTAAACGCATTAGGGGGGCTGTAATATGATATGGTGTGTCCCCAAAATGGATTTTCCCCTCTGGCCGGAATGATAAAATAAGGCTTCGAAATGGATTTTTGTTTCGATGGCGACGCTTTCTCAGTGCCGAGGCGACCCTCAGTCGGTGCCGTTTATTGACATTGACTCCACATAAAATGGTATCTCCCTCAGCCCAGCTTGTGCTGAAACTCATAAAGGAACAATAAGGAATCCTCATTAATCATAATCATCTGACTCTGACATTAGATCAACTGCCATGCAAGATTGTGTCCGTTTATTGCATAAGGGATTATTGAGGAGGCCTGTGGCAAACAACTGATAAGGATTAAACAGTAGACAGCGTTGAGTGCAGACATTACACTTTTTGTGTTCTTCATTTGCACTGCAAACCTTTTTTTTGTTTTGTTTTGTTTTTTTGTACATTTAATCATCACAATCCGTTTGTATTATTTTTATTTGATTCCTCTGTCACTACTCAGGAGCCTGGCTGTATGACTTCATGCTCTGTCGCTGGATGTTTTGTTGATTATCATGAAAATGAGGTGTTCATCGGCTGAGCAGTCGTTGTCAGAATGAATGAATGACCTTGTAGATAGAAGCCAGCACAGAGATTGGATTCCAGACAATTCTTGCTGTTTCGGAGTTGGGCCTATCACGTGCCCACCGGCCTGTCTCTATGGTAACCTCCTTAATGGGTGTCAGGGGCTGCGTCCTAAAACGTTCACCCTCTCTCGTTGCTATATGGGGTGGAAAGCTATAGGGTGTGTAGATGTCACTCAGAATCCGCGGTGGTGGTTGGTTGATGTCTGGTGCTTGCTTACTCCTCTTCTCATTGCCTGGTGGGATCATTTTCATCCACGATGTTCGCTGTAATAATTCTTCACAAATTGGACACCTCCACAAAATGGCAGACCCATAGGCAACGTGGTGGCAGACTCCAGACATGGAACTGTGAGTTTGGCTCTTGTTGCAAACTGAATTGGCCTGGAAGTACTTGACCCGGAGCTAATCACATCCTGCTCCATCAATCTGTGTGTCCACAGGTGTGTTACGTGACCAAATGACAACCGAGTTGCCTTTTGGGTTTTCAGCATTGTTTTGCATTGAGGTCGTTTCACTGCATGTCAGCATAATGAATCTGCAACCACTTAAAAAGAGGAAACAGATGAACACCCACATTGTAGAACCTATTGAAAAATATTATTCACTGAAGCAAAAGACAACCTCAATCCTTAGATTACTCCTTTGTCAGATTCCACACACTAAACAAATTCAAATGTTACATTTAACACATTCACCAGCCAACAGGGACAATTATTTTTAGTGTTCTATTTAACACTTTTGCTATTTCCTGTGCCTATCAAAGCAGAATCTATAAATTCAGTCATCAGTACAGGAGAGGAAACATTAAATATCTCTGCCTGAAAGCTGCCTCTAGGCAAAAACCACAGCGAGCTAAACTGGCCTATTCAAATTCTCATTGCAAAGCTATAACGAGACAAGACTTCTCACAGAGTCCCGACGAACACTGTGATGATTTGTAGGCATACACACAGCTTAATCTGACGCTCATGACTTAAAAAGGACTTATCTCGTATGTCTTCGATAAATGAACATTTACGCGGAGGTCAGGAAATCGTGCAATCAAATTTTGATCTCAATTAGCTGTGACCTTTCTCGGACTACACACACATCCACTTTGGAATGAGGAAGCTCTTCCAGAGCATCTAGCCCAGTGTAGCTTACAGTACAGTAAATAGCTGCCAACATCAGTTAGCCTGCCAATTTTACATGACCCCACATTATTAGCAACCTGAAACACTGGATGGAAATGCTTCGGGGACGGAGGTGGATAGATAGATTGAACTTGGCTACAAGTAGAAAAGGGGAACTGGTGTTTGCATGGTAATAAATCTACATGAAGGCAATGAAGGGGAGTGCACTGATGAGAGCCTCATTTGCCGGAGCTGTGAGGTGATTCTGGAATCTGGGTGAAGATGTCCAAAGATCGGTGGCCTCCCAGTGGCCATTCTTAAACTCTGTAAAAGCAATGGAGTGAAACCTGACCAGCCTTACAGCTGCACTCAGCCATTAGTCTGTTTACTAATTACCAATTAGGGTTTGGTTGCACAAGCGGTATCGTAGCTCATGAAATGAAATTACCCCATGAAAATACAGCATACAGTCAAGTGATAGATCATCTTGTAGAGTCTTACTCTGATATGAATATCTAATGGGCTAAATTAAGTTTACAAACCCACTTAACTCTTGTTCACTTGTGTAAGTTGTAAGAGGGTTTGTTGGGTTACATTTTGAACTCTGCGCGTGATTCCAGTTGAAAGGGCGGCTAATGTTGGGTAATGGATACCCTGATGTGTGATTATAATAGATATCCCCTAGTTCATATATCCTGGCTGTATAATTAGGGCTACTCTGCTGTACTGTACCTCCTCGAGCCTGTCTAGCTCTCTAATTAGGAGCAAGCTTTGGTGGCTCGAGTGTGTGTGTGCGCACGCGTGTGCATGTGCTGTGTCTCACCCAATGTAAAATCTAATTACCGATCGCACTGTGTCTGTCTGGATTCCACTGAATCAGAGGTGTAATTGCGCAAGCCCGCGTGTAAATGTCTCTTGCATTAAAATGTTAACGATATCATTTAGCATCTGCAGGGAAGAGCAGAAAAGCCCTCAGCACCCAGATGTAGGTGTTTGATCATGCGTGCAAAGTGAGGTTGTAGTACATCTGGCGGGGGTTTCCCTCTCAGACAGGGTTCTCAGTAGAGAGGATGTTTTTAATTCACTCAGCACCTGTCAAAGTGACATGTTATATTACTGTGCTGCACTGCACAGGTACTGTAGTGGAGGAACTGGTGGAAAAGCTTTATTTGACAGTCAAAAACAGACTAAGTCAGGAGAAAAGCACTCCTGTTCTCCTTTGCAAAAGTGGCTCTGTGTTTACTTAGTTTCAAACAAGTTTAAAACACGCCTACTTATGACAAGGTCTATTTTTTTGTTTAACCTGAACTATGTCTGCATTCATTTAATCACAGTTACAAACACTACCACATAGGTTGACTATGGTGAGCTGAATTAGGGGTTGGTAATATGGATACAGCAGTTCTTTATACTTTTCCATTTAATTGTATCTATCATGTTATCAACATGTAGTGTATTGTGAGACACAATACAGATGAATGAATTCAAACTTCAGGTCACTTACTTTATTTATCTTCTATCCCTAAATACGCAGCATTATAAACACAAGTTTAGAATGTCGTGTAATGTTATGATGACCTTTGAATATTGTGTGATGTGTTTGACATCACAAAGTCTGTGCAACAATTACACTTTTATTTAAACAAATCTATACAAATTCTACTATACAAATGTAAATTTTAGGAGTCATCGTTGCTTGTGTTAAACTCTGTCAGGAAGCGCTCAGTAAGCTGTGCTGTTTGCCCTGAAATAGAGAAATTTGTGCAAATCTATACACATGTATTTTACCTGGTGAGTCAATGTTCTGGACGGAGCACAGAGTTCGTGCATGCACACGAGTAGTCCATGCCCGTTTCCCTCTGCTGGGTGTGTGTGTTGTACACTGTTGCACCAGAGTCCTTGTGGCGAGTGTCCCACCAGAGCTTTTGTTCGTTGTGGAAGGCAGGTGGTGGAGGTGTGATAAGTTTGCTATCCATCACCCACCAAGACAAACATTCACGCTGGACCTCATAAATACTGCCTCTTAATCCAATCCTCCACATACCCGGGCCGGGCTTTGAACTCAACACACTCGGTGGCCCAAGGCTAAATTGATCCCTGCGACTCTGGCCTGAGCATGATGCATGTGCCTGATGTATCGTGGCTCAGTAACAGTCTGCCAGCCTGTCTCTTTCTCTCTGATGCTGCCTTTGAGCTTGGCATTCTTCTCTTGCATTTCATGGACTTCCCTTGTATGTGCCGATCTTTCCTCTTTTTAAAAAAACAATCACACCGCATGTCTCTTCGTTCTCTCTGCAGTTACCCCAACCACCTCTGCTGTATATTTCACATCTCAATCCGATTATTCGAGTCTGCATTTCCAGGAGATACTTCAGCATCAGGTCTGCCTCTGCGCCTCATGCTCCACAGTCCGAATATTAAAGTAGGCTAAGGGATAACGGAAGAGGCAAAGCTGGATAGACAGTGACAGAAAGACAAATGGGTCCAGCTTGGTTTCTCGACACTGCTCTTTATTTTTAAACCTGGCACAGATGCTAAGATTTAAGACCAAGTTAGTGGCGGTTATTTTTAGCCGGCCATTTTTAAAGCGCTGTCATCTTGTTGGTAAGGTGTGTGCATGTGTGTTAGAGGTGTGTAAAGTAGGTACTTTATTTGTGTATTTCCTGCATTTGCAACAACCTATATATGTAGGGAAGCTTTGCAGAATGTATGTTCTTGTGTGCATTCGAACCAGTGTATGTGTGTGTATGTGTATTTAATTGGGAAGCTGGGTGGGTGTGTTAGGGTGTGACATAGAGTAGAGCCACAGGAGTCTGATTTATGTCCTTCCAGCCACCCATCGATCCCCCGGCCCGGTGTGAGACTGAGTGCATTGTCAATAATCTTAGCACTTTGTGGTATTCCTAGAATTCCCAGACCTCCTCTGCTCAGACCAAGGTGTGATGCTGCAGTAAGCCATCTTGTCCAAGATCAAATAAGAGGGCACGGGGCCTGGCAGCAGTGCATTTGATTGTAGGGTAGTCTAGTGGTGAATAGATCATTTTGCAGTTGATGTGCTGTTGAAGAAAAAAAAGAGATCTGGCTCCATTGTTGGTGCAAAGGGAGGTAATTTGAACAGACCCCTGCATGGGTCCCCAGAAGCATGTAGCAGTTACGTATGTGTTGCTAAGTGTCTACGGGACACTTAGCAACACATAGACGGGGACTATGTGTTGCTCTGTGTCTCTCTAGCCAGACTCTCCATACCTACAAGTGATTATGCTAATTAGTGTTTGATCAGATGATTAAATTAAAACTCAATTCATCCAAAGTACCTAAATGCTCACAATACATTTGTATCTGCCTGGCTGCCCAGCATCAAACAGCAATGAGTCTCCTGCGGTGTCCCAGCCACTGGAGGAAAGGATGACCAGAAAGGAGAGGAAGAAACTATACAAAAATTATAATATAATTAATAAATTTGTATTTAGGCAACGGCACGTAGAGAAGGAAGGTTGTAATAAAGTAAACCGGGAGGGGAGGCTGAGGGAGAGAGGAGGAAAAATGGAGAGAAACGAGGAAATAAGGATGTGTGTGTGTGTGTGTGTGTGTGTGTGTGTGTGTGTGTGTGTGTGTGTGTGTGTGTGTGTGTGTGTGTGTGTGTGTGTGTGTGTGTGTGTGTGTGTGTGTGCGTGTGTGTGTGCGTAGTTGGTGGGGGTGGGTAGCGGGAGGAGGGGGGTGCTGAAAGGAGTCGTGCTGTGGTTCCCTAAGTGTTGAATAAACACGCTTGGTTTAGGGAAATGTCTGCAATAAATGTTTAATATGATAAGTCCTTAAAGACGGTCAAATGAGTCTGGAGTATTAAAATGAGCATAGCATGCAGCAGCAGTTGCAGCAGCTTTTGGAGGAGGAGGTGGAGGAGGTGGAAGAGGAGTTGGCGGAGGAGGAGGAGGAGGAGGAGGGATGGGGGGAGGAGAGGGGGGACTGATAATGGCAGGCAGAGCTAACAGGATGAGAGCAGCCAGCTGCTGTGACATCAACATTAACACACTCCACCAGCTGCTGGTCACAGACGTCTCTCGGACAAAACAGGGACAGTGGTATATCTTCAAAGGGCCACTATGGCCTTATAATAGTATTATTACCTGTACAATGTCAGCAATAAAAAAACGGCATATATGTAAAGCATTATTTTAAAATGGAGTTAAATATTACAGTGAAAAAAGTAGAAAGGCGGCAGTAATCAGCCAGAATAAAGGAGGACTTTCACTTGTAGCAAAATCAAACAAACTGTTCATTGGGAAAAATACAAAAAGAAAAATGGGATACAAGAAAAATAAATTAGGAATATACTGTGCAATATATAAAAGAGCAAAGAACAAGCTGGGATAGTTCTCGAGTTAAATTACTGGGAAACAACCATAAAATGCCCAGTAATAGTATTAGAAAAACGAATTATCAGAATTATCTAAAAGCATCTTTGTCTCTAGAAATTACAGTGACCAGTTGTGCAAAAAAAAAACAACAACATTTAATTAGAAACATATGATGCCACACAAACCACGATTCCAATTAAACATTTCTAATTTCAGTATCTGACACTTCCCAAAATAATCCGGTATCACGCCAAAGCGTATCATACACCCCTCGGTCCAATAGAGGAGAACGTGTCAGTGTTACGTTTTACCTTTCCAAGCCGTGAGAAAAATAAGGTGCTTTTCATTTAGGCACCAAAAATCACATGGTTCAGTTCAGGTAAAAATCAAGGTTTCATGAAAAAGAGTAAACTTTACATAATTGACCTTGGTAGTACTTGTTTGTACTTTTCACACCTAAGCAAAGCAAAACATGACAGTGACATGGCCTATTCTAGTGGACTGACAAGGTGTACTACATGCTCAGGCGTCATACCTGGCTTCCAGGGACAGTAGTGTTTTTATTGCAAGAATGATTGCTTTCATACTGAAATACTAGCTAATTTAATTTGTTTCTCTGACAACGTTCGCTCTTCCAACTCAAAGTCTGACCCAAGCATCATCAGTCGTTATATGTTTAGGCCTGGCTATTAGCGGTTATATTTCCCTCAAATCTAATGGCTGCAACAAATAGAGTCATTCTATGGCTGAACTCAACTACTATCATTGTTGTACTGCTTTTTGGGGAACTTTTTTACAACCCTCTAAAAATACGTCAATTCAGTTGGTTATGTGATTTGAAAATGGCTCACGTTGTGAAATTAGGTTTTTACTTTGTCCTAGAAGCAGAAGCAAGAAAAAAAAAAGGTTTTTGTGCCACCATTTCATCAAGGTGTGCTTGTAAGGTTTCCCTTACAGATTCAGGTAACACAAATGAAATCCCCGAAGCCCAAGAGCTGTCCGTGTCAGGTCATTCTCTTCAGCAGCCTCTCGTGTCACATCTTAAACCCCCGCCAACACTGAAACCTCCTCGGACACTGTGTTACCTGAGGTGGCATGCAGGTGGACAGCGGTCACGATAAGACACCACCAACAGCAGCATTTCTGAAGGCCCTTAACCTTAATGTTTGGTGACATAATAAGGTTGGTTGTCCAGTATGTGCCATGTCTACTTGTCTAACTGAGGTAAGGCCTCTGCCAACAGGCATCTGTTCAAGGAGAACGTCGCTGCTTAATCGTATTATCAAGAAAGACCATGTATGCTGACCATTAGATTAGTTTGGAGTCTATTTGATTATGCCCACTCAAGTCTCAATCAGACTTGTTTAAGTTTAATAGTAGAGAATCTTAGAGCAGCAAAGTTTCTGATGGTCATTGATTACTGTCAAAACACGACCAGCGGCAATACACTGACTAATATACTCATCAGAAATATCATGTCATAATGACATGGACTTTTGCATGCACTCGTACTTTATTCAGTACCTAGAATATTTGGACATGTCTGTATGTTTTGTAGGAGTTTGCCTCGTACTCGTACTGCACTGAGACAGGTTCGTTGTCGGTTTTGATAAAAACTTACATCTTATTTTGGAAACTTTAAAAAAAACATAAAGGATGAAGATATCAGACTTTGATTTTAAAACAAAAGTAACATCATCATGCAGTTCAGTTCATATCAGCTTCATTATTTTATGCGACTGTCAAAGTAAAAAACACTTGATTGCGAGATAGAGTAAATAAATTGTATGCATCAAACTGACTTCTGAAGCTTCTCTGTATTACTTTATGTGGCGCACCACCAATGTTTCACCTCACTTGAATAAATCACCCTTAAAATATATTTGTAAATATATTCCTCTATGCCTGTTTGTCAAAAGGATTAGCATGAGCTTTCTATAAATACAGTTTTTATTCTCGTTAATTAGGTTGAGGAGAGGCAATACCGCAGCGCTGCTCTCCCCAGTTGTTGGTAAAATTAGAAAATTATTTTAATTAATAGGTAAAACTGCTGGTGTTGAAATTGTAAATAATCTATCATAAATTTCTTCTAATTGCAAAGGCTGCTATGGTTCAGTCGTAGCATTTTCGAGGTTCACGTGGTGAAACCTAAAAAAACCCGAACAAATTGTAAATATATAATGAATCTATGCGACACTTTGAATGCAATCTTTGTTTTATATACTTTATTACAGACAAGGGTTTTCCTCCACTTTCTACTGTGCTTGTTACATCACAGTAATATTATATTTCTGCTGGTGGAGGTTTTTATTCATCATCAGCAGCAGCAGAGGGAGCTGCTATAGTTTGCTACAGCATAATTCCTCATCAGATCCACTCTCATGCACTCATCATCATCAGCTGCAGCATCATAATTTAGACATCAATGTCTTTGCTGCTCCGTTTTACTAACAGAGAAACAGTCCAGGGTCTCTGGCTTCCCCGTGATGAGACAGGCAGCCACTCTGGCCCATTTAAGACATGAAAATAGACCGGGGGAGGAGGAGGAGGAGGCTCATCTGCTGTGGGGGCCTCGTTTTTAGTGTTGCCCACCCCTCCCAGACATCAGAGAACAGATCTGTCGGTGAGGATCAGCAGCGTGGGTACAGCTAGCCCTTTCTACTGTCACAGCCCTGCTTAATATTCATGAGAGCAAATTGGGAGACAGTCATTTAACTTCCGTGCATGGTGTACTGCCTCTGGGCAGATCAGATCAGTGGGAATGCTTACTCACACTGGACTCCTCGGCCCCAACTGGTTATTATCTGCCTGTATCAGAACTTGTAGCTATGTAACTTTCAAATTCATGGACTTCGATACACAGCAAAATGTTCTTTGTTGAAAGATGGCGTACCTGTACAGTGTATTTGAAATTAAGGTAATGCACAGGTCAAAGCCCTGTTTTTAGCTGCTGCGAACACAGCTTGATCACATGCTTTAGTGTTGCATACATCACACCAGTGCTGCTGTAAATCCACAGAGTAGGAGTGGGAATTCGTTAAGGTGGAAAATTGCTTTAGCTACTGTTAGTCCTGAATGTGAGCGAGCCAGGTATGATCTCCACATCCCGGGCAGACTTGCCCTGAGGGCACGGAGCAGAGAGCTGCTTTAATTACCCAAGGTTTGTGCTGTCACATTGTCACTGCGAGGCACCCGGAGCCACGCTACCATGCGGTGCTGAGTCCCCCTGCCGTGGCGGCGATGACAACTCAGACAATGAATCTGCTCGTTCAACAGATGCAACACAAGTGCTCTCTGAAATATGGGAAGCTGAATCAATCCCGCTGTCTCTCTGATTCTCTCTTTGCCTCTTCTTGTTTGCTCTCTGCTGTTCTCTCTTCTTCCCATGTCAGTGAGGGCTCATGAAAAAAATACAGCAGCTGCGTGAAGGGAAATGTAAAATCAAGTTCCCACGTGACGCTGGGGCCATTCACTTAATACTGAGGGTTTTGAGAGAGTTAATTGTCACACAAACTCAAAGTGACATCAACATGCTTTGATCATGTGTCTGATTGGTAATTTCCCTAAAAATAATTAAGCTGTGAATCGCAACTTCTTCCGTCTTGTAATTTAGCAAGGAGCCACTTATTGAATTCATCTTTACCTCTTTGTTCCCATTGGCATTGATTGCACGTTTACTCAAATCAAGCGCCCCAGTAGCTCTGAAAACCCTACTCTCGTGGTTGGTTACACCCTGACAACTGATCAGCTTTATTATGTGAAGGTCCACAGTTGGGTGATGATAATAAGCCGTAGACGTTGTTTGTCATACAGTAACTCCAGTGGGGATGTTGCTGCTTCCCCCAAATCACCTCATCAGGACAACAGTGTAAGAAAAACAGTTGACACCAGATTTTTGTGAGAAATTTTATTTTACATGAATGAAAAAGAGACAACAAATTACAATTTTTTCCCTCAATCTGAAGCAAATGACTGTGTAGGTTTGCATAATCTTTCTGTTCAAAAATATCTAAATGCCCAGCAGTTGCAGTCTGTATTTATAGCAGTGATGCACTGAAATTTGTGCACTGTGAAACTTAAACACATTCACAGACACTGTGACACTTACAGTTATCTGTTGAAGTGGCCTTAAGAATACAGCCTTGGTTAATGGTTCAAACACTACAAATAAGTAATGCTGCTCTGCCCTTTTACAGCAGATGTCAAAGTGCCATTAAGCAAGGAATGCCTTTCCCAAATGTTCTTGAACTAGTCAACCCTGAATATTGGATGTGCATCACTGCACAAATATGTAGCATACACAATCATCAAAGCTGTTGTGGTAACAGAAATTTTCTGGATGTAGAAACATAAAAATTATATGATACTTTTTTAACAAAATACTAAATGCTGCACTGATGAATATTAATGTATCTGTGAGATGAAATCACAAAAAATGATCACCTAATTCTGCAGTTCCCCTCGCCCCTATAGACCACTTTGTGTCTTAACTCACTGTTTCAGACTTTAGTGTTTCAATGAACTCTTTCCCCTCTAATCAGTGTTGTTTTCAGTTGTGGAGGATTAACTGAACAATGAGCTGTTGAACATGTTGAAGCATTTAGTGACTGAAGAGCCAGATATTCCACTCAGGAGTTGGTGGAGACCAAAACAGAGCTAAAAAGCGACCACAAACACACCAAGTATCACGTCTAAGCGTGTAACACACATGGTGTTTTATGTTTGGGGACCAAAAACTACGTGGTTAAATCTTTGGAAAAGGTCAGGGTTTCAATTAAATGCGACACGGTTGCAATTTGGCTACATTTAGGCACTTGGTTAGGAAAGGATCATTTTTGGGGTTAAGATAAGTAGTCATTGTATGTATGTAACGTTACGTACATAATGTAATTTATATAATGTATGTTATGTTTTGGAAGTGACTTCATTACTTATAAAAAAAAATCAGGTTGACTTTTTGCTTTCTTACTGGCTTGAACAATGGTCATCTTGATGAAAGTATTGAGTTTGCTCCATCCAACTGCCCTTGACTCCCTCCCTATGTGGACTTTGTACAGGCTGGTCATACATGCGTGGACTTTTCACGACTGGGTGAGCCAAACTGTGACACTGACACGTTATCCTCTACTGGAATGATTACACATTTTGGTGTGATACTGGGCTGCACAAGCACCCCCAAAATTTATGATATGAATGATAATATTGCTCCGTGTCTGTCTATCAATTTAAAAGATAGTAATATGTCATTTTTGCATAACACCATCACACCTATTTTTAGTGATATAGTCCTGTTTGATCTGCTGATATTGATCTTCTTTTTCTGTGGAAATTGTTTCATAAATAATGAACATTTGTGGCAGTCATTTCTTGTCGGTTGGTCAGTATACCAATGATAAATTGGTACTTACCTCGGGACTTAATTTAGCTATGCGAGTGTGGTTGTGGGTTAACAAAGGGCAGATATTAAAATTTATGACCCCAGTGTCCATGATGTTGTTAATTTTCAAGTCAGCTGCATGACACAAATGTAACAAGTTAATGTCTCAACCAAAACTGACAGTAAGAAACAGAGAAAGATGAGAGCATACATTTTAAACCGGATAGCCTAAAAAGAAAAGGTGATGCATTCTAGCTCCTCTGATGTCCGAGGTTTTAGATGAAACAGCTTTCTTCCTTCTCCCCTTCTCCCTAAAGATATCCCAGTGGAAAAAAAAAAATCACAGTCAATTATAGATGCATATAATGCATTATTGAACAGTGTCATTTATTTCACCTTTACAGTTGAGCTCATGAAAAATTATGCCAATTACTGATTTTCTCTCGGGCAATGTAGTAAGTGGGTAGGCCCTGAGGCCATTTGTTGGGGCATGACATGGTGCTCTTTGTGAGGTCTAAGGGGGTGACATACCTGCGTCATCAGACCATTTGTGGTCTGGCTCCTGAGCTTAGTCAATTAGGAAAAGGAGTAGTGCAGTGATATGCACCCTTCCACCAGAGTCCATTTCTTTTTTTTAATTAAATCAATCTCGCTATCACTCAGCCAGTCTAAATTGAGTTGCTCTCACGTACTTTTCGTATGTGAAATAGACGAATATCAAAACAGCCGTGGCATAAATCCTAATCCAATTTCTCCGATGCTTGCATAGAATAGAAACTTTCCAAGCAACCACACACTTCTTTGATCTATATTTCTCTCAAGTCGTTTGCTATTGTAGCACAGTAATGTTCAAAGTATCAATTAACTAAGTACCGAAAGAGTATTTGTAGGAAACTTTGATGTGTGCCAGTTATGTCTGTCTCTGGAAAGTTTTTTTTAAATGAGGAAAATATTATTGTATTTTTTTTTTTAATTTGTGCAAATTATTTCTGTAAAACAGTCTTTGTCTTCACTTACTTCCCCAAATCCCCTCCATGGAGGATATCATCAAAGTGCTAACAGACAGTATATTTCACTGATGTATTACAATACTCATTCATAAGCCAGATTTACAAAGAGTCTTTACTATAATCAGTAACAAATCAGAATTCACACAAAGAAAATCTCCTCTGGACGTAAATCAATAAATTCGGTGTGTTTGAAAAATATAGACGCGAGTGAATTCAAAGTGTCTTCTCCTTTTCACTAACCTTGAGCACCAACCATGAACAGGTGGGGTATTGACCCCCACGCACGCACGCACACACACACACACACACACACACACACACACACACACACACACACACACACACACACACACACACACACACACACACACACACACACACACACACACACACACACACACACACACACACACACACACCAACCAACCAACCCACCAAACCCCCACCTCCGGTCCATATTATCAACAGAGCACTGAGAAGATTGATACTCCCTGTGCCAGCTGGAAAAAAGAGAATGAATCAGAATTTAATATGACTTTGATGTATTATTTTCATCTTGGCCGGTGCCACAGACTCATCGAGAACACAGCACACTATTCCACTGCATTTAAAAAAATTCAAATTGGCTGAAACTTTTGGATGTGAGAGACTGTACAGGAGTGCATACAAAAATTCCTCAGCTGGAAGCATATATGCTGCACTTCTTTAATTCTTTCACATGCAGTAAACTATGTGAAATCTCTACAATCTGCCATGTGTGTGGTTGACAGGGAGTATGTATTTGGCCATTAACACGAGGATAAAGGTTTGATAAACTATTTAGGGGGAAAAACCTCTGATAAATTATTGGTGAGGGAATGCTGTTATGAAATATTGATTATTCACACGTTGACAAGACAGAATATGTGAATATATAATTACCCACTTAAACTGTTTATTACAGACTGAAACTCATAAATTTGTAACAAACAGAAGCAGAAGGCATGTCCAAGGAAAGAGATAGATAGATAGATAGATAGATAGATAGATAGATAGATAGATAGATAGATAGATAGATAGATAGACAGACAGACAGACAGACAGACAGACAGACAGACAGACAGACAGACAGACAGACAGACCAATCAGTCACGTAGCTCGGCTTTTGATGCTAATGCTAATGCTAATGTTGGACTGTTAGCTATTTACTGCATTAAAAAAATCTGATAAATTTCTTCTAGTTTATGTTACTGCTTATAATATCAAGTCAAACTAGCTGACAAAAGCCTAAAAGGTGAGTATCCCTCTATATTGCTGCAAAAGCAACTTACACTTTCCTTGTCTTTGCAACACTGCACTTTATCCAATAATATGAAATGCCTTATGTGAATATAGGCATATTTCCACCCATATGTAATGCAGTAATGAGATTTTTTTTTAAAGCTTTAGTTATATGTCATGATACACAAAGGTGTTTTCGCTCATTTAGAGTAAACCTGTCTTGTGGACTGTGCATTTCTGTGACAATGCTTGTGGCTCAATATCAATTTTCAGTCCTGGCCATGTCTGCTCTCCAGCTGTCATTTCAAACTACCCACAGTCCACATGTTAGTTGTATTTCAGAAATGTTCAAATTCCCAATATGTCAACCAATTCTTGTAGAAAAAAAAATGCAGTATTGATCTTTAGTGTGCTCATAATTTGGAATGAGCATTTCTAATCTGTAACAACAAATGAGCACCGAGTGGATGTGCGTGTGTACACGAGCAGCCCGCTGGAGTGTCTCATTGCTGGTTTAGAGCTGCTGGAGCAGAGAAAACGATGGAAACGTCTGCAATTTGAAACCTTGTTAGGAATTTATGAAGTGCTAAAATGTTTTCTCCCTAGGGAGGGTCCAAGTCAGCTGCCAGTGCCACTGTAAGCCATTTAATGCAGAGCCTTGTCACCAGGCTGAGATACACACACACACACACACACACACACACACACACACACACACACACACACACACACACACACACACACACACACACACACACACACACACACACACACACACACACACACACACACACACACACACACACACACATTATTTCTGCCTGAAATACAAACAAACTCTCTGACTCACACTGAACGTCAGATTACAAACATCTGCATCGGCCTCTTCACTCCGAAATCAAACAGCTGTAGATTTCTGTGCAGCTAATTGGTCCAACATTGACATTTATTACTCTCCTCTCCTCAAGAGGATGCTCCCACACAAACTGCATTTAATGTCATTCTCTCACACTGTGATGCTGGCTTAAATGGAAGCTTGAACATGATCAAGGCAACTGACCTTATTTCATAATTGATGGTAGTCTATGTTAATTTAATGTTCCCAAGATCCCAGAGATGAGAATACATTGATGAATCCAAAATGAGTGATAATCATCTATGAGTAGAAGCACTTACATTGAGTGACTTTTTAAGAATACTAATTTCAGCTTTCTAATTTTAACTTAATAGTTCCATACTTGAATGCCAAATAATTAAAATATAAAGAATAAAAAGTACATCTTTTGCAAAAACAAAGTTTTTCATTATTTCAAGGTCTCTGGTTTGGATGCGAATTGAGAACTTAAATTTTACTGACTTGAAAATAGAGTTAAAAAAGTGACCTATAACCAAAGAAATACATACCACAGAAACCCTAGAGCGTAATAGTGAATATAAACGGTTGTAATAACAAACATCCTGTCTTTTCTCTTTTGCAGTTTTCAGTGAGGACCTACATTCCAGCTTATACTTTGTCAATGCATCTCTGCAAGAGGTAGTATTTGCCAGCACCACAGGGACCTCGGTGCCCTGTCCCGCCGGGGGTGCGCCGCCCGCCTCTCTGAGGTGGTATCTGGCTACCGGCGAGGAGATCTACGATGTCCCCGGCATCCGCCACGTCCACCCCAATGGAACCCTCCAGATCTTCAACTTCCTGCCATCCAGCTTCAGCAAGCTGATCCACGACAACACATACTACTGCACTGCCGAGAACCCTTCTGGCAAGATCAGGAGTCAGGATGTCCACATCAAAGCTGGTGAGTGTGCAGCTGAGGTTCAGATGGAGTACATGTTGTGATGGAGGTGGTGAGCAAAAAAGATGAACATGAGCTGCAAGTGGAGAAGACATGCGAGACAAAGTTGCACTAAATCACAACACTGGACAGGACTCATCGTTATGACTTTTGTGGTGAAGTTTGGTAGAGATTGATTAATTTGAAAGTATAAATGAATAGTACAAATGATTTAAAGAATTTGACAAATTGATATCTTGCACCAGATAAATGATTGCAAAGTTCATCTGACCTTTGTAAGAGCAAGTATGTTAAAAATAATGCTAATGTAGACCTCAAGATTCACTCAGTAGCTTTTATGGAGCTTTCATTTACAGTATATCTCAGGTTTCTTCAGCATGTTTTCAAGTCTTCTTGTCCATGTTGGCATAAAAGTTGAAAGTTTTTCACCTCTAACTATTAAAAGCTTATCAAATGATTTTCATGAACCATAATGTAATCGGCATTAGCTCGATTAATATATTGTTTGTCCAGTATAATATTCAGTTGTACACCAAGTAATTAAAATTGCCCTTAATTTTTTGACACAATTTTACCTGACTCAGCTTGTCTGCGGCTTGGATCGGCAGGGATGTCTCCCAGGTGAATCAGCAGAACAAAAGATCAACAAATCTGTTAAAAAAAAAAACATGTGGTTCTTTGATGAGAAGTCAAAGGTTTAGGTCTGCGTATAAATAATTATTTGAGAGTGACATTCGCTGTGAATCCTCTGGTAATTTTCGGGAAGGTACGTCCTTTTGCTAAGCTTAGAATTCTGTGTGCCACTGTTGGCAGATGAAAGCCAAAGATAAAAAATAATACAATCCACAACTTAAATCAATTTACTTTTGTATTTTTTTTTTCAATTTTAGAATTATTTAGTAACAGCAGCACCATGTTTTGTTAACTTCACCCCTCTGACTCTCTCCATGGCATCCAAGGCCCAGGCTCATGGGTGTTGTAGTTTAGACAAACCTCCCATGTTAGGCTCATAACATTGACCAATTTGATTGTCACATTACACTATATTACATAGATGCTATTTAAAGAAAAGATTGAAATTGGCTCATCAGTTGGAACCATTGGCTCCTCCCATTTTGCAATACTGTATTCGATTTCTGATAATAGAGTCGACTGTCTCTGCCCCCGGTGCTGTAGCTTAGATGTTCCTAGATTAGATCGTGATCATATGCTCCAGTCTGGAGACTCAGTCCTTTGAAAAAAAGTACACAATAACGTGATAGAAATAAGACCTGTCATGTATTTGTTTTGTTTTTTCTTCGTCAATAGTTTCCCGGGAACCCTACACAGTCCGAGTGGCCGACCAAAAGGCCATGAGAGGCAGTGTAGCTGTCTTCAAGTGCATTATCCCTGCTTCTGTGGAGGCCTACGTCACCGTGGTATCATGGGAGAAAGACACTGTCTCACTCAGCTCAGGTAAGTAACACTTCAGCACTTTGCATACAGACTTTAATACAGAGCTTTTAGTTCGATTTACTCTTCCTTGTGCTCTTTGGACACTCTGTCCTGTTTAACCGTGAGTCATCTTCTTACCTGTTTACTGTCATAGTCGGCCATTACTGGTGCTCTGCAGCTCTGCCTAGCTCTGTCCCCTCACTGGCCAGAGGATGTTGATAACTGTCACATTGAATCACAGAGATTCTCTCTCCTGTACACACTCAACCTCAGCCAACTCCATTTTGAGTGCAGCAAGGGGTAAAGTGAAGCAGTTTACATAGCATTACATACCATTGACCTAGTTACCCTCCTTGTTTGAGTCCAGTGGCACAGTATGATAACACAAGACACCAGAAGGTTCTGCGGGTTGAGTTTTTACTCAAGCTAAATGGGATGCTTATCACTTTGATTGCTCCATGTTCTTCCCGCTGGCTGATTTTGCTTCATACTGGGGCGTTCAGGGACCTGTAAGTGAGCACTTGATGTCATTTGACTGAGGGCAGAATCTGGGACGGTGTTTTGGTGGCATTTTAAATGTGTCTGCTCAAGCATGAAGATGTGTCTTCTGATCCATGCCAGCGACTTATTTACTCGAGGTTACTCCAGTTACTTGCTGCGAGCTGCTGGTTGAAGACATTGCCTAATGTCACGGTGAGCGAGCAAATATGCAGCATGTAGATATGATTACGTTCTGCAAATGAAATGAATCATGTAGACAAGGCTCAGAGATGATGTTTATGTCAACTGTGGCGGAAAAAAAGTGACCACTATGAGGATAACATGTTGTAACATGCAATATCTCCTGTATTACATTGTCTAAAACAAAATTCTTTTGGCCTGAATCAGGAAATACAGTAACAACATGAATTCATATGTGGACTGTGATGCGTATATGTGCCATATCTTTATATTGAAGCCAATCTTTGGCAATTATTTCCTATAAGTCATGTCTTATTGTACTTTCTGCAGTGACGTCTTTTCTTTTCTCCAGCAGCCTATAGAATATGCAGTGAAGTTTTGATGGATTATATTGTGTGCTCGTTGTTCTTTTGAGTTTTTTCGCGAGCGTTCAAAAGAACAATGATATTGGATTGTCCGTGTTTACTCCAATAAGTATTGCAGCAGGCGAGTGCTGTCAAAAGCATGAGCGCACGGTCAAAATCACTGCTGCTCGGTGATAAATATTTGATGGTAGATTCTGATGCATGAGTGGATTCACCTCGCACTGTTATGGAGAGGGTATGTTTACTCTAAGAGCGAGGGTAAGAAGGAGGACTGTGTATTTGTGTGTGTGTGTGTGTGTGTGCTCGTGTTTGTGCATGAGCAAAGAGCGAGAGAGAGCGAGAGAGAGAGACACCATAAGGTTACCAGCGAGGCTTGACAATGGCATCTGGATGCAGCTTGGCCCAGCCTAGTTTTCTTTTTTTTTTTCCAGTTTTTCTTAAAAGAAGACTCGGTCTCAGTGGACACAAAATAAAGCTATCCCACAGCCGCACTGAATTATTAAGCTCAGGTTTTTGTTGGAAATGGTAACATCAAGAACACTTCTCTACCCTTGCATTGTGCATCAGAATGAGAAGAAAAAACAGGCGAGTCTTGAGATATTTCTCAGAGTAGAGACCCAAAACACCAGGAATTACAGACAAACGATGTCACTTACTTATTGAGCAAATGTTAATGAACACCCACATCTTAGACACCCTAAAACACCAAACCCTTTGATCACCACTGATTACGTGACAATGTGTAAAATGTGCTTTTTAAGAACTCACCAACTCAGAGAGAAAACAGGCTTAAAACACAGCTCCGGAAATCTTTCGATATCCAGTGATTCACACTCAGGGCCCAAAATAGATGCATAATTACAGACTAGGGCCTGTCTTAATTAATCAGCTGTGATTGAAAAGTTAATTACAATATGAATTACCTTTCAGAATGAGGACTGCTTAGTAGTCATTTGAAGCGGCCTGTTTTCAATGTGAATGAGCACGATGCAAGCTTACCGGGTCCTAATGTTGCCACTAACATACCATTAACCCGTCATGAATTTTAAAATGCATCTCGCAGCTCAAGCTTTCAAATGCCCGGCTCCGATTGCCTCCTCGCTGCTTTTGATAAACAATTGACAGAGCTAATAGAGAGATGAAAGAGACAAAACAAAAAAAGAGAACGAAAGTAGAGCGGAGAGGGGGAGGAGTTGATCCACGTCCTACTGTGTTCCTGCCACGATTTTATACGGTAGACCTTTATTTGAATGCGTGTGTGTGTGTGTGTGTTAGTGTTGTCACATACACCTTTGTGTACCAGAGTTCATGCGTTCATGTCTGTGCGATTGCATCTTCTTACATGACCGTATGTGTTTGCATGTCAAGTGGTCGGGCTTTTGAAAAGGGGAGCTGGGATGGTGTGTGTTTTTGTGTTTTCCATCTATCTACCTTTTGTCTCTCATCATTCATGATACGAGGCAGAGTAATGATCCGGGCAGCCTTGGTTGCAGACAAGAGCTTTAGCGAAACCATTGCTTAGATATTGAATGAGCTGCAAACAACATGTTGTCGCAGAGACCTTGTTCTCTCCTTTAAGATGCACGCAGTTGTATGTTGTGCAATTTGAGCATACATTTTGTGTCTACTTGCAGCAACATTTTGCCTGCTCGAATCCTTCTGATGCTCAGTATAAGTTGTAATCTATCAGCTCTCATAATTACTTTTCTCTGTACCTGCATCTCTTAATTAATTCTTGCTAACTTTTGTTGTAGATATAGAAGGAACATTAGTTTGGAGTCAAAATAATGTTACACACAATGCAGCTGTCAGAGCTTCATATGCATATTTCAACATTTGTGTCCCTTTTACTTTTGTTCTGCAAGTGTAGGCACCCTGCAAACCGTGACAGCAGTCTAATAGCAGTCTAATCAAAATAGATTATGGACAATTCAGAAAGTTAGATTTTGAGGCAGTATTAAGACTGTATATTTTCCTGTTTATCATGTTGACATATGACAAAAATTTAGATTAAGTAAATATACACCCTTTGTTTTAGATTAATAAACTGTAAGACTTTGGTCATTGAAAACAAGTCATAATGTGTTTTATTAAATGTGGACGGCTTTCCCAATGAAACATTCTTCTTATATTTCATTTTAATGTCAAATTACTAACTGTCCCAAGAAAAGTAATTACTTGAGAGTTGGCTGCAGTATTTTTTTTATATCTAACTGTCATTTATTTTTTTGCCCAAAAAAATCTCTGGCTCTACCATTTCACGTGGTTTCTGTTTTCTGAGTCAAAGCTAAATATCATTGTGTTTTTAACTGTTGGTCCAACAAAACAAGACATTTTAAGGTGTCACCCTGGGACCATGTGACTGGTATTTTGTTATAGATAATAAATAATTTATCCACGAATCAAAATCGATTTTTGATTATATGGTGGTGATGGTTCATTTCATAAAACAAGACATCTGGCCGAATGCTAGCTGCACCTCGGGTAAGGGAACACTACACCTGTATCATCATCCAGTCACTAATCCTGGGGGAAGCCTGACGCAGCTACAGATAAGGAAGTGTAAGCCAGATAGACAACCTGCATAACGCCCCTGGAGAGAGCAGGAAAAGAGGGGAAAGGTGAAGAGAGGTGAGGTGGGATGGGGAGAAGAAAGGTACTAGAAGAAAAGTAGAGTTGGTTTTGAGAGGTCTTCTCCGTCGTGGGGAGACAGGGTTTCCTCCTTGGAACAAACATGCAGGCCTTTCATCTTTTCAGGCCGGAGATTAGGGTAGAGATGAAAGACAGGAAGGAACTTTATTGTCTATTAAGACATAGGCTTAAGGAAAGGTATGACTCTATAAACCATCGCTACTTCCTGGATTTGCCGCCATCTTGCAATTCCATAAATTGCATGTGACGATTTCTTACTTGTTTTTTCTCCTATGTTGGTAAATATATGTACCGTATGTATCATAAAAAAAAATTCTGTCATCTGAGATTTTAACCTCACAGCTTTAATGCATTTTAGAATTGAAGAATGTAAATATTTTTTGTATCCAAACTTTGGTTGATATTTACTTTGATTAGCCCAAAACAACACCATGTCTGCATGTTTTAACAAGTTGTTTTTTTGTCATATAAAGTAGCATATTATGATATATTATACAGTATATATTCATCATAAATAATTATAAAATAAAACATATTTTGATTTTTGATACTGGATTGTGTCCATATCAGTCACCTGTAACTGGCCATGCATACAATGTGAAGACAGGAGAGTTTTGTGTTTTTATATTGTGCATAATATGTTGTATTATAGTGATAATATCAGATGTTGACAGTGTTTATGTTTGACTGTTGGATTTGGGAAAAATATAATCCACTTTTTTCCTTCTGCTTTATCTTCTCTTCTCTTCTCTTCTCTTCTCTTCTCTTCTCTTCTCTTCTCTTCTCTTCTCTTCTCTTCTCTTCTCTTCTCTTCTCTTCTCTTCTCTTCTCTTCTCTTCTCTTCTCTTCTCTTCTCTTCTCTTCTCTTCTCTTCTCTTCTCTTCTCTTCTCTTCTCTTCTCTGCTCAGTCCTCTCCATCCTCCTCCGCTGGCCTTGACTATCGGACTTCTCTCTCTTTTTCATCTCATCTCATTGCATAACCTGCTTGGCACAGTGCCCCAGTCAATTTCTTCCTGCGTGGAAAATGCTGTTTTTTTTTATTTGCTTTATGCAAATAAGTCCACCCAATACTCACGGCATCAGTGAAAAAAAAATCTCCAGTTACATTTTTGTCGGCTCCCTCCTTCTTTGCTCTTACATTCTGCTCACTCGTCTCTCATGGGCGCCTGTGAGTGCTTATAGAGGCTAATTAAACAGTTTGCTCGCTAACAGAATCCCTGGTCTTAACCAGCCACTGGCCCAGTCACGGAAATGTTAAAGGATGTCTTCAAATAGGCTACTGTAGGTGTTTGGTTTACAGGATCGCTGCTCAGCAGGAATTTATCATGCCAGCGATGTGCCACCGCCTCCATTTTTCACTGAGATTGACAGTGAGGGCACTGAGAGGCAGGCAGAGATGAGGCTGTAAATTCAACACGCCCAAAGTCAGGCCAACCTTGAAAGGAGGGCAGAGTGGTAGAAATGAGCTCGCGAGGAAGGAAGATGCAATGAAATGTAGAGAAAGGAGAGGGCAGATTAGAGGAGAGGAAGTGAGAAGTGAGTTGGGGAAACAAGAGAAAGAGAAGGAGGATATTTGAAAGGTGGAGAGGCATGTGGGTGAGGCTTTTTCTTTGGTAAACAAGAGACTGCGTCACATTAGCCACATGATCTTTTCCTCTCCCTTCTTCCTTTAGCCTTCCTTCACTCGCCCTCTCGTTCTTCATCTCTCTCAGATTTCCGTTTCTCCATCTCACACAAACATGGTTTGTTGATCTTGTTGTCCAGAGGCTGGAAAATGGGTCATGGCTCAAGCAGGAGTGTGTGATCCTGGCATGTACCCACATATCAATTTGTTGGAAGATCTACATATTAAAATGAACGTGTGCATGTACAAATAGACTCTACATATATGTGCCTGAATGTGTGTTGGTGGAAGCATGATTGTTTTTTTTGTTGTTGTTTTTTTTGCACACTACTCCACCCATCCTGCAGTGAAACCCTATGAAAACAACACAGCCTATCATTTTGCTCCCCCCTCCTCCCACACAGATCAGCAGTTAGTGAAATGCTGACCCTTGTCTTTCACTGCACCCCTTTTCCCAGTCCACTCACACACAGCTTCCTGGAAACTGTAAGGGAGACGGGGTGCTTATTGTTTGTACAGTACTCCTTGCTGTAAAGGTACCGTTATTTATTTTCTTTTTCAATGCATACTCGTCATCCGCACACGTGAGCAACTTGGGATAATGTCAAGTAGGAAGTGTTTGGGGTTGAGGGGTTGGAGGGCTGGGAGGCGCTCTCCTGAAAGAAATGAAAAGAAAAGGAGCAAAGAAAAAAAAAAATCAATAGTTGTGTGCATTAATCACGCTGCTGCCACAGAGAATTATGGGAACATGAGCTGAAGGGTGCATTTTGTGCATTTGCAACATATGAGTGCTGTGTGAAGGGGAGTTTGGGGAATTGGAAGAGGACGAGACGAGACCCTTTTAGCAAGAAGTGAGGTTTTCTTGTGTGCATGTATTGTGTGCACAGTGTTGCCTTTTGTTGAAGATTAAACCCTCGGCCTGTAAAGCTCGCCGTTGGATCGCATTGGAGTTATTTTGAAAGCTTTGATGTTACAGCTTTTAAAATAGCAGAGGTTACATTTTCATTTGAAAGCTCTTGCAATGAGTCGTGGTTTCTGGACAGTATGGCTCACATTTTTTACATTATTATTAGTTTGCCATTTGGAAAGAAAGAAAACCTTGCTCTCCTCTGACTTTTCTCTTTGAGCTGGAGCTGTTTGAAGTCTCCATCTTAGCTGCGGTGAGGGCTTGAGGACGTGATACATATTTGATAAGGATCGATAGAAGGGTTACTGAGACTGAGATGGAGGGAAATCGATCTTGGACTGGGCTTCCCAAAAGCATCTTAAACCTAAGGTGATCTTCGAAGCATCCTTCTGGATGCAGCAGCCAACTTGTTATTTTCACAATCTTAATTTTCCTTTATTTCACATTCTCTATTTTAGCACATTGGTAGAACAATTCATTGAAGCGGAAATAGAAGGAAAAAGGCCGTTCTCATCTCTCTGATTTGTTTAATGTTTTATCTGAGTGAGTTTGTGTGTTATATTAAGCCATCTACTGACATAATCACTCTGCACATAAAACAATAAAGCAATCTGTTTAGTGACGGGAGACTGAACAGCAGACAACATTTTGGTGGCTGCGATTCCCAGCTGATACTCCATACGGATAGACAAAATCAACAACTGTTGAGGCGGGCACTCTTCCATCAGTGTTTACTAATAAACAGTAGCAATATGGCAGCCATTAGGCTGTTTAGGCAGGGAATGATTAGGGTGGTGATGGCTGGGCGCAATGGGAGACTGAACATGCTCTCATCTTTAATAGGCAATTTGGCTATGGGGGAATGCCTCTTTGTTTTTGACTTGGACTGAAGACAGAAGCTTAAATAAGCACTGATTTGCGAGAGTGTGCTGTGAGCACAGTGCAGCAGTCTGTTTTATGGCGATGTTGTAAATTTGCATGATGCAGGACAATGAAGTGTAGAACAACAAGACTACATACAATTTAATTACTTTAATTTACTGTGGATTTTATACCGTTTGTAATGGAATCAGCTCGTTACCAGGGTAAAGATCAGGACTATACATTTATACATAGTATAAAACAATCATATCAAGAGGTTAATGATATCATTGATTCAGAGAAAAGTTAGAAATAAGAGGTTATAGTTAGAGGAAAGGGTCCATCTTGCCAGAGTTTATGGATTACTGTAGAGCAACACTGTTGAAAATGGACTGGAGCTGGGCCAGAACCGGCCTGGCACCGGGCCAAAACACAGATTAGTAATAAGCATGGTGTGAGCTAATCACAGCCGGAACAAGCAATTAATTTCTGTTTATAAACTCTCCTGGATGTGGGCTGCCAGATGACTGTGGCTGCGTAGGTGCAAACACCCCGTGTTCATGCATGTGTCTGCGTGTGTTAGTGACAGGTGGTGGGGTTCATGGAGAAATGTGTCCATATGTTCCCAGCTGAATCGCCGGGGTAAATGGAGACAAACTGGTGTGCTCAGTCACATCCTATAATGCAGCAGTGTCTGATCCCATCTTAAAAGTGACTGATTAGCGTAAAAAAGCCACTTAATAACTCAAATCACTCTGCTGACCTAATAGGGATTTTCAACTCCATTTTTTTCTCTCTCTCGTCTCCCATCCAATCAAGGATTAATACATGCTCTTATTCGGCTCCCAGGGTGGTAAATCTGGAAAAATACAGTAAATCACATTGAGCCTCTTTAAACTTTCGCACAAAGCCTCGGAGCCCAGGGCCCCACACTGGGCTGCCGTAACACTGATTAGACTTGATCATGGTTTTGGATCACCTGCTGGACACCAATCAGATGAGGAGATATAATTGAGTGTTGTTGCACTTCATGAATGTGGTCCGTTTACATTTGTCTCAGAAATCATGTTCATCAAGTCTACTGGGAAGTTTACTAGGAACAGAGATATAGAGCCCAGTATCATGTGTTGGCTCTGAGAAAATGACCTTGATGACCATGTTACCTCAGCTTGGGTTTGGTGTCTACAAATTTCACCAGACAGCCTGCTTTATAACAAAAGTGGACCCGGAAGACATAAGCACTGACCTGGCAGGATCGCTATTTATCTGAGTAATAAAAATGAGGATCCAGTGTTTTGGAAGTTTGTCAATAATCAAACTAAAAGTCAGGTTTTATTTATCTATACTGCATCAATTTCGACTAATTTATTTTTCCCAGTGTGTCTCCACAAGCTATCACACAAAATTCCTGGAGTGACCCTTTAGGGCTGCTAATTCTCAACTAAAAAATAGCCTACAGTTTATAATTTGAGCAAAATATTTTAAAAGCAAAAACTTTATCAAATCTTTTAATTAAACAATATTACACAAGAGTGTGTGCTTTAACGTCATTAATTGGCAGGACAGTGATGCAGTCGGTAAGCATTACACTGAAGTGTCTAGTGTAATAATGCGATGATACACAAATTTCCCAACTCCATAAAATATGTATTCAAAATGTATTCTTATTGTGGGGCAATTTGCTCTCAAAATATAAAAGGTTTTGTTCGTGCCATCTCCGTTTCCATGGCAATACATGGGGTAGGACGAAGAACGGGAAAATAATCAGTCATATCAGTAGACCTTTATGTAATATGCAATGTTTACCAGTCCAGCAAGTAGACCGACCCTTAGTAACAACCTAGCAACAGTGAAGATTTCTAATCAGTTTTAATGCCTTACTGAATAAATTTCATCCATAGAAACACAGAACTGCTTTGCTAGCTCAATGTTGTAACTAAGATATCTGCTGAAATCAAAAATCCATGGACACATTTTAAGACAGTAGCGCCGCGTCACCCACTCACCAGCAAAGCTGATATGATCCAAACCCAACAGGCTAACAGTTCTCCAGAGCATTGTAAAATCCCAAAGTCAAAATTTATTGAAAAAAGATAGAACAAATCATTTCCAAAACTCACAACATGTTTTTATCTCCGAAATATTCTGCATCAATCTAAATTTATAGAAGTTTGAGGAGGATGTCATGCTGATTTTAACACGTTCTAAATGTACAGTTGACCAATCAGATTTCTTGGTTGGAACTACTTTTATAAAAAAAAAATGTTGTTACCCTAGAAAAATATGTTGTTCTTATTGTTTTTATCATTTTTATTATTACTACATACTGTACTTAGGTGATGCTCATTAGTCCATCAGATCATTATGACCTTATCTGTTGTTCTTGTTGGTGGCAGCAGCACTTTTAGTACAAGACAATGAAATATAATCTGCACATTTTCTCTCAAGAGCACAGGCTAGCCATCTTTTGTATGTTAAACCCTAAATGCTTAAAATGTTAAATGGCTGCACAGTTTCACTGTACCATATCAGTTTTCGTTGACTTCACTTGCGATTTCGACAAATCGTTCTCCAGATTGAATCCCTCAAGAGCAGATGACCGGCCGACTTCCCTGCAAGGTGACCCTCCATCTTTTTCTTGATGTATGAGGCATCAGGCGTCATTATTTTTCTTCAAGGCTCGTTTTCTTTCCTCTCGCCTCTACTTTGGCGTGAGCCTTGAGAACACACTCAGACAAACACAGACAATCACACACACTGAGTATACTTGACCTCACCTTGCCATCGCACAGCCAACAACTAAGATCCAAACACCCAAACTCCCTGCAGACTGCTGCTAAGTGGCTGTGGTGAAAACAAGGGGGGACTGAATGGGCGATAGGCCGTCAGTTCCTGCCATAACCTCGCTGTCTGTTCCAGGATCAGAGCTTCGTGTCTTTGTGTGTGGGCTATTTATTTTCGACATTTATGATTATGCCTTTATGATGCTATTACAATGAATTCATAATTCAGAGATATGCCGGGCACCGTTTCGATAATAGTTTCTTAAATCTGAGCGGAAGCGTCGTACAGAAACATTAACAGTGGAGTGATTTAAATCTCAGGCTTTGCGCTGTGAGTGTGGCCAGTCAAACTGTCATTTGCGGCAGTGACGTCACGAGGTGACAACCATGAGCAGAGTGGCCTTTTGACAGACGCAGCCTGCAATCTTCACATCAGCGTAGGAGTTGAGGCAGCCAATCAGAGCCTAGCGCCCATCGCTGCACTCGCTTATCACCTGCATACAGCTGCTGTTGCCCCTCTGAGGGAGCGACTGAAGAGGATGGAGAGAAAGGAAAGAAAGAGCAAGAATGAATGGTGTGCCCGAGACAGAGGGTGATTTGTGTTGTGTCGAAGCACATTCATGCCTGCATCTTTCTTCTAGACCATTTCAGGGGTGGCCATTTGAAGACGTATTTTTCTGCATGCTATAATCCACATTTGTCATTTAAGGGGAATGAAAAGCACAATCATTGTGTTTGTTCTGATTAGTGCTGCATCAGCCCGGCAAGTGTTAAAAATGTGATTCAGAGTGGAAGCATGCTTTGTAGCCCTTGTGAAATGAGAAGGGAAGGAGAGAGGGGGAGATAAGCTCAATCTGAATTGATTTTCGTGTTACTTTCTGCTGTACTTGAGTTTCCATAGCAACGTGGTCAGGTTCCCTCGGCCTCCTAGGGCAAGTGTAATTGTTGTCTGTTTCTCGCAACCAAAGTCTCCTCTCTTCTCCTCTCCTCTCCTCTCCTCTCCTCTCCTCTCCTCTCCTCTCCTCTCCTCTCCTCTCCTCTCCTCTCCTCTCCTCTCCTCTCCTCTCCTCTCCTCTCCTCTCCTCTCCTCTCCTCTCCTCTCCTCTCCTCTCCTCTCCTCTCCTCTCCTCTCCTCTCCTCTGTTTCTCTACACGATGGAAACGTTGGTGTAGATGAGATTCTTCTTGGACTTTTCTGCAGTTGGGTGAGATAATATTAAGCAGCCAAGCAGCCAAATCAAAAGCCACAACAGTCATGTTTCCTGGGAAGGAACTTTGCACATTGTTTGCCAACATAAAGTTGATGTTTTCCCAACTAGTGTGGCTAAAAAAAAATATGGCTTGATTCTAGTTTTCTGGTTTTGTTTTTCATATTTAAGTATTGATTTAATTGTCAAATCTGGGAATTAATTTTCTAAATCAATAAATTGCTTGAGTCATTTACAGCTCCAAAGCCCAAAATGATGATTTAAAAATATTGTTTCATCCAACCAACAGAATAAAACCATCTAAGACTGTCTCAGGTAAGATAAAGCAGAGGATCTTAACATACTGTTTGTAGTTTTTACTTGAGTTTTGCTTTGATAAATGATGAATCATTTATCAAAAGCAATCAGGTCATTATAATTGGCAATTAATGCACGTTTTGATCTCATAATTAAATTCAGTCTGAGGATGAACTGTTTCTTTTGTTTTATGATGCTTGTGTCTACAGGGTTGTGAGTGGTTTTAGTTTTTAACATATGCTGAAAGAAATCTGGGCGGCTCCAAAATAAAATGCTGTTGTTGTTGCTGGCTGATTATCACAGCGCTAAAGCTGCATCGTAGAAGTTGGGAGGTGTTCAATGAAAACTGCTGTGTCACGAGTTTTGAAGGGATTTGATCGAAATCACAAATTGAATGTGGAGGACCAGATTTTAAAGAGACCTGACTGACAAAGATACAGATAGTCGAGTGAGGGAGAGAAGAGATTTGAACATACAAAGATGTTTGTTGGACCCCTGTTTTTAAAATCTGTATTAGATATTAGCAGCCCTCTCTCAGACTCCAATGATACACTGCTGTGCGCATTACAAGGCATTCACAGCTGCTTGGAGCCTAATGGCTCAAAGAGGCCTTGCCTGCTCAGCAAGAAGAGAGGGAATGCATCTCGGGTCTACGATTAGGACTGCTGATCTAGAAACATTTACATAATGGCTTTCTGGACATTACAGAAGAAAAATGGTCAAAAGGATCCAGGTGAGGGAGCCTAGATCAGCATTATGACCCTGAGTAATGTATGGTATTTTAGAAACAAAGCACTGAGAAATACCTGAGGGAGACAACAAGTTTGATACTAATATCTTGATGTCGCCACTTATTGATAACTAATCGAAGCTGTAATATTTGACAGTCAAAAACATTCTCCATTTGTAAAGCAAATAAGTCAACATGGTGGTAGAGTTTATACTCGACTGGAGAGTATCTGAATAGATGTTTCTACCTGGACATTGTTACACTGCTTGTGCATTGCTCTGGATGTCAGGTAGCTGCCTAAAATGTAAAA
The DNA here is from genome assembly GCF_029030835.1 of Brachyistius frenatus. Lineage (NCBI taxonomy): Eukaryota > Metazoa > Chordata > Actinopteri > Embiotocidae > Brachyistius > Brachyistius frenatus. Next base: position 4,866,883 of record NW_027210600.1, read on the forward strand.
TGTAAATGTATTCTGTGCTGTATTTCAAGTAAGCTTCTGTATCTGTGATAGCCTTGGACCTGCCCCAATCTGCTCTGTGTTTTCTTGCTCCAGATCAATGCTAATTAATACACATCTCCCTGAGGGACAGTGGGGAGGCCACGCAGAGAATCAGAAATTGCCATCACATTGCTTGGACTGATCTAGACTACATAAGAAACCTTCTGAAATATTTGCATACAGGAAGTAGTCAGAGCCTCATGTCACATGGTTCCCGTAGTGCTGACACTCGTAAGCTAAGGCTTAGTCCTAGGTGCTAAGTGGACAATCGTTGTTTATCCAGCGGCGTATGTTAATTGGTTTGTTAGGTAGTGGCATCATCTGATTTAATCATCAATGCAAATCCAGTTCAAATGAAGTTCAACCACCCTCCTGTTTTTGCAGCCATCTTCCATTAAAACATAACACACCAAAATTCAGAGGTGTGCCCACTTGCGTTTTACTGTACAACCAGCTGAATGATACAGAACGGCCGTGCCCATTCGTTGACAGACCTTCTGGTTTCGGTGCTTGCTTTGTTTATTCTCCTGTTTCTCATTCTTCTCTCTTCTCTCTGTCTCTCTCTGAGCAGCGCTGTTAAAACAAGTGAAAAAATGAAATGGGGAGACATGTTTTTGTGCATGCCTGGCGGACAGATAGGCGCTGCATAACTAGCAGTTTCCTCTGAAGTAGGGAGAAATCTATTTGCTTGTAGAAGCTGCTTGCATAATCCTTTAGTTACACTTGCCAGCTGTGAGCAAAGATACGGCGCTGTGGGATTTTGCATGAATATCATTGGGAGGACAAAGAAATGAAACTGATAAGTGTTTGTGCACAGGGTCCTTTGCATAATCCAGGATAACCCATAATCTGAGTTCTTTAAAATCCTGCCCAAATAGATGTGGTAGGAAACCATTAATGAGAACATACTGTTTGGAAAATTTGGTTTGTCTAAAAATAATGTGGAGCGTTTCAGCTGCTCTGAAATTAGGCTCGATTTGTTTCTGGATGTTTTATTACCATCAAATTTTGAATGAGAGAATTGCTGCTGAATCGCTGATGGGGAGGACAGTCTGCACTGATGGCGAATTTTATTTCAGAGAAAAGCCTTTACCGAGAAAATACGCTGAAGGTATTCTCATGGCCAAACTTTGTGTGTCGCATTTCCATATATACAGTATAGTCTGACCTTGTTTTGGTTAACACCCGTATGAAAGGATTTTATTCTTGCTGAAACACCTCACCTCTCTCTCTTTCTCTCTCTCTGCTGCATATTCTTCTTCCCTTCTGTCTCAGTCAACAGTGTGCGCAGCAATAAAGAAAAAAACACATCACTCAACAGCTTTCAATACATCTGTCCTTTCTCTCCCCGCCTCTCAGGGTATTTGTTTGCTCAGACTCCTCTGCCCTGGCACCTGCATTTTATACCTCTCTCAATGTGTTATCGGACAGTAATAGACAGCTGCTGAAAGCTGGCATAAAATACTTGTATGCTACAGCATGTGGACCCCAACGGTGTATAATACACAGAGCTGCCATGTCTAAAGAAAGCGATAAAATAATCACAAGTAAGACATGTTCATGTTTTTTCTTTTATTGGTTTGGTTTGTGAAATTCTGTTGATGTGTCATCTAGAATTTAGATGCATCACATCTCCAGAAGCTAAAAATAACAATGAATGAGCAGTAACAGGAAGTAAAGAACAATTTGTCAGCAAATGTTAAATTCTCTTTGCTCCACTTTAATTCGAGTCTTTAAGTACAATTATTTTAGCCCTTTCCTCAGTATCTTGTGAGTTCCCCTGCATGCAGTTCCAAGCCAGTTCATTTTCACTGAAGATGTAAATGTTTAAAAAAATATATATAATTCAAATCTATACATTTTTTTCATGGCTAAGTATTTCATAAAAGAGCTTCAGATTTTAGCAAATGTTAGTAAAACAGGTGTAGATAGTTCTTTTGATGGGGACTATTTTCAGTGGCGGAATGATACACATTTGGTGCAAAAAGGACTATTCACAGCAACATGTGAAAATTGCATTGAAATGTTCATTAAAAAAAAGTTTTCAACAATGGAGCTCTTACACAGAAGAAACAGTCAGTCAAACAGTCTTACTTGACAATTTGCTTCGCCATTAACTGTAACTGCAATTGTCCTGCTGTATATGGTAACTATTAATGAACATGTACACTGAAGAGTATCTCTCAGGCCTGTAATTTTGCTCTAAGAAAGGATCCGCACATGCAAATGGCCTTAGATTTCTTGGTTTTTGCAACATTAGTGCCAATGTTGTCTTCAGTCTGTGTTTACAGCATGTCTCTCGTGCCCCTGTAACATTAACATTTCATTATCCAGTGGAAACAATAGATTTATACAAAAATAATGGAAGACTCTGCATCCAGAAGGGCTGAAATATTGATGTCGTTGCAGGTAAATGACTCAAAATCTGAGCAATAGGGCAAAAATGAGGGCTATGAGGAAAGGGGAAGACATCACTTGTAAAGCTGGGCTCTGAGGGGTTTGGGCGCATAATCAATGAAGTGAAGTGTGTGTTGTATCTGTGGCGTTGAGTCGGCTTCACAGAAGCCAATCCTATTTTTACAGGGAAGACAGGTCTGTTGCTATGCTCTTTGAGAAGGTCTCCTGCAGTTTGAAAAAGACAGAGAACATCCACTTAGGGTTCGCATCACACCTCCGGAGTGGACAGAAGAAAAGAGAGCAGTCGAAATGAGGGGAGCTGCCCCGACTAGGTGACAGATTCAATTGATTATTGATGATTTGATCCATTATACACTCAAAGGAAGGTGTTGACACCAGCAGAAATAGACTCCGTACTTATTTCATTTCTTTTTAGGCAGAGGTGTAAATGCAAGGAGACACATGCTGTCTGGTAAAAGAAGAGGTGAACACGAGGAGTGTGTTTTAAGTATTTATTTAATGTTTCATTATTTACAATTTAATTATTTACCTCCAAAATTCCAAAATAAAAGATATAACCTCTTGAACTTGCATTTTTAAAAGTACAACAATTGTATGGGGTTTCAGTGAAATCATTCAATTTATAAAAAAAAAAAAAAATGTCAGACCAACACAGCAGTGGGTCCTTGTAATCTTTGTCTCAAAGAAAAGATCATGTTTGTCTGTGTTATTTAGTGGTAAACATGAAGATAAAGTCGTGCTTACAAAAATGAAGTTACAGTACAGACAAGATTATTGTTCCCAAACAAATCAATCAGATTGTCTTCTGGCTGTGTTTTTTTATGTCGTCGTGTCCAGATGTCGTCTATTAGACATCAGATTAGGAAGAGTGGTGTTGGATTAGCCAATCCAGAGCCAGAATCATTTTAGATTAGATTATAGTATATGGACATCTGGGTCGCTGCAATGGCTCTGCTTGAACCAAAATAACATTAAGTCAGTGTTACACAGCGAGACAGTACACAGACTGTAATCAGCAGCCAAGCAGAAGGAGGATGACAGCATTAGGACGTAGATGGATGAGAAATCCTTTGGTTTTACAACTTCCCAATTACAGTATGGCAACAGACTGCACAACAAAAGCGGTGGTGCTCATCGCTGTCCGTATGAAGTCAAAATTACAAGGCAAAACAGGAGGTGTGTGTGTGTGTGTGTGTGTGTGTGTGTGTGTGTGTGTGTGTGTGTGTGTGTGTGTGTGTGTGTGTGTGTGTACGCGTTTGTTTCATTTGATTGCAGAAAGCTCAGAAAATCTGAGGCTGTGAAAAGAAGGTGATCAGGCCTCCAGTACAGACAGCCCTGTCTGCTAATAATAATGGTTATTTTCTCCTCCTCTCTCTCTCTCTCTCTCTCCTGCGCTCTCTTTGCTCAGCGTTTGTGCCTCGACCTCCTGGCAGATAGATGTGCAGAGATTACACCTTCTAATTGGTGCTAGCGGCTGTGGGACGGTGTGGTTCACTGTAGTTTAGTGCTGTGTAGACTGGTTTTTATGTACTGTGCATTTGTAATAATGACAATAATGATTTTACAATGGTATGTTTGTTGTATGGCAGTGAAGTGTACGAAAGCAGGTGTGTAACTTAGACTAGTTATGGCTGGTAATGAGTAACTGGTTGCCAGTTAGTTAGAGTACAACCCCAAAGGAGCCCTTTTAGTAGCTCATCAAGATCTTTGTGCCTGAAGTGTTTGATTCTGGATCTTTGAAGCCTGGACTGATATTTAAGTCATTTAACATAAAAATACTTTTGAATGGGAATTTTACGGAGAATAATAATATTTTGAAAAGTTAAAGAAATAAACTTGTCAGCACTCCCTGGTCCACAGACTATGCTATGTTGTTGCTGTTCGTAAATTACCTAATGTCTTTTCTCCACTGTAATTTCTTGTTATTTCTTGTTATTTATTTATTCTCCCTCTACAAAACTTTCTGAAAAGTTGAACATTGTCTTAACACACAAACGTTTTCCAAAATGAAATACAGTCTGAAATTGTTAAATTAAGATTTAAATGAGGGACTATACTATCAAACAAACATAATGTATCTGTCTGAACATTCAGTACCACATTTCAGTTTTCAAAATACTGTATACGTATAACAGCTGCGAATCTTCACTGGCCTCACAATTTGATGCGATTACAATTACGCTTCACCTGCCAATGATGGTCAGTACATCCAAGGCTATTTTATACACTTACCAAATTTCTCGTAAACACCGCACATGCAGACTATTGGTAGATGCCATAATTTGTCAGTGTTCCCTAAACGCCTGACATGCAGGTTATTGGTAGATACTGGTGAAGTGGCTGCCAAAGAAGCCTCGAGTCCCACTCAGTTACTGCACTGCACACAACTCAGACAGATATGTGGCCAAAAATTACCACGTAGATAGTTTGAAAAGAGTTTAATTGGGCGTTGTAAGGTAATATTTGTTTTCAATTCACAGTTGATGTTAACGCATATATTCAGTGCATACACAGTAGATACACACATACTTAAAGCTTCAGGAGTAGTATCCTCTGCATATGAATGAATCAGGCTGAACAAATACTTGACACAACCCATATGATGAATGATAAAGTTGTTAATGTGTGACATTATTGGAGGTGACAGTGTGATGTGGATGATGGTGCAGTGGGCCCGGATATGGGAAGGCATCGCTATCTCAGCCATTTGCATCAGTGGCTTTTCTGTCTCACTCATGATGTGTAGAGAGGTGAAAGAAAATGATCTCCAAATGAAATATGACGTGTCATTTTTTTTGTATTTGCTGCACATTTTGAAAAGGGTCCCATGACGCTCATCTGGAGGAAAGTGACGCATGCACACACATGCATCTGCGCACAGTATGTCTGCTGTATGTCGTTTGACATACAGTATGTGTGTGACAGTGCTCCTCTCCCTGTGCGAGTCTATCTATGCAAGTATGTGATTCTAGTTGCATTTGTCACTCTTTTTTCCTGGGGTGTGTGTATGTCATGTCTGATTAAAGTTAACCCCTGTGAGGCGGCTGGTGCACCCCTCCTTTGTATCCCCCATCTCCCCTCTCCCTCCTCCACCCTTCTATCACTCCATCCCCATTCTCCTTCCTCCTGGCACTCTGACAGCACAGGAGAATATGCTCCCTCAAGGTCCCACCCTCCCTTTCTGGCTCCCGCGGGTGGCGTTTCCTTGGAAACAGTGTCAGAGTTGACTGGGTGGGTGCAGATAGATGGCTGCCCTTTATCGGACTACACCACTGGTCCATTAAAAGCAGCCACACAGGACCTGTGTGCACACACGCACCCCTCTGTTCTCACCCCGAATGGACCGTTCCACCTGACACGCGTGAATATTAGCTCGACCCAGGCTGAGTGTGTGTGTGTGTGTGTGTGTGTGTGTGTGTGTGTGTGTGTGTGTGTGTGTGTGTGTGTGTGTGTGTGTGTGTGTGTGTGTGTGTGTGTGTGTGTGTGTGTGTGTGTGTGTGCGTGCTTGCTCTTTTTTCCCTGTGTGTATATTAAATGTCGGTGTTTATTACTGCCTATGTGCAGTGTGTGTATGCATGTGTGTGACTGATTGGCAAAATCTCTCATTGAATTGGACATATTTGGGGAGAAATTCTGTGCAAGTGTCTTCGTTTTTCTCTGTCCTTGGGAAAGAAACAAAATGGAGACTGTTTTTTCTTTTCCTCTGCTTTGTCTCCCTCTTCTCCAAATGATGTCGCAAAAAAAGCCAGATCTGTCCACAACTGGGTTTAGAGAGAGTGAATGTGACTGATCATTATTACACTCACAGATATACAGTGTAACTAGAGTAATTGACTGTTGAATTAATTATATGCAAATAGTTGCAGATGTTGTCAAGGCCACACGTCAGCAGGTAGCAACATGGACCCTGATGTAAAATTTCTTAATTTATAAAGGGTCCGATGTAAACACTTCATTGTTGGATGTGGCAATATTAAAGCAATCTACCAAACAGTTGAGGATGCTGAGTACAAGTCCAGTGTTGTTACAAGATTTAATGTAGTCCTAACACTAAACACATTCAGACACATGCTGCACTGTATGTTTCTCTGTCAAAAGCAGTATGATGGCTTATCATTAAAAATGAGTGCGTTTAACACTGCTGTTACATTTGAATATATGTGAGACTGAACATATGTGACAGTAGCCACCGACAGGAAATGTTTTATAGTTAACAGATCTAACCACAACAATGGTTTGTCATATGTTGACCTATGGTTGCAGTGTGGTGCACAGCGAGCAGAATAACAACCTCTCACTTGAACATCGATGCAGTGGACAACAGCTTGTCAGCAGACACTCCCCCCCCCCCCACACACATATCACCACCACCACCATCCCCCACCCCCAATACACACACACACACACACACACACACACACACACACACACACACACACACACACACACACACACACACACACACACACACACACACACACACACACACACACACACACACACACATATTGCACACACATGCACACCCAGTATTATGTATTTAAAGTAATTACCTCAGGCCTGATCCAGACTGAGTTTAGTAGCATGTGATAATCCATGCAGGCAGCATATGGGAGGAGGGGAATTAGAAATCCAGAAGAAAATAAAGAAATTAAAGTGTCCTGGTGGCTGTCGGCAGGAGGGGACATTAGGCTGCTCTGTGACACTCCGAAGGTGGGTTGTGTGTGACAATGAATAAATCTGTGCATGTGTGTGCTTTAGAGAAGGAGTTAGATGATTTGTACTTTTGATGGGACACTGCCTGTGTGCGCATACGAACGATCATGTGTGTGATCAGTGTTCAGGATCGAAAAAGAAGTACAGTAAAGGAGGATGTTGCAAGCCCAGTGATTGAGTATCAAACAGATGGTGTAATTAATGACATCATTGGAAACAGAGCGGGTGGCTGTGTGCTGCAGAAAGGGTCATCATACTATCATCACAGGAAACCTCAGCCGCTTGATAACGAGATGATGAAAAAATCAGCTCCATATTGTCAGAATCACATACTAATTTGGATAACGTCCCCCACGGAGACTTTGTAAATTGATTGAACTGCCACAGAGCCCGTACTTTCGACAAATTCTCATCCAATTTCACCTCCTGTTTTTTTGGCACCAGGGTATCTTTTCCTGGTTGATTTGCATCAATAAACCTCAGTAAGCAAGGCATTGTAATGCCTAATTGGGCGGTAATGAGCTGTCGCATTATGCAGAGTGCTGTGGTTCAAGCTTATTAGTTGCTTGGTTGCCCATAACATTTTCCTGTCTTCCCTCTGCTACTTCAGTGTTGCATGATTGTCAATGCAATCTCCCTTTCTCTCTCACCTCCTTTTCTCCCTCTCTGCTTCATCCCTCTACTGTCTCTCGGTCTCTCTCTCCCACTTTCCCCCCTCTCTCAGCTGTTCTAAAAATAGTCTCCTATTATCCAGGAGGTCTGGGCCATGTACAGTGAGGCAGCAATCAGCATGGCGGCCATGCACATCAAGATTCACAATAGCTGTCATTCTGCTAACGCTCACTAATATAATTCTCTCTGCATTACTGGACTGAACAGAGGGTTATATTCCAGGCTAATTAAAGGTCCTGTATTTTTTTTGACAAGTTAATACACTTCCCTGAGGTCGGAAAAAAAAAAGGTATTTAGCAGAAACTACCTCACAAATCTAGTATTTCTGGCGCCTGTCCTTTTGTCTCTTTGTCAGAGAGCTTTTGGTTTTTAGTGGCTATTTCTTGAAATGCAGATGTACTGCTGCTCACCATGCCTGTTATCCCAAGGCGGTTGCAGGCAAGTAACAATATGTACCTCACTTTGCAGTAATGTCTTGGGTCTGACTGCGTTACATGTTAAGGAACAAGTTATGACCTACAGGTCTCCTTGGAAAACTATACATAAACATTTAGGCAACATCAGCTCCTTTGGGCCCGAGCATAGTGGTAACCAGACTTCACTATCTCCTGAAAGCAGCACTGCCCTGAAACTACAGTTGTGCTGTCTGTTGACATTGCATTGCAGCAAAAGCTGAGCTAGGCTCAATGTTTTTGCCAAATGACCCCGAGTTTTTTGTCGTACTGATGCAGGAGTTACACTAAAATGAAAAAGGGGCCATAGTTTTTAATCTTATGCTAATGTCTGTCTGAATACGGCTTCATTGCAGCAGCAACTTCTTGTCGTACAACCAAATATACTCCACAGATTTACTTTGGATCCATATCTCCTCATTAAATGAGCAGTGAAGCTCTGAGTCAAAACTGAAAAGCTATCATGTCACTGTACAGGTTTGTCCTGAAAACAAACGTATGCCTAGTGCAACATCTTCATGCTTAAAAAGTAAATAGCACCACAAAATATGAAAACATTTAATTCCATGTTTTCTGTCAGTTTAACTTAAAGGAGTAATGTTGAAGCAAATCCTGCTCCAGTCCTAATTTTAAAGTTGAGTTGACATCTACCACTTAAACAATGTCTGGCTAGAAATCAGAATAGACTCAGTAAGCTGGACACTGACCTTTTAAGGGGGTCAATGCAAAGCAGAGCACCTTGTGGCATAAGAGGAGGCCACCCAGCTTTTTGAAATATAGGCCTTAGACTGCAGGAGAAAGGCAGAGCAGTGATGGTCTCCTTTTACATGTTCCTGTCTGGTAGGTACATTGGAAGCCCACATTTACTGCCACAGGAAAAACAATAATTCTACAACGTACTGTAGGACTTACTGGAAATAATTAAAATCCTAACTAGACAAACGTTAACTAAAAGCGTGAATTAGCTGGATGAGGAGCAGGGTGCTCGTTAGTCAACCATTTAGGAGCCCAGAAGACACCAGCCAACAAATTGGACAAGTCTCCCAGGGCCCCGCCATCATGCTGCCTTATGGGGCCTGCAATTAGCGCTGCAGGAAGGAGGGTGTTTGTGTGTTAGGGTGTCAGTGGAAGGTGGAGGGAGTGATGGGGTGGTGCGACTTTGTGAAACATTTTCATCTCGCAATCAGAGCGCAGTAAGGAAGGAAAACGTGCCCTGAGGCTACTGTTGACATTGCATTCAGAGCCGCGCTGTGCTGAGCTCCTGCTCAGTATTGTTGTAATGTATTTATATAACGCTGCTAAATGGCAAGACCTGTTCCACATTCATCTACATAAAGCAGCACTGTATTGCCTCGGGGTGGGAACAGACGCACACACAGACACACAGATACGCGCACGCAGATGAGATCGTTAAGCAAAGCCCTCCCATTGCTACCCCCAACCCCTCAACACGCCCTGCATTCACTGTTGATTCCCCTGCTCACTTGTCACTCCTGATTGCCAAAAAGCAAGGCGCCATATGCCATTCTGTTTGTAAGCGCGACCACCCCCTGTGTCATCTTAAATACACACACACACACACACACACGCACGCACAGACCCCGACACATACACCTACATTCATGAACACTCGTATGCACACACACACACAGCACAGACACAATTTTCCAGTCGCAGTCAAAGACAACGACAAACTGCAATTCCTCTCAGCAAACGACTCTCAGATGATGAAAGTGAACGTTTTCTGCCTCTGATTTCTGATGTGCAGCGTGGCTGTGATCAGAGGGGCCTCACATTGCTACTCTTCTCTCTCTCTTTCTTTCTCAGCATTATGCAGTCTCTTACCCCCACCCCCCCCCCCCCACCCTCCCACTGTAACAGAAAACAGTCACACTCGACAAGAGCAAACAGTTTCCAGCTGCTTGCTAATTCTTGATCTGTTAGTCGGGCTAGCAGGTGTTTTCCAGGGAAATGGTTACTTTTACCTCCGGTGTCAATAGATACTCAGCCCTGATTTTTTTTTTTTCCTTCCATCCTGTTACTGTAAATATTTTGTCTTGTGTAGGTGAAACAGGAGATTATTTACCCAGCAGCCTCTCCAGCTTCATTCCCAGTTGTCAGTGTCAGTGGGATGGATCTGTTCACATGTTGTCACATTCTCAAACAAGCTATGAAGAAACATCTGGCTGGCTGAGACTGACTGTCATTATGCTTCATGAGCTGCTGGTTCATCATTATGTCGACTGGCTGACTGACAGCACTCACTGATTAACATATTGACTCTAATTGACTGGCTGGCTGGTCATCTAAATGTCTGACTTAAGAGGAGACTTACTGACTGACTGGCTGGCTGGCCTGCTTACTGACTAATACAGCCAAATGGCTGCTTCGCTGACTCACTAATTAACTGACTGACCCACTAAATTCCTGACTCTCTACTGACTGGCTGATTGACTTGCTATCTGCCGCCTGACCAACTGACGCTCGCCCTGACTCATCTGTCACTGGATGTGTTTTCATCACCGTGGTGAGGGAAACCTCGCTCCTGATATCAGCACGACGACCGACTGACTGACAGGCACATTTCCATTTTTTCCCATTAACTCTGATATGGAAGAAATGATGAGATATGAAAAGACCCTGGGAAGAAATAGACTGGTGCCTCTACCTCTGCCTCTGTGTGTGTGTGTGTGTGTGTGTGTGTGTGTGTGTGTGTGTGTGTGTGTGTGTGTGTGTGTGTGTGTGTGCGCGCATGCGTGCGTGCGTGCGTGTGCGTGCGCGTGCGTGTGCGTGTGTGCGTGCATGTTTATTCAAATGTAGGGAGGAGCGACCCTCCAGTCTGTTTCATCCTTATTGACAAAGTTATCAGAACTTTTAGTTCAATTGGTGAGAACATTTTATACAAAGCTATTCCAAATATTTCATTATTATTTACTTTTTTATTATGCCATGATTTATTTATTGCAGATGACCTGTATGTTTTTAGACTGAGGAAACCAAACCACACAGAACGGGAGGACATACAAAGTTATATTCATTCATTAAGAGTACTTGATGGCGCTACAGGAAGCAGGTGTGACATTTATAAAGAACAACAAGACATTAGGGTGTGGAGGTCAACAAGCTTTGAAGCTTGCAATCTCATTTCTTTTACTATTCTATTATTCTAACTTGAACCCACAAGTTTAGTTGCCTAAAGCAAACCTTCGTAATGCTATAGTCGCTACAGGTGCTGACAATATGAACATTGGTAGTGACCCATCTTCAGAAAATTCTGACAGTATTTTCAATAGAAATGTTTCTGATATGCTGTTTGTGTCTCTCCCTGGCAGCGTCATATTTATTTGTGCATGTGAATGTGTGTACAGTACGTGTTTGGACACATTCTTGTGAGCTTGTATGTGTGTCTGTGAATGTAACCATGTGTGTGTAGTGACTCATAAAACACAGCAATGAAGGCCATCTGTGACAGCTGCTACATAATCAGATTACCACTGCTTCAATTTGGGTTGTGTGTGCGTGCGTGTGTGTGTGTGTGTGTGTGTGTGTGTGTGTGTGTGTGTGTGTGTGTGTGTGTGTGTGTGTGTGTGTGTGTGTGTGTGTGTGTGTGTGTGTGTGTGTGTGTGTGTGTGTGTGTGTGTGTGTGTGTTAATGTCTGGTCATTTGTACATGAACCATCACTGTTAACAGGGGTGGGTCTGTCAGCGTATGTGGCCAGAACACATTCATTTAGTCTGATCCTGTTATTTTCTCTGCACTTCAGATGGTCCAAAAAAACAAGGTCACGGCTCCTGTGTGTGTGTGTGTGTGTGTGTGTGTGTGTGTGTGTGTGTGTGTGTGTGTGTGTGTGTGTGTGTGTGTGTGTGTGTGTGTGTGTGTGTGTGTGTGTGTGTGTGTGTGTGTGTGTCCACAGTTCTGTGTTCGCATATGCGTGCGCTCCATGTTTGTGGGTACAGGTTGGTTCACAGAAGGTATCTGAACCAGAGCAGCAGAGCTTAAAAGGAAGCGTAGCGTGTCAGTGTGTCACACAAGCTGCGCTTTTACATATTCTGCTCCATTTAATGCAGACACACCAGCCTTCTCATCGTTTCCTTTCATCTTTCATTTTCCACGTTCGTCCTCTCACTCTCTGACTCTTGTTGAATTCTCTGAAGCTAATTAATGTTGAAAAGGATATTTTTTAGCAAAGTCCTCCAAATGCTTTTTGGCTTTCCCTTGGGGCCATCTTATCACATCCAGATTCTCATTTCTCATGAATTATTTTAGTTTAGCTTAGGTTATTTTAAAGCCCTGTCCTTTCAGTTTTTTAGTGCTGAGTTCAGTATGTGCACATGCACATTTGATTACATTCTTGTCAAGGTAAAATTAACATATCTGCATGTGCAGCAGAGGATGACTGATGTATTGATGATTGATCAGTGCTTTTTTTAATCAGTAGCGCATCATTATAAGCCCTCACTGCACCTCAGCATCGTTATAGACCATCATAGGTCCAATGCCAGCTACCTCTCTGCTGCCACGTCTCACCTTGAACACACCCTGCAGTCAGAAATGGAAAGTGAACCAGTGACCTCAGTCAAACTATATTTCTGGGCCAGTCAGTTGCCCCTGTGTGTGCTCTACCCCTGTGTAAGACTCCACTCTGGGTATTATGTCCACCACAAGGGCATTTTGTCACTTCCCAGCTGGTCTTATCAGAGTCTTGCAGAGCTATGTAGCGTTGGAAAGGTCATCCCCACCACAGGAGGCAGCAGACAGACTGCGGACTCCCCACAGTGCTGTTTGCTCTTTCTCTTCAACTCCTCGCAGGCCTCTAAAGATTGGCGAGGACCCTCTTTCTTTGGTTTCGGTTCTTCTTCGTGGGTTTTCACACAAGTGAAGAGACTCAGTCGAGGTCGACGTCACAGTCTCAAGGCTCCAATGACACTTGCTCTTGTTTATTTCAGTCTCTGAGACCGAGAGCAAGTCAGCGACACAGAGAGGAAGGATTGCACAAAATGTCCTCAACTTCCTCATTATCTCCTTGGCTGCTTATGCCCTCATGTAGAGCTGGCTCATTCGGCTTCATTACTGTAAGGATACTATCTTAAGGGAGGAATGGCAGGCTTCCAGTTGGCTCTATCAACCTGTCAATCACTCCGGTCTAATCTTAGCTCTGCCCCTCAGTGCTGCCCATCATTTCCTGGCACTGTGGAGCAGCTAGCAGATTCTGTGTGCCTAATTCCCCTGAAATAGATAAGGACTTTAATGGATGACCTACTCAATTATGCAATAGTGTTTTGTTGTCTCGCGTCTTGTGCTGTGGTGCTCCATACTGCGTCACTTCGTCTTCTCTTCTCTTCTCTTCTCTTCTCTTCTCTTCTCTTCTCTTCTCTTCTCTTCTCTTCTCTTCTCTTCTCTTCTCTTCTCTTCTCTTCTCTTCTCTTCTCTTCTCTTCTCTTCTCTTCTCTTCTCTTCTCTTCTCTTCTCTTCTCTTCTCTTCTCTTCTCTTCTGCAAACATAACTCAACCACTTTATTATTTTTCTCCTACAAAATAAAAGACATTCACTGCTGAGCTGCAGTCAACTTCCAAGACATATACCGCACAACACACATATAATGATGAATACTGCTGGAAAGCTTCTTGTAATCACACATATACACATCTGCACACACACAAACACACACATGCACTGCTCTCTACCACTCTGCCCGTCATTCTCTGCTGTTGTCACAGTAACCATCTCACCTTCCCTTCACAGTCCCGCCCTAATGAGACCACTGGAGGACAGAGAGAAAGGGAGAGAGCAGCAAGAGGGTGGATGCAGACACAGAGAAAAGCAGAGATATATCACAGGGAAGATAGGCAGCATGGAGGCAGAATTGCCATTGTCTTGTATCTGCTCTTTGCACACGAGTAAGCCTCTCTGTCGACTGGCCAGGATCATTCTAGAAACAAAAGCCACTGCCCTGCCAGCAGCATCTGCTGATTACACCGTCTGCTCATGACCACACCACAAGTTCAGTTTGCTGCCTGGGCATTTCCATATAAATCCAATAACATTATCGTTAATAGATAATTACCCTGCACTGCATGATTTGTGACCGCAAACACAGATTAAAATTCAATTAAAGGTAAGAGTGTGCGTGGGTGCTGCCTGTTCTGCTTTGCTGAGTGGCTCCATTTAAACCCAATGAATCACATTCAGCAATCCTATCTGATGCACATGTGTCTAATAGCACTGAAAATGTGCATTTACTTGATGGAAGCCACATTAGAATAAGATTGTGTTTTTATATCATGATCGTATTACATTATATGACTGTGATTACAGCCACATGAAGGTTGATAAACAAGAAAATACAGCATGTAGACATAAAGAGAAAGAGAGAACGAGGCAGAGCAGACCAGCCGTATGATGTTAACATCTGTTCCTTTATGTACTTTTAAAGTCTCTCCGTCTGCTGCGGCACCATAAAAGCCCTAAATGAAGTGAACGAGGCCTCTGGGCCCGGCACAGATTGGCAATTATGCACTTCAACATTTCAGGAGACCTTTACTGGTTCAGACCTGAGTATTTCACCTGGGAAAACACATCTGCCAAATGTTAACGGGCAGGTCACTTGGATTAGAATATGAGTGTGTGCGCAACAGGTTAAGAGGCTCTCTGTGGAAAGCGTACTGTGTGCTCAACAGCGACAAAATATAAGGTGTGTAAAGATACACACTGCATGTGCTTAGTCTCGTCAAGTAGACGTGTGCATCTTAATTGTGAGTCTGCGTGATGTTTGAGGGCTCTCCTGGTGTTTTATAGGTTGTTATGGGCAATTGGTCCAGGTTCAATCGAGATCCATTTACATAGCGCACTATCTGTTTGTGTAAGCCAGCGTCTCACTGGCACAGTCATTAACAGAGTTTCTAAATCAGTCGGACGCACACATACACGTAGGCTGTCAGGACTGTGTGGGCCTGTACAGACTGTGCCAAACTGGCATTACCCCCACACTCAGTTACCTTTGTTGTACCTGGTAGGGCCATAGACTGCATATAAAAGTGGACGTAGCTTTCGTGTCTGAAAAATGAGGCCAATGGGGAAATGCCTAAAACTGCACCGAGTGCTGCAGTAGGGTTGCCTCCATAGACTCCCATTCAACTTCTCTCATGAAATACAAAGTCAATAAAACATTTTCACGAGTCAATTTGGTGTTGGTAGTTAAAGCCATTCCTTCTTATTATTTTTGTGGCAGTCCAGCTAAAGAATAATCCTATCTTTAAGTAGAAAATAGACCTGAAAAAGCAGTGTTTTTTTTTTTGGGGGGGGGGGAGGAAGAGGGGGCGCATCTGTTTGATTGACAGGACTGTGGCTTAGTCAGGTTTCCACTATTGGTGGGTGGGGCGTATTGTCCTCAAATTCCCAGTCAGATCAAGTCAGCTTCACCACTCGCTCGTCCCCAGCTCATCCAAATATGGTCACTTATGGTGTTTCTACAGCCACAATTACTAGATGTCTTCTAAATGCCTCACAGTCCTAATTATAGCTCCACCCAACTTCAATCTGAACAGGTGTCTAATCATCCAGAATAAGTGAAAATATTACTGCAGCAGATTTTAATTGACTTAGGTAAAGGCCCAATCAAACCAGAAAGTGGTAATCTGAAGAGTAAATCATGCACCTCATGGGTTAATGCTAAAAATCAAGTCTCCAGGTTTCTGTATTATCGTCACATCAAATCAGAGGCAGCTTTGCTATGAATAAACAGGCCTCTATTCTTTTTATTGGCTCCCCATGTTTCAAAATACAGTGTTGCTTGAACCTTTGAAAATCTAGTAATGATGTCACTCAACACATGGTGCTCAAATTCATTTAATCAATAATCACGTTCATGAGTTTAAATTATTTATCTTTTCCCCTCCAGTGACAGAGTAATTTGCACATGCTCAACACAGTACGCAAACCCAGACAGTGCACATACAACACATTCACTCACATTATCTGTGATGAATGATGAATACCCTGACACCGCTCCAGCCCTTAAAGTCCTCATCCTGCGATACTGTTCGCTCCCAATCAACTTCCCTTGTCAATATTTACTGTCGTCTTTCCTCTGCCATTACATCAGCTGCCTTTGCCGTGCTCTCATTTCTCACCGTCAACTTAATTAGTCACATCTCTCGGTTTAATTACATCAAGTGGAAGGAGGTTGCAATCTCAAGTAGATCAAATTAAGCCCTATGCAAATGCTGGAGTGTCTCGTTCCAGGTCTCTGTGGCAACAACGTCTCTATCTCCCTTATTTCTGTTGGGAGGAGTCATGCAAGTCTTGTCATCAGTTGCTAAATGAAATCTTTCACTGGAAATCACCCCTATTAGGCTGGTTAAGTGGTTGACTGTCTGTTTAAGTTCCCATTGAGAAGTGGCTAATCTCCCCTGTGTGTGTGTGTGTGTGTGTGTGTGTGTGTGTGTGTGTGTGTGTGTGTGTGTGTGTGTGTGTGTGTGTGTGTGTGTGTGTGTGTGTGTGTGTGTGTGTGTGTGTGTGAGAGAGAGAGAGAGAGAGAGAGAGACGGAGACTCAGAGGCAATCAAAGAATGAATCACCTTGAATGTGCGGGTCAAAGAGTGCAGTTGTTCTGTATTTAGATCATCCAGTGCTTTTACTGAACCTTTATGAGCTTGCACGATCACCGGCATGTATTCAGATCTTTACGTTTTTTTATACACAGTAGTGTAAAAGAAGCCTGTACATTTTTTATATCTAAATTTGTGTTTGGGTGGAATTTGAGGATATAGATACTACAGGGGAATTATGAGGGATGGAATAATTTAATCATTACAAATTAACACAATCAAAATAAAGCCTCAGAGTCTTCAGCGAGAGGTTATACTACCAGTCAATGTGTTTCCTAAAGGGATTCAGTTAGCACGAATCTGCTGCTGCAAAATGCTCCACTAATTGTTAACTTTGACATCCGTTTTGTGCTTGTCAGGTTGCATGTGGTGAGTTTGTTAAATAGTTTTGTTAATAACAGTTGTTTCTGGAAATGAAAAGGAAGCAAAGCAGTTACGCTGTGGGCCGCCAAACCAAAATGATAAACTGCTGTTATGTGGTGGGTGTTTTTCCAGGGCCCAAATGCAAGCTCACAGACTCGAGGTATAAGTTCCAAAGTACAGTCTTTATTGTAAAAAAACAAAAAACAACAAACCAAAAGGTGGCACCTATCGTGTCCACTTGCGTCCAGTCGGGAGGGCAACTCGACCGACAGCTCCACGGGGACACGGCTGACAGGGCAGCCGGCAGACCAGCGGAAGGGACGGCATTTTCTGTGAAGCTGAAGAAAGCTGCAGAGCTGAGGGATAATTCTTTGTGGATTTGTTTAAAGGGTTTTAATATATCTGATTTATTGTTTGTATAACGAAATTGATCAGCAGGGCTTTTAATACAACTTCATTTAAGGCATAATTGATGGCAATTATATGTTTTTGGTCCCACTAGCACAATCACAACACACAAATTCAGGATGGACCTGTACATTTCTGTTACCTACTTACTGACTTTATGAACAAACTAAAATTTTAAATAATAATCACACTTTTAGCGCATTTGAATTGTTCTGTGAGATAAGTGAAATTTACCCGCAAATGCTCCATCGACCCTGTTATGCATGGCATGATTATAATATGTGATTTTTAGCATTGTCCCAAGATATTTTTTAAAATCTACACTTGTTTCAGGAGGCGATGATATGAATAAAAAGCAAACAAACTCCTTTAATCCTGTACATTTTTATTAGTTTTTTCTGATGAAACTGAAACCTCACCTGTTCCCATGAGGGCCACAAAACCTTTCAACGTAAACCTGGCAAATGTGACAGCCGCACGACAGTTTGAGGTGACCTTTGTTTCCTGTACACCACTCCAGAAAGCAGCCTTTAATTAATATTTCTTAAATGCAAACGAAAGCTGTGACCTTGTGGCATGTGGGTTGCTCTCTCCATTCCCAACCACTCCGTCATTAAGATTCCAGCCGGCGTCTTCTTTCTACTTCATGAGCCCCGGCCACATTTCTCCCTCTCCCCTCCTTCCCATTCTTCTGTCCTCTCTCCACACATGTGAGAAATACATAAACCATGTGAGACCAGCAGAGAGCACACAGCCCTGCCTGACATTTATGAGAGGATAAAAGTGAATTTGGGAAGGACAGTAGGTGTGAAGATTATTCCTATCCACCATCCGTGCCATGCTTTACTCCATCTTAAAATGCTTCATTACTAAGGCAGGCTATGACCTGGAAGTGTTTGTTTAAATGAAAACCTGTTTTGCTCAATAATCACTTGTACTGATGATATTTCACCTGACCACAAGTCCTCACCTGGACAATGTGATGTTGACTTAACTTCCAACACGGCTTTGGTTCACTGAGCAAATAATAAAAAATGACATACAAGTGAAATGACAAATATGAAGAATATGAATGTGAACAAATCCAAATGTCAGGAGGCACCAAGTTAATTATTCTGGATTACATTTGATTTACCTCATTGACATGGGACTAAAGTGTGCCATATGAAGGATTTGTAAATTTACACATCATGTTTTCGGCTTTAGTCTGCCGCACATGCTGTGCATTAATAAGGAGATTTTCATTTTCATTGTAGAGGCTGTTGTTTTTGTGTTTTGGTGGACATGTGGTTCTCTATAATCCCCTCCCATGAAACAACAGGCCATTATTCACTGGTACCCCGGATGATCCCCAAACATTAAATAATGCATTATGAAGCCAGCTGCACAAAACACCTCTGGGGGTCAGCAGTATTTCTGTGAACCACACACTGCACCAGAGATGGAGGGGAGGCTAAAACTGACTCAAAACTGACAAAAATATTGACTAACCTCAATCATTGCAATCATGATAGTAACTACGGTGACAATTTGCTGACTCAAAGAAGCTACTGAGGCTATTATTGATAGATCTGCATTATGTGTTTTTTTTGTTTGTTAATGTCCTGTTTGTCCAGGTACAAAATGTATGGTTTATTATGCACATTTATTCAGTCCACAACTTGCTAAGCTTCAAAACTGTCCACTGTAGCCCTGAACATGAATCAGGCCAAACTGCTCCACAAAAGGCACAACACAAAGCAGTTGAGCAAAAACAAAAACTGTCACACGACTTAGAACATGGCCAAACAACTGTGCCTCCCCACAAATCATACAACACCAGACACTAATCTACCCTGACTCCCAGTACTAAAATTCTCAATTATTCAAAACAAGTGGTACTTGGTGTTCAAAGAATCAGAATCATCATCATCCAACCTGGTATGCTGCCAAAGCGTGTAATACACCCGCAGTCCACTCGAGGATACTGTGTCGGTGTCACGTTTTGCCTCACGGTTTTGGCATCACAAACCCTGTGATTAGGTTTTGGAAAAAGTCATGGTTTGGGAGTAAGAGTTAGACACAGTTGTAATTTGGTTTGGTTTACGTGATTAGGGTTAGAAAAAGATCATAGTTTAGGTTAAAATAAGTAATTTGATAAAAATAAAAAAAATAGGATTACGTGAGTTGTTTAACATATGTTACCTAGTTTAAATCTGTTATGTCAGTAATTTACTAACTTTACCTAAAAGAAATCCACATTGACATTTTCTTTCTTACAAACTCAAACCCCGGTTGTCCGGGAGAAAGTCTTCTGTTCCATCCAACCACACTTGTTGAACATTATCACACTTTGTACTTCGTCACATGACATCAGTCATATGTCCTCCTTCTGCAACCCTGGTCACACGGATGTGTACTTTTCACGCCTTGGTGAAGCAAAACGTGACACTGACATGGTGTGCTGTAGTGGACACTTTGGCGTGATACCAGGCTTCATCAACATAGTCATTTATTTATTTGGATCTTTCTCAACAAGTGCTCAAAATGTGTGTTAGGGATTAAAATCATGAAAATGCAAAACAAGTTATACTCAGTGTTAGCTGTGTGATTGACAGGCCACCAGACCAGAATGTGCAACATCTCTCGCCTTATGCAAGCTGACATCTCGACTCTACCCTGTGCGTATGTACCAAAATAAGCAGATATAGAGAAGGGATGGATAGATGGATGGCAGATATACTATCAATGTACAAAAATATCACAAAATTTGAAACTATTAAAAATGTAATGTAATATTGTTTTCTTCCTAAATGTTTTTTAAATTAGAGGTGAAAACCTTTGTGTATCATGCAAACAAAAAAATAAAAAAATTGTGAGATCCCAAGTCATGCATTTAATATTTATGGATAAGTATAGTTTTTTCCTGGTTTGGTTTGAAGTAATGACAAACCAAGAGCCTTATAGTTAGTGATTGATTGCCTACACACATTTCTTGCCCGAGCAACAATCTTTCTTCTGTCATAGTTTAAAAACATAGAAGCATAGAAACTCATAAACATGAATCAAGAACAAGCTGTGTCCAGCTGTTTTCTACAGGTTCTGATCTTTAAACCTTCTAATCAATTGTATCAATGCACTAAGGTGCACTATGAAAACCCTGTGTATTAAATCTTATTTTTGACTATCATTAAGATTGAAGTAAAATCCTTCTCTTCTTGTGTAGTAGTAGCATTGGTTGACACTAAATAGCCTCCATTACTGATCAAACAGAGGTAATTTGTGTCACAATCTGACATCAGTGACAGGCTGCATCTGGCTGCACCCACTCTGTATGTTCAGATGAGCCAGGAGAGGCAGAGGGAGGGCCGACGAAGAAGGGAAGCAGACAGAGGAAGGGGAGAGAGAGTGTGCAGCTTTCTCAGACAGCTGGTGATGTGCAGCTGTCTGGGAGGCTGGATTACTCCCTAAAGTCTGCCCTCTGAGGGAGAGGCGAGAGGGAGAAGAAAAGAGTGAGGAAAAAAAAGAAATAAATAGAAATGGAGACTGAAATGGGGACGGAGAAGAAGATTGCTGCAGACTGAAACTAAAGGGATTTTAGGAGGGTGAAGATGAGGAAAGCAGCACAGAAAAAGAGAAAACAGATGTTAAGTTATTGAGACTGAGGAAGAGAGGGAGAGGAATGATGAGGAAGATCATAGAAGACAAAGAGCAGACAGAGGAGAGATCAAAACTCATCAAATCATACCTGCAGATCATAATCTTTGAATATGTTTAACCTTCATTTAAATGTTTTGAAATGGTATTTCAGTGAAGTTACAATTAGTTAATTAGGTCAGCTGTTTTTACTGACGTATAACCTTTGTTATGACCATGGAATTGACCAAGTGTCACACTCTTGGCACCACAATGTTATCCCTTTATTTCATATTTCAAGAGCTACCTTCTGGTTACAGATTATAATACTGACACAATGAACTGGCATTTTAGGATAAATTGACTTTTACACATACGATACACCATGTGCACATGGGAAGCCATTCTTTACCCTGCAAACAGTAGTTTACACAAATATTCTCACCACAAGGTCAATTAGTAGCTTGTAAAAGAAATATAGGTGTAAAAGTTGATGCTAAAAGTTCCTCTTTGTGACAAAAACGAGGTCTGTTCAGACTTTGATTGCATAACATGGTCTTCTCTGGAAATGGATGCATCTTTGTTCTTTGTTACTAAATGATACATGTAGCATCCACTTTTTTTACATTTGTTTTCTAGGCCAACACGTCTGTACAGCACACTGTATGCTGAATCTAAATGTGTGTGTAGTTTGATCGCTTGAGCTTCGTGCTGCTTCCGCTCTTGACGCAAGGTCGTGTTTTCTTCCAGCCTTGCGTGTCAGTAGCTCCACCAATTGAGACAGTGGATCTACATGAAGTCTATTTCTGAATATTACTCTGCACCAGGAATATTTCCTGTGCCTTTGCTGTCAGTTAAAGTGATTTTTGATTCTGATCAAAGTGAACATGATATCCTCTCTAGCTCAAACATAATAGAGCAGTGTGTGAGGCCAGTACCGGCTGGAGATCAGTAGCAGACGCTGCCAAAAGAACAGCAACAGTAGCTGGCTGGCTGGCAGGCTGGTAGAATAATCAGACTGTCTTCTGCCCATGTGTTCCCCTCAGACTGAACTAATATAGTTTTTGCTGGGTAATGATACCGAGACGCAAACTCACATTCCCCCATAATTGATCCTGCCGGCTACTGCCACACACTAACGAGCTAAACGAGGAGGAAAACCCTCCTAGCAACTGGAGGGCAAGAGAGGCAGCGAGACACAGAGGGAGAAAGAGCGAGAAGAGGGATGCTTTAGACAAGCAAATAAATGCATGTGAGTCAAACTAAGGTAAAAGACGGAGAAAAGCCTCTAATACAAAGACACTGAGATTTTGATCCGTTACTATGACGGCGGCATGCAGTACGGAGATCAAAGCAGGTAGTGTAAAATGGTTGAAGAGTGCAGGAGCTACTTGAGTATTCACTTTCTTTTTTCTCTGTATTCCAGAGAGAATGAGCAGAGAGAGAGAGCAGTGCGGACAGAGCACCAGTGCACGCTACCTCTTTCATCTTTGACAACATCCATGGGGGGATTGGGCTATTGTGAATTTGGAGTGAAATATTTCAAAGGGGGTGTTGGAGGAGAGCTGGGGCCGGGCTTCTTGGCGGGGTTCGGGCTGTGTTTCAGAGAGATGAAACACACCTGGTTCCCAGCCTTTCCTCTGATTAGACAGGGGCTTGTACACGATGCCACGGGCACTTACTGATTAATCTGCTCTTTATTTAATGACTGACTGATGGTACCAGATCATATTCTTCATTTCTTTCTGCCATCAAAGGCAGGCCTGTGTGTTAACCTTTTTTTTTAATTGGTTAAGCCTTTCATATTTACTCATATGATTTCTTTTCAGATGCAATGAAGAACAATTTGCTTTTGTCAGATTTTTTTTTATCAGTTGATCTCAGTGTCAAAGGTTGATAGAGGTTGAGCATATGATAATGATGTTTGTCAGCAGAAAATTGCAGAATCAATATGTTTTTATACTGTATAAACACTCCTCATTACACACTATACATGGTAATGTGTTTAGATATACTGCACAGCACAAATCTAAACCTCTTCCTCTCTCTCCCTCTTTCTCTTTCATGCTTTCTTCTCCTGGATGCAGGTAAGTCTTATAGATATTCTAAAATGAAAAATGTTGATTTGGTGTTCTCAGAATGAGCCGATATCTGCACATTGTGCGAACGGCACTGGTGGGTCTCCTTCGAATCAATATCTCTCAAATATACACTGCTCATACTGTTGCAAATGAGGGGAAAGAGACAAACGAGCTAAACTCAGCAAAGCGTAAACAATGCCCGTTTTGAAATAGTGGGTGCAGGAGAAAGGCCCTGTCTTTGTGTATGTAAGTGTGTGTTTATATATATATGTGTGTGTGTGTGTGTGTGTGTGTGTGTGTGTGTGTGTGTGTGTGTGTGTGTGTGTGTGTGTGTGTGTGTGTGTGTGTGTGTGTGTGTGTGTGTGTGTGTGTGTGTGTGTGTGTATGTGCGTGTGCTTGCTTGCATTTGTGTGCATGCGCCTACTGTTGTCTGCTGAAACGGAGATGGAAGCTGCTGAATATTCATGGCGTCTGTGCTCGGTTGGGGCAGAGAGATAAGACGTTTATGTTCTGGCAGCCTGAGAGGGAAAGAGTGTGTGTGTGTGTGTGTGTGTGTGTGTGTGTGTGTGTGTGTGTGTGTGTGTGTGTGTGTGTGTGTGTGTGTGTGTGTGTGTGTGTGGGGCTGTGAGGGGGGCAATGGGCGCGGCGAAGATGTGTCGACATCAGTGGTTTAATGGTTTGAATCTAACTTGGGCCAATTAAAAGGCACGCCGCGTGCACCGGGGTGGGCTCCCATTCATTTCGGGGGAAATTGAGGTTGAAATGAGCCATTGTCGGGCCACGTGGCCACTGTGCATACTGAGTGGCAGGCCTGCAGTGGCTCTCCAAAACGGCGGATAGAGGACAGAGGAGAGTCTTTGACTGTGGACAAGGAGAGGCAGTGTTCGCTTTGAAAATGAGAGGAAGGAGAGAGGAAAGGATGCACATGCGTGCGCACACACACACACACACACACACACACACACACACACACACACACACACACACACACACACACACACACACACACAGAGGCGTGAGGGATGGAGACAGATGAGGAGAGACAGAGGGAAGGAGGAAGAAGAGGGGAGAGAATGACAAGAGGCCTTCGAGGAAGGCACAGAAAGAATGACAAGTATATACTGTAAGAAAAAAAAGGTCAGAAATGGACAAAGAAAGCAGAGGTGGAAACAGTTAGAGAGGCAGATGATGAAATAGTAGGGAAAGATGATGAAGAGACGAGGAGAAAGAGATGGACGAAGACAAGTAATATCAAAAGAGGAAAATGAGACAGAGAGCAGAAAGAGAGGGCCATATGGATGCACAGATCGAAGGCTTTCATAGGGCTGGGGATGGGGGTTGCCTGGCTGGTTAGTACTGTAGCTCTTGCCCTCCTGACGTCAGCTGGACAGCACACTCTGGAAGTGCTGACTGAGCCTTAGGCACACACACACACACACACACACACACACACACACACACACACACACACACACACACACACACACACACACACACACACACACACACACACACACACACACACACACACACACACACATAAAATGCCTGCCAAGACGATGCCTGAATATTGTACATCACAGCATATCAAGCAAATGTGTATGTGAGTATGTTTGTGTGTGTCATAAACGAGAAGCAAAATAACAGACGCCCTATCAGATCCCGTACACAGACAGAAAACCTCCTACCCGCGCCATCACTCTCTAACTCTATCTTCAACGGTTTACGGCATCTTTCCCTCGTCACACACTCCCAGAGGAGCGCGTGTTTCTGACTGCTAACAAGCCCCTTGTCAAATAAAACAACCTAACATTTTTCATCATCATGAGTCCTCGGCATCCAAATCCAGATTTGAGCTGCCGGAGGCGATTATGTCACAACACTGTCCAATCGAGAAAGAGAGCTGCGAAGCTCAGAGTGTATCACTTCCTGTTTGGCTACCTCCGCAGTCCACATGATTGGATGATAGCACATATCCAATTTGGGCTGTGGAAGGAGTCTGCACGTGACCTTCGGTTAATGTCACACGTCACAGTGTTTTATGTCACCGCCGGATGACAACGTGACTTGACAGGAATCTTTAGTGACTGACGTGTGGTCTCCTTCACAGAGGAATACAGAGCGCCATCAAGAATGTTTCAGAGCAGCCAGGCAACATTAATTATCCTTTGAGTGGAAGAAGGGTAGTCATACACAAGCAGCAGTGGTCATCTGTGTTCTTCTAGGAGTGTATATATATATATATATGTGTGTGTGTGTGTGTGTGTGTGTGTGTGTGTGTGTGTGTGTGTGTGTGTGTGTGTGTGTGTGTGTGTGTGTGTGTGTGTGTGTGTGTGTGAGAGAGACTCCGAGGGTGATTTCAGTCCCAGAAACACACATCTGTCCAAACTTTCAGCATCTCAGATGTTTTTGTTTTTCTTCTTTTTGACATGCATCTCTTTGACGAAAGCCAGAGTCTACCGAATACAAAGCACTTTACTCAAAGCACAAAGAGGCCGTCTGTTATTGCAGAAACTCTGACTTTGAGTGTGTTTGGTGAACAAAGTGGACAAAGTGAAGTCTACTAAGGTTCAGCAAAAAAAAAAACTGCATTAATATTTTAAAACCTAAAAACTTTGGGAGAGGAGACTGAGAGGAGGAGGAGGAGGACGTGTGACACATGGGAGAGTGAAAAAGGTGGATATAATATTAGAACTGAACCTGGCTTCATGTTATTGGACGAGTTGTCATATAGACAGATGGATGACAAAATTAAACAGGAAAATATTACCTTTGTACAATGGAACATTTTCTCTTTCAAACTTTAAAGTTAATACTGCGCTGATAAACCCTTAATGAAAGCTTTTTTTAGGATTATGGCTAATTTCCACTTTTATATTTATGAGGAACAGACACAATTTGCAAATTCGTTCGGCTGTTAGTGAAATAATCAACCTTTTATATGTGGTATTGTCTGGGGGGTTGTCAACAGTCTTATTAGATATGACAGATTCATCCTGTTTAAATGAGAGAGTTTCAAGTGGCCATATTTGCAGTTTACATGGACAAGCTCGAACATATTGTACAATATTAACTCAACCAATAGTCCTGTACTGTAGTAGAGTCAGTTTTTCTACTGTATATCTCCCCATTAATATAAACTGTAGAGGAAGAGCTCATGTTTTTTTTACATTTTTGTGTTTGAAGCATATAATATAGGGTAGAGAACATCAGTTTGCAGTCTTTTTGTTAAGCATTTAACACATGGCATTTTCCAGTTAATTAACAGCAGAGACATTAAATAAAGGTTAGAGACAACCAGCTTCATTAGGCGCTGATATTAAAGGCCCTACACACCTTTGGTCCACCCACACTGGTGTCCTCATCTGCTGTGTTTGATTACACCTTGTCTGCGGACTGTGTGGGTGTGTACAGGCTGTGTTTGACTTGACAACTGTATGACCCCATCTTAGTTTTGTTGCATATGTTTGGAGGCCTTTTCCACTGCAGATATAGTGCGTTACTGATAACATGGCTTTTTTTTTTTTTCTTCTAACTAAGTGAAGTGTGACCGTGAGCCAGCAGCTGAGGCAGCGAAATGGAAGTCAGCCATCATTAATTTTATTATTGACACTTGTGCTTTTCCTGATTTGACATGTCAAAATGTCTTGCATGAAAAATGTCTATTGGTTCAAATCGTTTGATGAACTTCCAGCAAAGCTCTGAAGAATAATTACCAAAATAACGTCAGACAGCATATACAATTCATAGTTGACATGGAAATCCGTTTATTTTTGCGTCTTAGCTCCACCTCGTGTGTGCACTGTATACGCTTGTGAAGCGTCACAATAGTACAACAACATGCCTCGGGCTACAGGTTGAGTTGCTGGAGTGAAATCATGTGTCGTCTATCTCTTGGAGCTCTGATACTTGTGCCCTTCCTGTATTTCTTTCTTCACATTTCCTGACTGACTTTTTATTTCTTTGTTGTCTTTCCCTCTTTGCAAACACTGACAGTTATTAGCGCCTGCATATAATACACACACACACACACACACACACACACACACACACACACACACACACACACACACACACACACACACACACACACACACACACAAGTACTCCCTCCTGCCATGCCTTTCTCTTCCTAACATCCCTGTGACCGACTCTCTTAGGTAAATTAGGGCCTGAGGCAAGTGTGCAATCGAGAGCAAGTTTCTGACCCTTTTACATACTTCATTGAGTCATTTCTCATGAAGAGCAACAGGACTGCATTGTGAAATGGGTTTTATTGTCGCTCCTGTTGCTTAATATTAAAGCACAGGCATGATCATTTTGCTGGAGGCCGTATCTGTCAAAAGTGCAAAATGTAGCTATCTATGTGGGTTATTTCAAGTTGCCATGTTTTCTAGGCCAGATTTAGGCTTAATGATGCAGGATCATTCATTGTGTTCCTCTCTGTTATAGCTCGGTAAAGTCTGTGAAGGAAACAATATTCATGTAAAGATTTTTTTTTTAAATAGCATTGCATTTTGTAGCTTTTAATACATCCAGCAATAATGAGAAATTTGGCAGAGATAACATCGCAGGGGTTCATTGTGCTAAAACTCGCCTTGCTTTAGTGGCTGTATGGTCAAATGTAAAACAATTTTGCCCTCTTTTGTATCACAGCTAGTATGATCTAAACACTGCATATGTGCTGACCTTTTCCAAAAGCTTTTAAAAGGGTAGCCACATCAATAATTATATATTTTCCAATCTCAGCTTAATTTATGACAAATGCCGTCAATGCTTTTCATAACATGTCTCAGAGAAACAATCAATGGACAGATTTATATTTTGCTCTTCAGGGCAAATGGCAATGGTACAAAGATGTAATGCAAACAGCACAACTTAAAGTTTGTTCTGTTTGCATCACAGAGGCTTGTGTACAGAAGCATGTCAGTGTTTTTAGTTTGTACTGGTGCTGACCAGTGACTGGAATTTATTATTTATCCACTTGACAGCTGCTACTATGTTAATATATCTCAATCAAGACATGATATTCACTGACAACTCAAACTTTATTTGATTATTGTCTTTTGTTAACATCAATTTCAGAATAATTGAAGTTTGTGTCAGAGAGTATGTTGTGTATTGCAGATGGTTGACCAACAGCTTGATACTGGATATATTGGAGCAGAATCTATGGGTGCATTGCTGGAATTGTTAGAGTTTTGGGCAGACTTGCCAGGTGTGTGTGTGTGTGTGTGTGTGTGTGTGTGTGTGTGTGTGTGTGTGTGTGTGTGTGTGTGTGTGTGTGTGTGTGTGTGTGTGTGTGTGTGTGTGTGTGTGTGTGTGTGTGTGTGTGTGTGTGTGTAAAGACTGAGATGTCTGTGCGTTAAATCCCCCCCCTTCACTTACAGACATGTTTATTCATGTAATTTATAATTGTGCTGCATTTGCAATTTGTAAGCAAGTAGCAACCAACAGTGACGTCACCCATCAGTTTTTGGATGGCTGTTGTGAAGCCTCAAAATTCAGATATTGACCGCAGTTTGGAGCAAGAAGTGACCATATTTGTACGAACAGGGGAGCGAGCGGCAGATCTAGCTCGATCTGATTGGAAACCCAATGGTGCTACATCCTGCTCACTAATTGCAGAAATCTGACTGCACTAAAGGCCTATCAATCAAACAGACAACGCCCCCAAAACACAGCTTTTTGAGGCCTATTTTCTAATTAACGATGGGATTATTTTCCGATTGACAGCTAGAAAACTAATAAGAAGGAGTGACTTTAGTGAATGACACAAAAATAAAATGGAAACAATTTATTGAATCGTATTTCGTGGGACAAGTTGAATGGGAGTCGATGTAGCCAGAAGCTTTTTGGAGCCAACCCCTAGTTACCCTCGGTGGTATTGCAGCTTAGGACACTTCTGCACTGGCCTCATGTTTCAGACCTGGAAGCTACGTCCACTTTTATATACAGTCTATGCAGGTGTGTTGGCTGCCCCCTGTGGTGGAGATATGTCATTTGAAGCAGAATTTGAGGACCTCCAGTATTAAACACACTTGTTCATACTGTAGTGTAGCACTCAGTCTGTAAGGGAAACAGATATGAAGCACACAGTTACATACAGTCTTAAAATGTTTTGCCGCATTTCAAACACTAAAAACACAATAGTGGTCAGAAGCTGAGAACTTATTGAAGCACTAAAGCTTAGTCTGCACAACCACATTTTGAACAAATCATTAATGTGGATTCCTGTCAGAAAAAGGCTCAATGAGATGGATTAGAGGGTCAGGATCTTGGCATTGGTTGTCTCCCCAGCAAAGAATGAGGCCAGAAACTCCTGTTTCACATTGTTTACCCTTCCTACCCTGTACCCCTGCAGACTTAATATAATGATGCTGTGTCATTGTAAGTGGAAGGTTTGTAGGTGTCCACCGTCAGTGTTGAAAGCGGTGACATTGATGTACACTAGCTGCTGTACACAACACAAATATTTCTTTGCTGCTTTGTTTCTGATTTTTTAAAATTTGTGTAAGTGTTTCGTATGTACTGTCTGTACCTTAAGTTTTTATCGTGCACGCTAGCATGTCATTGTATACCACTGCATCACATCCAGGTGCAGTCTGTCCATTGTACTGTATGTGTATATCAGTATGTCATAGTAAGTGTGCTTTTGCCTGTGCAAAGCAACCCAAGGAATCGATTACTGAGGGGGCCTGACAGCTCTGCTCACTGGATGCAGCAGAAAACATACTGTAGCAAGGGAGCGCCATCAGTTGCCCTGACAACACCAGTGCCTGTCAACACCTCTGTCTTAATAGTGACAAATTGTACTTATTACATCAGCGTTAATTCCCCCCGATCTCCCTCAGATGAAGATACTTAGCCCCGCGCTGATCAAATTGTGTCAGCATAATTACTGGGAACAGAACCCTATTAAAAACCAGGGCCTCAGACGCACTGTCCAGACTCATCCACAGGCCTATCACTCAACATGCATCTCTGCGGAGGAAGTGGAGGGGGGGGGGGGGGGTTTGAGGAAGAAAGGAAGAGGGGATGTTGTTCTAAGGCAGTTGTATGCAGAATGGTTGCTGGTGTTGTTCGCCTTTAAAAAAAAATTGACTCTTGGTGGTGCATCCTCAGCAGAAACTGCTCCAAATATCCTGCTGTAGTGATGAGTGAGGGATAACTGAGAAATATTACAACTTTTTTTAGCCACGAACTGCTGCAAGTACAGATGTTGAGATGTATAATAAAAAAATAAAAAAAATTGTAATTCGTCATTATAAAATGTTGTGTTTACTTTAAAGCTGTGAAAATGGCTGCTAGTGGTGATAAATGTGAATCGATTTCTGTTCACTTCAGTTGTACTTTGCAGTTTTTGTTTACTCTCATTGTTTGTTGTTTTCAGCTCCAGCAGGAAGCTATATTCAGCCAAAAAAAGCAACTCTATAACTCACTGTGTGCTGCATCCTATTGGAATTGGTGGAGACCAAAAATAAGTCAAAAGGAGAGTGAATATTTACCCTGTTGGCCAAGAAGATTTTTCCAAATAAAGACTCTGTAGATGCGAGATGTGTAACTTAAATGCTTACATCTTGTAGTACTGTTCACATTTAATAGTTAATTAATTATAAATGATCATGGTCATAATACATTTCCTCACGATCTATAATCAGAATATGTAACACACGTAAGCTGTACATTTAGGAGTATGAATATTGCCCGAATGGGATTTTCCATTCCCCCAGAGCAAGAGGAAATGTTGTTTGATAGAACAATTTCATCTATCTTAGGGAGCTGTCGGGAAGAGGCATTTTATGGGGAAGTCAGATGAGGAAACATGGGGTCCCTCAGGGGGAGAAGTCGGTAAATGTGGACTATACAAAAAAACAAATGATTAAAATTTGAAATTTCATTAAAACGTCAGCCTAGTTTTACAATAACTGCAATTACCATAAGCAATTTTCACAGCTCTATAGATATGGATTTAGCATTGCCAGTAGCTCAACAGTGAATTAAGTCTCTCTCTCTCTCTCTCTCTCAGTGTGTTGGTCCTGAATGGCGCTGGAATGGAATTCACAAATTAGTGTCGTCTGATGGAAATGTGTTAATTGCTGTTGTTAAGCTGCAGCAATAATTAGGTTATGATTGCAGACTGCTACACATGTTGCATGCGCATACACATATACACATGCACAAACATGCACGCAACTCAGCAGCCCAAAACCAACATCCCCTCTCCAGTATGGTGGAAATAGGAGGCTAGATTTAATTACTCATTTTACAATCCAGTATAATTTCCCAGACATAGAGTCAAACACAGAGTGCAACAGTTGACAACAGTTTCTCCTGCAGTGGCTTAGAGAGATGCGTTTTTTTTTAAACTACAGTACACTGTAATGTAGTAACACTAAGTAAATGATTAGATTAGTCTGTTGGCCATTTGGCTGTGGAAATATTTACATAGTAAGATGAAAGAGACAAAGCACAGAGGCTGGAGGATACAGGTTGGTGTAATAAGAGCTTGGATCCACAGATAAACAGGAGCTTTATAGCTTTGTAGGAGGGCTGATGGTCATAGATCTACTTGAGTGACATGCCACCTACCTCTGAGTCGAGCTCAAATAATAGTGTCGGGTTTATAATGTCTTGGCCATCCAATCAAGTTGCCCCCCGCCCCCAAGTAAAACATGCAATGGACACTATAAACACACCTCCTGGCAGCAGTGTTTTTCTTCTCCCCATTCTGTTGTAAAATGGTGGCTGTAACATGGCTGTAACATGCCCATTTCACTTCAAATGAAAATTGGAAAAATGGGTGTTGATGTCCATTTTATATTCTTCTTCGCTCATCATCTGTGACTACGATTTCAGCATTTTATAAAAGTAAATGCTGAAATGATGGCAAAATTTAGATGAAACCTCTTCACAGTTTTAATAATGTTTTCTTGGTATCGTTGAAATTCAGATTTTTTTTTTTTGTAAATGTAGTTGCAGCAGCGGGAGAGTTATGGCACACGGTGGTTAAAGCCGATCAGTTAAAGGTTGCTCCAATACTTTCAAGATTAAGGCAAAGTCTACGCCCATTAGGATGCAATGACTGAAAAGGGTTCCCTGGAGAGACCCATATATTCATGAAGTCAATTTGGATCTGCAATTACCATGCGAGGGTTACAACAGCGATGGGTCATGATATTAAAATTTTCGAAAAGGTCCTTTAAAATAAAAAAATCAAGTAGTTTGTGCGCCTTTTGTCTTATTTCTCTTGATTTTACGTACGACTGCCAGAAGGTGGCGGTAATGCACCTCAAAGTGATTTACCGACCACCATTTTACAACAAAACAGGGAGAAGAAGAACACATTGCTAACAGGCTCTGGTAAAAGTGCTCAAATAATAGTCGCCTAGTTCCAGCAAATATTGAATAGTATATTTGCTTAAATTGCCTGTAGGGAGGATTTGTCCAAATGCTTTTGTTTATCTCGCTGAAATGAGATCTTTAAT
The DNA here is from genome assembly GCF_029030835.1 of Brachyistius frenatus. Taxonomy (NCBI): domain Eukaryota; kingdom Metazoa; phylum Chordata; class Actinopteri; family Embiotocidae; genus Brachyistius; species Brachyistius frenatus. Next base: position 4,899,740 of record NW_027210600.1, read on the forward strand.
CCAGACTGATGGCCCTAAAAACTGCTATTTGGTAAGGGAAAAAACTTTAATTTAAAAATAAATATTGACGTACCCATAACATATCTGTCTGCCTTTTTGTAACTGTGTCTGTTAACTGTAACTGTAACTGTTTTGAAATACCTTTAAAAAAAAAAAAAAAGCAAAAGAAGTGAAATAGCTGAATGGTATTTGGGTGTTATTTACAGATCATGTTTGCTTGATGGATCCAGACTCACGGCCTTAAATGCAATTTTTTTTATCTTTCTGACGCCACCAGTAAAAAGGACTGTTTGCGCAGTACAAGAAAGAGTTCACGGGTCTGAAGCTGTGAGAGATTGTGGTGTTATTTGTGCCCACTTGTTACTGTACCTTTGTGCCCACCGATTGTGTCTGTTTCTAATTTTCTTCCTGCTTTCTCTCTAAAGTGTTTGGGTGGTCGGTTACATAACTGATCTGAACATCAATAATATTAAATGAAAACACCATCACCACTGTGCATACTCGGCTTTATGTGAATAAATCTGAGAAGACAACATGTGGAAGCAGGGGAGAGACTACTAGTCGGTATTGTCTCTGTGGCCTGATAACATCACATCTCTACACCCGCCTGGCTGAAAAACCGCCTTCAACTTGTGTTGCTGTTTTGATGCTGCTGTCCTGACATTCTTCAATGCACAGGCCTGCTTATCAACATGCTGTTTAATGGCTCTGGGCTTCAGCAGAGATTACTGGATTGCTAGCCTCATCAAAGACATCAGCACCCCCCAGACTCTTTAACCTTGGAGACCTGACTCTCTTTTTCAGCAGTTTTTGTGATGCGTGTGTGTGTGCGTGTGCCTGCCTGCCGCCTAGCTCAGCAAGCTACTATACATTAATGGAAAAGTAATCCTCGCTCCACGCAGTCTTGTACAAAGGTGCTCTCCCGTTGTGAACATAAACCTTCTCTTCACGTAGGTGCAATGTGCCGCTCATTTTCTGGCTCCGTCTTTGTAGCATAGTGTTGTTTCACGTGCCTGAAACAAAAGAAGACCGCGGTGCAGTCTGTGGCTTTCGACACCATGTTGGACATATTGTTGTTATTGGCAACATGCTTTGCAGGGACCCTCATCTCCGAGTCATTCCTCACTTTACACTCCAATCAGCGTTTACCAATGTGTGAAAACATTTACACAAATAATACAAAGCTGGATCCAAAATACAACACGGTTCCTGCAATATCATGTGAAGTTGTTAATGCTCCCTGTCAGGTTATTTATTATAATAGATATTTCTTTAATGCATGCCAATGTGTCCACTAAATCGGCTGTCAGTCCTGATACCTCACCACACTGAAGCAATCTGACCAGTACCTGGGGGTAGGGGTCATGATTTATTAAAATGACATCTTTCACTTCTTCACTTGTTTATTAAATATTAATTGTTCATCTCATGGAAGTTGGACATTTTTTGGAGTGTAATAATGTGAATTATTATGCACAAATTATTCATGATAAATGAAAAGCCATGTTTAATTTAAAATGTCCGTGGTATAACACTTGCAAGTCACTGCATTTCACTTCGGCTGCCTTTTTAGTAACAGTTCCCTGTTTGGAAACATTTCTTAAATATAAAAAGTTAAATACAGAGCTGGGTGGCATTCTGTTATTTTAACAGATCACAGAGTCATGGTGTTAACGCCTGGAAGTGGAGCAAAGCAATGCTAATAATCATCATGCCACTCTTACATTTGCTGTTGATGCTCCTGTGACCCGTCGACATTAGAAAACTGAATACGGATTTATGGAGTCAAACATTCACATGACACACAGGAATGATACAATGAAAACAGGATTTTATTCTGTGACATTGATTAAAAGAGATCTAAGAAATTGTTCACCACAAAAATAATCTCTTAAAAGACAGTCAGTAGTTTCAAAAGGATTTTATAATATACAACAATGTGACAAAATACTGAAAAACATTTGAATAGTTTCAAAATACACACATTTGCAACAAAATAGGTGTTATACCTTTGTATGTCAGCATAGATGTTACAGTTTGCCTTCCAATATTCAGTAAAAACTAACATGTTGCTGTGGTTTCTTATCTGATCTCTTGTAACCAAATCACTTCCACACTACTGGAACTAACTTCTCCACCATGAAGCTGCTTTCAATTAGGCTTGTTGTAGCAGTGTATAAGTTACAGAGCGTAACGGTATGCTGTCTACATAAACAAGATGCTTTTTTAGCATATGAGAAATCCTAATATTATTATCACAAGTGATAAGATATGGCATACCTCTTAGAGATGCCCCGATATTAAATTTCAGTGCTGATAACAATATGGGTAATTATGTGTTTTTGTGGCATCATATTAACCCAGCATTACAAATGTATTGCAAATGAAAACATGAAATAAATGTAAAATAAATATATATTTTTAGACTGACAAGTATATTTTTCTAAATTAGTGCTTAGACATCCTTCAACATCGCTAATGAATACAGATATGTTAGAAACCCTGGGTGGAGCATAAATAGATGTGATAGCTCTGTTTATATTCTGCTGGTAAAACAGGTGCTTAATAAATTGTTCATAATGTCTCTTATACTGACAGATAAAGCCAAAACGACAGCGATGGAAGTGAGATATAATTCAAAGTTTGTTCCATTCACTCTGTTTTTTTGTCGCTTTCTCTGTGTTTGTGAGCAGGAGACAGAAAATCACCTCATAGACAAGGTTTTAGTCCAAAAAACGCTTTGCAGTATCAGATGTAGTAATTAGTCGATATTCAATTATTGGGACAATTACAATGGTATAATTGTATTGTTTATCAGCCAATAATATACAGTATAGTCCTCCAATATACCGTTCATCTTACTTCGGGGTCAGAGTCTTGGGAAAGGAAGGTGTTTACTCGATGTGGGTGTTTGAGACTGCAGGATTTCATTGCAGTGTTCTGACACAGCCAGCCACTGTTTTAGCATTCAGGACACAGAGGGAGAGACGGAGAGGGGGAGAAAGAGAGAGACCCAGCACGAGAGAGCGAAGAAGCAGGAGAGGAAGTCGAATGAGCCAAACAGGAACACAGAGGTTTTTGAGGCTGAATAAGAGACAGAGAGTCTCTTAGCATTCCAGCTCTGATGCCAAAACTTTTCCTGAATCAAGGATGCCTTCTTCTCTGTGGCTTCAATGGCAGCTCTGTCATTCACTTGTATTCCTAAAATCTATTCAAACTGCAGGTGCATTGAGAGAAAGAGATTTTTATAGGTGACTTTTACAGGTGCTGAAGATTCGTCCGGATTTTAATAGCTCAATTATTTGCAAGCTAATCTGCATTTTCTTTGTTGTTCAATGATAGTCTGCACTCTATTGTCTTTGCTGTCTCCAAACAATTTTTTGAAGTTGATTTTTTTTTTTTTAAGTGATGTTTGCTTCCGCCCACAGAAAAAATAAAACTGTGATCGACCAGAAGATGGCAATGTAAAAGCATCTTTATATTTTAACTGCTAACTCATAAGCTATACGATGCAGAATTGATTCTTCTCGTCAGATTTCCAGCCTCGAGACAAATCCACTGCACACCCTGTTTTTCATGATTATTTTCCCACCGCTTAAAATTTCATTTAAAATCCATTTTTATATTTTCTCCCACCAAGTTAATCGAATCACCTTGAAATTTTAAAACATGACAAAATGCCTACTTACCAGCAGCATTGAAAATCCACATGGTTTGGCTGTGACACGCAAACAAAGACATTCAAACTAGCCATATATACATATTTAGGATTAAGTGCATCAGACCACATTTGCTTAAGACCCGTGCGTCTCCGACAGATCAGCAATGGAAAAAGGCAGATATTTTACTTTGGAAATCCTTCAGTCTCTACCAGCTTTGCAAGGCCTGACTCCTCAGATTACACCTTTATTATTTACCCAGTGCTTTTACATCTGACCAGGAGTTAAAGTCTATCCTTAAACACACTGGACTGATGGTTTGTCGACTCACAGGTTTAGAAACTAGTTTGAAATATGAGAAATGTTCTTATTTGATTTATGGCTGGTGGAGCGTTAGATGACTGAATTGATGCTGCTCTCGTGTCTCCTGTAAGGCTACTTAGGTTAATTTAGCACAAAGACTTGGAACAGGGGGAAAGAACTGACCTTGCTCTGTCCAATCTGTCAGCCCCTCTGAAGTTCACTAGCATGTTGTCTTGTTAGTTTGATCTACAAAAACAAGTATTAAACCTCCACATTTCTGTGTAAATGGCAGATATATGCCAGTTTTCTTTCTTGACTTGCAGCAGTTGTTTGATAACGAGGACACTTCAGGAAGTTACTGTCTTCATCCAAGAAATAGTCCACAATACATAAGTTGTTGAACTATTGAAGTTATTTGAATGTAATGTCATTCGAAGAAGAACAAAACAACAAAAAGCTTTACCGAGGGCACTTTTTTTTATGGTAAAATATTTTTTTATTCTTTTGGTGGTGAGCGGGCAAGACCCATCCAGCAATCTTTAATCTGAGAGTTTTCAAACCAAAAACAGTTTGAATTATTTAGGCAGTTTTTGTTGATATTCATGCTGACTTTTTACAAGAACATCATACAGACAGACAGGTAACATGTGTGGGGAAGTCTGCTTTTAAATACTTTATGTGTTTATTCATCGTCTCTGGTTGCTTAAAAAAACTCAATGGTATGTGATTATAAGTGTCATTGCTCTATAAATCAATCATAATATAAATAATGACAAACAGGTAGAGGAGAAAAAATTGAGCATCTTGTACAGTAATATTCTGGGATGATTGCTTTGAGATCGCCCTGTTTTTTTTATTGACACATGAACAGGAATCATAGAGGATTCAGACACAACAGGCCACAGTTTAAAATGCTTTTGGTTATCTGATTGATCTAAAATCCCAGCGCTCACGAATTGTCTCATATACCTGCTAACATAGTTACAAACCTATTTACATTCATATGGTTTATAAAGATTGATTATAAGATTGTTTCCTGAACAGTTTACAAACAGCGAGATTTATTAGTAAATTAGCTTCTACATGCCTGCTGCTAAAATCACAGCATCATAATTCTTTTCAACCACCTTAAACATCCTCAAACAAACTGCACCGGAGTCCACTTTGAACTTTATTTTTTTCTGCACCATTGTTGTGTTTTCAGCTTTCTTCCCAGCTCACATTAACTGGGCAAATCCACCGCAGTTCATCAGAAGAAAAAAAATAAAACACCATAACTTTTAGTAGATTTGAGTTGAGCACTATAAATTACAGAAAACACGTCACTACACACACTGCACCGCCAGAGTCCTAATTCACTTAATTCCCTGCACTTCCCCTGATCTACCAGATTATGCTGCTTTATCACACCTGTAGTAACCTACTTAACTGTTCTGTAATTTACTTACAGATACTTCTCATAAAAGAAAAGCCCACTGGGCGTCCCATCTACAGTATATAGATACTGACTACATTTCCAGTTACCTTACTTTTTCTTCATCAGGTTTAATTCAGGGTTCTCTAGTCCAGTTCACAGTGATATATTTTCTTCAACAGTGTATAGGTGTCACTTTGGATGGCTGTTATATATGATAATTTAAATAGCCAGATAGTCAGAGAAGAAGATGAATAATAGATATTTTGGGGGGTTGGTCTGCGGAATAGTCACACTGATTTCATTTTCTCTTCATGTAGCAATGCAGCCCCGAGGAGCTCTGCGGTGGAGAGTTCAGTCCTGCGATCTGACCTCAATCAGCTCAGATTAAAGCTGTGATCCGACTTCTGGCCCCCCGCAACCTGTTTCGCGATGCAGCATACCCCCGAGTCGTAGCAGGCAGAAATTAGTCGGAGAAACGTTCACTTCTCTCCATTGCAGGAGTCAAAGCAGTGTACCCTCTCTTTTGTAGTGTAGGTCTGTATCACCATCTCTGTGAGAAACAAAGCAAACGGTAGTCTTGTCTTTGTTTGGCCCCACTGCTGCTGAATTATTGTAGAAAAAAACCCATTTGAGTTAGGTATGTTTTAGCTGAAAAACATTTGGATATTATTGCACAGTGAGTCGATGACAGATAGCTATCTGTTTTTAATTATAATCTCATGTCTGAGGTGACACAGGAGAGTTGAAGTGGGCCAAAGAAGGGAAGACACAGACCTAGAACATCCATGAGCCCATTTATCATCGCTCTGTCTCTGCTGACCCGACTAGAACTGGGTCCCTCCTCACTGTGTCTGACTCACAGTTTACTGAGAGCCGGTCCCACCTTCCTCTTTAAACAATAACAATACTGACTCACCAGCTCAACCTTTTTAGAAGCCAACAGCTTCTACTAAACATGTTTTAACCTTTTGCATTTAAACTGGGCTCATAAACAGTGTCATCATGATACTTGGTGTAATATTATTGTTGCTTTCAGTGCAAGTGTGGCAGCAAGTACTTTAGGATAATATTTATTTTTATTCAATTCTATAGTTATAGCCTAGAGTTGTCTTTTCAGCCTGCTTCAGACACTAAAATATATTCGAAGGACATTCTTTATTGGGAATAACCCTTTGAGATGTACCATCTCATTTTCAAGGGGGTCCTTATCATACAATATACGCAAACACAAGCCAAGACATCCAACAAAAGAAAACAAAAATTTCAACAAGATAATTGACAATACCATACGTGACCAAATACAAACAAATAACTAAACAGACAGACAAAAATACATGGCAAACACTGTATACAGGAACAGGACAATGTAATCCATAAAAAATGGTTTGATAAATGAACAAATATGAATCTTTCATACACATATAGAAAAGCATTAATAACAGTGATAGCACCTGCTATAGTTAAATCCTATATTTGTCTTTTCAGGCAGCTTCAGACACTAAAGCATGTTTTTATTGGTAATGTCCCAGAAAAACGAATGACTTCCAAACACACTGTAATACAGATGTTGATTGGCTCTCCAATTGATATAAGATGTTGATAGTTTGTCACTAATTCAGTCTGAGATACAGATTCTGAGCTAAGATCTGACCTGCGTGGCTTTCTTTTAAAATCAGAGCCACTTCAGAGCGTCCGTTGGCAGCGAGGATGCTGTGACACTGCACATCTGTACGTTGAGGCTTATTTAGCCTGCTGAGAGTGAGAGCCCGCTCTTCGTATTAGATTCTGTCTCTGGCAAAGTGGGGATGATTAGATAAAGCGTGTCTGGTGGAGTGGAGCACTTTTTCACTTTACAGTAACACTGGCTGTGAATGAATGGAGGACTTCACCTTCTGACAGTAACACAGAAATCTCTGTCCACATGGATGTTTAACGCATCTGGAAACTGAGGCCTCGTATGCTGCCTAAATTAATGCATAACAGTTTATATACTGTCCTGGCACATTGTGGTGTTAAAATGACATGGCGCATCATGTCTTACTTATGGGCGTTGTGAACAAAAATCGCTCCGAAAAGCTGATGCAGTGAGCGAGTTAAAGACAAAGCAGAGGAATTAAAGAGGAGCGGCTCGCAGAGAAGAAATACAATACAATACAATTCAATACAGTGGCTTTCATTTTGAATCCCCTCCCTACTGTAGTGTCCCCTCCGCCTGTACTTCATTCTGTCATAACACAATAACTGAGCTCTGACGTCTTAAAAGGCATTGCAGGAGCATAGAGGTGCTTGAAGAGAAAATTGCAGCAGCTCACAGCGGCTGTAGTGAAATACCATTTTGTCTCACTCAAGATGGATTCCACAGTGAGATTTCAGAGGACCAGTACAGAATCAAAATGGAGAAGCCAGAAGGGAGGAGAGAAAAAAAGAGAAAGAGGCCGTGTGTGTGGAGTGGACAGCTTTGGGGAAGCTGTCTCAATTTTGTTTTTGCTGCTGCATGGTAATATATCATTTTCAGACTTTTCCCCTTTTCTAATTGTAGTGTTCTTTAAAATATGTCTTGGCTTTTTTTCTAGCTTCTCACTGATCATATGCCATCAGTAACCAAATGTGTTTCATATTTTTAATTAAGACGGGCATAAAGGTATACAAACAATCAACTTAAATTGTAATGTAATCATTACGGATGTCTTCTGAAACAGTGAAAATATGGCAGAAAAGCAAAGGCAGTAATGAAAACCACCGTTTCTTCTTATTTTTTTGCATCTGGCCTTCTCGACCTCTGAGAAGATTTCCTCTTACCAGTCGTCTTGCATACTGGCATGCATGCATGGCTGCCGGCGTCTCCTCACACACACACACACACACACACACACACACACACACACACACACACACACACACACACACACACACACACACACACACACACACACACACACACACACACACACACACACACACACACACACACACATGCAGTCACACCCTCCCTCCCTCTCTTTATAGATTCCACTTGCTGGTTGCCCATCTAACAGCCCTGTATGTAAACCCGTGAAACCCCTTCAGGACATCAAACCCGTGGAATCTGTTGTCGGTTCTATCTAGGTCAATGCTTACAATAGCTGTGCAGTTTTGTTTTGCCTCTACCGCCTCTCTCTGTATCCCCCCTGTTTGCTTAGCCCCACAAGGTTGATTTTCTTTTGCCTGTGTAAACATCAAAAATGCACATAAAATGTAAGCATATTAAGCATGTTTTGCCTCTTTCATACATATTAGTCTCCAGTGGAATATTAAAACATGTAGTGGTTTGATGTTAACATTAGTGTATAATCTAACACTACATTGAGATTATTTCTCATTAATTTTTTTCTCACAGCTAATTGCTTTGGACTATGCCATTATTAAACGCTCCTGTCTGGTAACACTATAACTCAACACGGTGCTGCAGCCGAGCTCTGCCACATGAAATGTAGGAGAAAGACTGCAATTATAGTGTGACACACAGTTGTGTCGGGGATGATGTTACGTGACCTCAGGCTGGCTGCATCTTATTTGTGAACCCACACAGAAAAGAGAATCCTCTGCACCTGCTTGTCCATGAATCTTTCATAGGATGCTGAAATATCTGTTTTGAAAGCCGTTCTGACCAAAAGCACCATGATGAATATTAAAACTCATCGCCTCAGAATCTTTGTTAAAATATTGCTTTTGTTTGACTTTTTGTTTTATCACAGATTTTAAAAAGACATTTTTCATGTTAACTCTATTTTACACATGAAAACCCACAGCTCCCCGTGTTCAACTTAAATGAATTACCCGCTGTTAATCTGCTTCAGCTGCTCCCACGCAGCCCCAGTTTCTCTCGACTCTTGGATAAATTGCTGATATGACTGCCTTCAGACATAGGATGCAATCAAAATCAAATATGCACAGAGACTTTCTTGCTAATCTAAGCAGTCAAAAGCTCTCAGACAATAATGTGTAACATGTGGCCCTAACCAGATTCATCCAAGACTGTACACACTGCATGTTGTAGGTTTCTCTTCCTTTTAATCATCTTCACGCAGGTGTCTGTATACAGTCAGAGTAGTTTAATGTTCAGTTTAATTGTTGGACAAGCTTGATAATCCGTCACAGTAAACATTTAAAAGCTTTTTTCATTGTTAATCATTGTTTCCCAATGCCAACTTTTTGTATATGACGTAATGTAACACTGTCCTCACTGTCAAATCAAATGACACATACAAGAAGAAATAGAATTGTCATCCAGGAAATAAACCCCAATCAAACATGTCACTTTACAAACTATTTGAATATCGTCACGTGAGCCTTGTTGTTGTTGCTGTTGATGTCTGTTCTGCTTCATGAGCCCCTAATTGAAAGATAGCAAAATATGTGTGGATTGAAATGATGATGTGCAGAGTCCACACTATAAAGTATTCACTTTGAAATAAAATTATCAATAAATGCCAACGTATCACTTCCACTGGCAGCCATACTGCACCAGGCCATAACAGAAGCACCACCATGTTCGACAGACATGTCGTAGGCCTACACTTTGGGTCATGAGCTGTTTCTTTTTTCTTTTCTCTTTCCATCATTTTGATTGCGGCTGGTTTTGGTTTCATCGTTACGTAGAATTTTTTTCAATGAATCTACAGTACATGCTTCTTTTTGTGATTTTCTTTTTTTTTTGTGGTTTCCCTGTTTTTTCGGGTCAGCGGTTGTTTACATCAAATTCCTCTGAGCTTCAGGTCACTTAAACATCCTAGAGAGTGTTTTTTCAACTTGCTGCGTAGTTATAACGTGGTATTTCCTCACCATGTAAATGATTATCTGCTCCTCAAGGCTTGTGCTCATCAGTCTAACACTTTGTTTACCATACTCTAGTTTTCTTGTGCATACCTGCTTTTTAAAAAAAAAAAAAAAAATTAGTGTTGATTTTTACACAACAACAATCTTTGATATCTCATCTGATAGATCATCTCTTCACTTCTCATTATGACTGACCTCAGTCCTCAATCTAAATGGCAACTCTGAGAACTCAATTATGAGCTCTCTTGTGCAAAAATTAACATGGAAATGACAGACAGCTGCCTGAGAAGCATAAAGTAGCCAAGTGTCGTTACCTGCACAATGTCAACATCACATATAGCTGTTTCTGGCTTCTCACACTGCTTCCGTGTTAGCATGCCCACCGCTGCACAGAGAAGACAATCTCCTTTAAATTGCTTTTTCAATCAGTTTTGACATCAATCTGCTCCCGTGGGAGTGTGGGCATCCATGTGATAGCGGAGGGGAAGGTTTCTTTCCTTATGGATGTTGACAACTCCACTCAGCCTGGTTTGATCTGCAGAATTAACATAATATTACCGTACTTACAGAACTGGCTGTGACAGCCAAAGAGGGATTGGCTTTCAATGCCAGACACTGGCGCCAGTTAGGTTACTACAACCGCAAAAAGACAAGACAATAAAAGCTGTCAAAGACTTACTGTATATGACATACAGATCTGAATTTACAAACACAATTTGGGCACTCTGTGTTTGTTCATGGATATATTTTGTTTTCTATAGTAATTCACATTATTAGCACAAGTATTTACATGATAGTCAGCTGGAGGAGTCTTACTTCACAACACGTTTCTTTGCTTTTGTCTATTTACATGAGTTAAATGATTCCTGTTTTCAGTTTGAACTCTGCCATGTAATAACGAATGACTTCTAAAGGTTTTGTGTGCTGTGAGATTCGAACTTCAGCAGCACCCTGTGGAGAAAGAAATCCTTTAGTTGTGCCAGAGTGAATGAATTCTTTATCATGTGAAACTTGTTTTGACTCTATAAAACAGACACACAACTGCTGCCTTTCATGTGTTTCCACTCACTCTTCTTCTCCACTGCAGGACAAAGATATCTCATCACATCTACTGGAGCCTTGTATATTGTGGACGTCCTGCCTGAGGATGGGCTGAACAACTACCGCTGCACCACACGTCATCGCTACACCGGTGAGACGCGCCAGAGCAACAGTGCGCGTCTCATTGTGTCAGGTCAGTATTGCATTCAAACTGGGATCAATTGATTTGCAATGACCATATATTTGTTTGTTTCACTGTACATGTACAGTTTGTGTTGGATACGTGCGTCTTTACATGTGCACTTTTGTTTTGGATTTGGTCAGTTAAAACTGCACAAAATAAAACAATCTGCGTCTCTAGATATGTATGTTTAGGGTTTGGATGAAGTTGACAGTCTCTTATAAATTCCAGCATACTTTAATAGAATTAAGTCATTAAACATGTGATGGAGAAATGGAGAGAAAAGAACAGCTCAATGGTGCCATCTCTGATCTACAGTAAATGTAGGAGACAATAAAATCCCTCCTGAAATTATCGGAGGACAGTCTGTTTCTCTCCCCCACGTTACAAAATATACAGTATATGGAACTGAATGTTGACCCTGAGAATCAATATTGGATTATACTGTCAAGCACCTGGCAACGCTCACCACTAATTAACACTAAATTCTCTGCTCCTTCCAGACCCCACCAATGCTGAGCCAGGCATCTTGGATGGCTTTGACCACCGAGAGGTGATGATTAATCATCGGGTGGAGCTGCCCTGTAAGGCCTCCGGCTACCCAACACCCAAATACCGCTGGCTGAAGGACAACAGCCCTCTGGAGCCTGACAGTCGCTTTCGCCAGACCATCACGGGGTTGCTGATCGAGAGCGCTCAGCCCAGTGACTCTGGAACATATGTCTGTGAAGTGTGGAACAGTTATGGCAACGCTGAGGTCATGGGACGCCTGTATGTCAAACGTAAGTCTGGTATTAAAAGGAGGGAGTCCTCTATATCATGTGTAGCAGAAGCTGCAGTACACCAATATAAATCCTTGTTAAAACAGCCGCTGCCATTTGTGTTAAAGAGCAGGTGGTTAGTCATAAAAGTGGACATGACATATCAGCTAAATTAGGCAATGAATTTGGCTGAAAATCAAAGCAAGAATTATGAAGCAACTACGAGACAGTTACATTTTCATAACCTCTGAAGAAACCTTTGCTATAACACAGTAAATCAATACTTAAGATAGTAATGATAAACAACAATTAAATCCATTAAAACGACTGCACATCACTGGATGTTCAGTTTACTGACAAGTTAAGTGATATGTTATTGTACTACATCATTTCCAAACAGGAAATGTAACTTGGTATCTTCAAAACTGCTTTTTTATTTAACACAACAGTCCAAAACACAGAGATGTGGCATTTACTCACACTAAGTGATGAGAATTACCACATCATCAAAATATCTGACAGTTATTGTTCTGTCATTTGATTAAAGGGTAAATCATTTCACCTCTAACCTGGAACTTTCTCTCCTGTCTTCCCTGCTCTATCCCACTATCATCAAAACAAAATGATAAATGTATGAAATGTTTTGACCGTTCTGTGATTTCTGTGTCTGTAGAGCCCTTGAAAGCAGTGGTCAGCCCTCGAAAGGTGAAGGGCAGTGTGGGCAGCAAGGTGTCTCTGTCCTGCAGCGTGAGTGGCTCAGATGAGTATGAGCTGTCGTGGTATCGCAACGGAGAGATCATCTACCCGGGCAACAATGTTCGTTTCACTGGGCTTAACCGAGAGAACCTCATCATGGAGGGAATGTCGAAAAGTGACGGTGGAGCGTACCAGTGCTTCGCCAGGAAGGGCAAGATGTCTGCACAGGACTTTGTGCAGGTTATCCTCGAAGGTAAAACAGCTGTCATATAAAGGTATCCGTGCACAGAAATGCTGACCAAAAGCCACGCTGAAGCAGCTGTATGCATAATCAGTGAGTTAGCAGAAACAGCTTCAGGCCTTGAAGATCAATAGGGGGTTTATGTGTTGATGGTATGCTGTGATGACTCATTGCCACCACTCCTGTGACCATCCCTGACTTCACAATCACGTACAAAAACACATGTACACACACACTCTTTAATCTAATAGCTGACCTTGGCAGTGTTGCTCAGGCAACTGTCTGCTGTGGTGTGGGAGCAGTAAAAAGAAGATATTGATAATCTATAATCATGTGATTTCAGTGAGCAGCAGCAGGCAGACAGACATTTCAAAAGCCAACCACTCCCTGTGTCTGGGAGCACAGCTCCTGGACTATTGCTCAAAATGAAAAAGCACCAAATGGCTTCACAAAAAGTCACGAGTTTTTTCCTTTCGGTTTTTTTCTGCCTCATGAATATGTCAGTAAAAAGATTTTCTTATGACAAATATTTAACCCCGACAGTAAATTTTCTGTGACATCTTCTCTCATCCACCTACTAAGAGTGACAGACACTGTAGGTGAATAAAAGCAGGGCTTTTAACTGATGAGTAAATCATTTTGATGACATGATATGACTTGATTTCATTGGAGGCAGTGACATCTGACCAATGATCTTGCTTATAAATTTACAATGAAAATGCAACAGAGTACAGTGACATCTGGGAGCAACCTTTTAAATTGTGTCTCTCCAAGCACCTGAACTTACCTAGAATAAAAAAAAAAAAATTAAAAAGGCAATGCTTTAGAAATATGACTGAAAACTTTACTGTGTTCAAGCTGGAACTACTAAAGCTTGAAGACATTTCTTTCTCCATTTTGAGATCTTTGCCATTCAAAATGCATAACAGTACTGCAGGCAGGTGTGTAATAGATGTACAGCTCATCGCTGCTGTGACATTGATTGAAATCTTACCGGACACTAGTGTTGCATCTCATTCCCTTCACTCTCTTCCCACATGTACTCCTTGCTTCTGCTCTCCGTGTTGTTCAATAAATGCTAAAATGACCCCCAAAGACTCACTGTAACATCTGTGTTTGACTTTAGCTTCTCTTTTATTCACCACCACGTCCCACCTTGTTCCCCAACACAGATGGCACTCCAAAAATCCTGTCCTCCTTCAGTGAGAAGGTGGTGAACCCGAATGAGCCCGTCTTCCTGGTCTGCAACGTCAAGGGCACGCCACCTCCCAGGTGCACCTGGTCGCTGGACGACGACCCCGTCATCAAAGACAGCCACCACCACCTGGGCCACTACGAGACCCACGAGGGCCATGTGGTCAGCCAGCTCAATGTCACGCACACCCAGGTGACGGACGGCGGGGTGTACCGGTGCACGTGCAGCAACTCGGCAGGGGTCATCTACCACCAGGCTCGAATAAACGTAAGAGGTGCTTGTCAAATCAGCTCCTCCAAGAACAACAATACACATACCTGTCTGTCTCTGTCTCTGTCTATGTAAGTGAGTGCTGGGTGTTGTTTGGGTCTAAAAATGTGTTGCATGACACCTTTTTTTAATAGGATTTTGTTGGTTTCTTTCATTTAGCTGTTTTTAAAGTAGGAATTTTTGGTTTTTCTCTACCATCTTTACTTCTACAATTTAAAAAAAAATGTCTGCTTCGTCCTTTTCTCTCCAACTTATTACTATACTTCCCCAACAAGCTTTAATTTTTAGGTCAAATAAATCATCCTGGTTTGCTGCTCATAAGCATATCTGGATACAATTTGTAAATATCTGCAAAAAATATATATTTTTCGGTTTGAATAAAATGATCTGCGGTGTGCTCGTGTGCATGAGTGAGTGTTCATGTGTGTCTGTGTCTGCGTGTATTTACTCAAGCCGCCAATTCGACTCTTCACGATCAGATGTTAAAGCGATTACTCTATTTCCATTTTATGAAACACGGAGCGAGTCTCAGAATGTATTACATTTTATGAGACACAAAGTCGAGTTATAGGACAGTGTTATTTAAATGTTCTGTTTTCCTTCAGAAGGTCAGAACACTTTAATCTGCTTATCATTTCACCGCCTTCTACTTAAGAGTTATTCTTGAGATCTTACGCAAAAACAAACAGCAAAAGCTTTAAGCAGCAGTTTCCCTGCATATCTAACTATTCTGGTGGCAGGCACCGTATATGAAACTGAGAAGAGAAACATTTTCATATTTAAATCTTATATTTGGAAAGTCATGAACCTATTTACACAAACACCAACAACAAGGCAGACTTCACTGCTCTTGTAATTAAATGTTAATACTAATATCATTTAAATGGCTTTACAGAGAATGTTTCCAAAATCTCTGTTCCTTTTAGGCCGTGCCAGCATTCGTCCAATGAAAAACATCACAGCAATTGCTGGACGTGATGCCTTCGTTCACTGCCGTGTGATTGGCTACCCTTACTACTCCATAAAGTGGTACAAGAACTCTGCACTGCTACCATTCAACCACCGACAGCGAGCATTCGAGAACAACGGCACACTGAAGTTGACCAACGTGCAGCAGGTGGACGCTGGCGAGTATAACTGCAAGGTGATGGTCCAGCCCAACAAGATGGACTCCCAGAGTGTCCATGTTCGTGTGAGAGGTAAGTCCTATCAAGTTACAATCATAGAATGTGTATAAAAATGGATGTAGACTCCAGGTCTGAGAACTGAAGGCAATTTGGAAGTGCCTTAAAGTGCAATACCACTGTCGGCCACTTTTTTGCTCCAAAAAACCTCTAGCTCCAATAGACTCCCATTGACAGAGCATCAACTTCTCTCATGAAATACAGAGTCAATAACTTTTGTCCACAAGTCATTGTAATGTTGTTAGTTAAATTCATTCCCACTAATCAGTGTTCTACTGGTCCTTATAGAAATAGTTCAATAATTAATTAGATATTAGGCCTTAAAGAGACGCATGTTTGGCGGCATGCCTGGTTTGAGTGACATGCCTGGCTCCACCCTCTTGTCCAAATATGGTCACCTCCATCTCCATAAATACAATTTGGCAATGGCCCAAATAACAGATGTGATGCTTCAAAACGGCAGCTCACAAACTACTGGGTCCCCACATTATTACAATAGACAAAGTTGGTAGAGGTAAAGGTGCTGCACAACCTTGAGAAGTTACTGCTTGTCGTTTAAATTCCATTTTTTAGATTATTATAGAAAATGCCAACATGTCTTGCTTTTGGTAAAAACATAATTTTAATGTAATATTTTTTTTTACTGGTATCATTTTGTTGTCATCTTATTTTGTTGAGGAAATAAGTAAATATTTTATGGAATGTACTTATTTGCTTTCTTTCTTAACATTATATTGGAAAATCAATATCCCTCTCACATCCCCAGGTAAAGTAAAAGGTCATAGCTGGCAGCCTGTTAGGTAGCTTTGCATAAAGGCTGAAAAACTTGACTTCAATAAATAGTGACAAACTCAAACTAGCATCATATCTAAAACTCAACTTTTTGTTGAATCAGTTCAAATCTGTGCGTGAACATGTTTTGTAGTAGTAGTAGTAGTAGTAGTAGTAGCAGCAAGCATATTTTGTTCCCTTTGAATAGATCCCACTGTTTGCATTTGATTCATAAACTGTTAGCCTGTATAACACTGTGTATGTGCTGTTGATCTTCTCATCTTACACGTAGCCTGGAAGCAAAGAGTTTTCCCAAAATGTTGAAATATGCCTTTAAACTGTCACAAGTTTGACTCTGTGTGATGTGGTGGGATAGAAAACTATAAACGGTGTCTTGTCAAAGACACACATTTTAAATAACTCTGAATTTAATGGGAAGTTTAAATTAATAATGATTCACTCTTTGTACCGTCACTGGATAAATGAAACACACACAGACATAGACAGCTATATAAATAGATATCGTCAGACCTCTAAAATTGATCGAGCTGATATTCCCCAGTTCTTAAGTGTGGCTGATGAAGACTGTATGATTACTGTTGATGCTACAGAGCTGGGTGACTGATCTCAACTGAGATCTTACAACATGAATAGGTAATACTAAAAAGGGCTGCCCCATTATGCTCACATTTCCTTCCCTGCATACAGTATCTTAAGTTGTTGTCACTATATTACTCTTTCCCATGGAGCAAGAGAGAAAGTAAGTGAGAATGAAAGAGTGATGATATAAAGCAACACTTCCCAGTGGTGCGATAGTGAGCGAGTGCATTTGTTAATTTACTCTGCTCATGCTTAAAATGCGGAAGTGTCTTTGGGGATCCCTGGAGTCCATTATCTCCACTTTGTTGTGAATTAAATAAGCTGCTAAAGTGCTGCTTATTTCAGTGTTATTTGAACTCACTGGACACTCACACAGATGACTTGTGTGATCGAGATTTCCCAGAGAGTACAGGCAATTTCAATAGATCTTATTGTGTTATGCCTGATTACATTATGCAGCCAAATTGGCTTTTTTTCTGGATTGAAGCTATTAAAGTGGTTTATCCTCTAAATACGTTTACAATGAATATACCTATAATTAAGGTTCTAAGTTGGTGAATAAAATACTAGACTGATGTAGCAGCTAGGCTGGAATATAGGTAAGTATGTAGGTTAGTAGAACAATAGATGGGTATTTATAAATATTAAAGGTATAAACGTACATGTTCACTTAGATTTCATTTTCTAAACAATCAGAATGAGTTGTTTATTAACTCATTATTTCTTCCTGTTTTGTTTTGTTTCTTCGTGCTCAGGTAGCTTATTGTGCTAAAGGATAAAATGTTCCAGTCTGACAAGAAACTATTGCAAAATGTTTTGCTATTCAGGTCTTATATGTTCTTTCGGTGACCTCCTTAAAGAAAGATTGTAGGATTACGCTGACAAAAAAAAAAGAAGACACTACCTGCCACAGAATCCAGGGAATTAAGGTGGTCTTTGAAGCTCAAGGCTGAAATCATATTTGATCTCTTATTTCTCCTCCTGCCCGCAGTTCCTCCCTACATCCAGCCCTTTGAGTTTCAGCGCTTCACCATTGGTCAGCGTGTCTTCATACCCTGCGTGGTTATGTCAGGCGACCGGCCGCTGGATATCACGTGGCAGAAAGACAGCCGGCCGATCCCCGCCAGCCTGGGTGTGACCGTGGACAACATCGACTTCACCAGCTCACTGCGAATCTCCAACCTAACGCCCGACCACAATGGCAACTACACCTGCATCGCCCGCAATGAAGCCGCTGCCGTGGAGCACCAGAGTCAGCTCATTGTCAGAGGTAAGACAGCACAAATTACATCTTTTGGACTACTACAATCTGTAGTGTTGGAATTTTATCCAATTCCTGCAGAACTGACAGACAGTTCTTGTCAGGCTAAAGGTAAAATCAAGTGTTTGGATGGTGTGAAAACCCACAAAAAAAGATGCTCTATATGAAAGACACCAAAACGTTGTATATTACTATCAACTGTTGCTTATTTGTTTGTTTTTGTCTATGAACAGTACCCCCTCAGTTTGTGGTTCAGCCTGAGGACCAAGATGGGATCTATGGGAAAACTGTGACTCTTAACTGCTCCGCTGAAGGCTATCCACCGCCCACTATTGTTTGGGAACACTCCAAAGGTACATTAAAAACAGTAAAAGTAAAAAGTAAAGTTTTTTTTCATATGTATTTACTTCAAATGTAGACACACAAAATTTTATTTTTTGTTACGCTGCAACACAAAATATCAGCCATAAGTCGGAGAGATGATTTTGCACGTGAGTGGGTTCCAATCACTTCACCCACAGCCTGTTTATATGTGTGTGAAAGCACAGACACACACGCAGCCATCTGCACTGCAAACATGGGCTGGGGGTCCTGCAGGGTTTTCCACCTTCACCATTAGAAAATCATCAGAGAGAGACAGAGGCAGGCCTGAGCAGACGGACAGGAAGGCAGCAGGTGAGTTCAGCCACTTGAGCAGGGCAGATGAAGAGGGGCCCCAGATGTTTGTTCCATCATCCATATAACCAGGGATGAAAGCTTCACCAACAGAAGGACAACAACCAATGTGTGCGTGTGTGTGTGTGTGTGTGTGTGTGTGTGCGTGCGTGCGTGCGTGTGTGCGTGCGTGCGTGCGTGTGTGTGTGTGTGTTTGTGCGTGCGCATGAGGCCCCATGATCAAAGGAATGAAAGAATCAGATCTGTTTTTCACCCTTTGATGGGATTTGTGTGTGCTCCTGTGCATGTGGGACAAGCAGGCCTCATGCCTGATTAGCACCGTCTGACCAGTCCTGATCAGTATGTATGGAGAGATCAGTCTGAGCAGCGTGTGCGTCTACTCACTTTTAGTGTTTGAAATGAGCTGTCACCGATGGAGAGCGAAGCGCCTGAAGGTTCACTCGGTTTTTTTGGGGGGGCCTCCGTCATATATTTCTACCTCAGATTTTCACACCCGTTGTGTTTCTCTGCAACATGTTGTTGCTCAGGATATTAGCCACCGCGGGAAAAACAATGTGTCCAGATTAGCTGGTTTGGGAAGATGATGTCTAATTTGTGGTAATCCAGAGGGCAGTTTGTCCAGAGAATAGCTCTCTGGCCTGCAGCGGATGTAGGTGAGAGCCAGATGAGTGTCTCTGGGAGATTATAAAACAGTAAGTAAAGGTCAACCGCTATGAGCATAAGGACGAGCACTATTTGGATATGCAAAATCCATAATTCAAGGAAGAACACATTTACCTCCCCCTCCCTCTTTCTCAGAGCCAGGGGAGCAAGAACAAAATCACCACTTGACCCTTTGTTAGCCACGGCCACTTGACTGCATTTTAATTAAAAAGCAAAAACCTACATCTCCCTAAATGGCCTAACCTGTACATGCTAACCTTAATACAAGCTCATGCGACGCCTGGCTCGGTTCACTTGTGTTTAATACTACATGAGCACGGTGGAATATAATGCTTTCATCAGTGTGAGAGCACACCGCTCCAAAGATATTAGCTTTATAATTCAGTGTTAGTGACATTTCCTAGAGATTTAGGGCTGCCATTGCAGAATGAGATGCTGTATTGTTTAACAGTAAAAGAAGAATGATTCTGTCAGTTTCCATTAAAAAGATAGAGATTAATTACACACAGGTAGCAGGCCAGAATATGTCAGCGATGCCAAGTCCAATTATTTCAGCACACTTCATGAATGGATCTAAGAGTGTCAGTGGTATTGGACTTTTGAGAATAGTGCAAAACATTGCCCTACTTGTTCTTGAACCAGACAAATCGTTGCCTTTAGAATTAGTCTGTCCTCAACTTAGATTACACTGAAATATGTTTTAAGGCCATTTATGTACGTGTTCTTTTGGCTCAACAAGCTTATAAAATAAATCCAGAGTTGACACAAAGGAATAAAGAGTCCGAGAAAATCCTTGTCTAACTTCAGGCCCCGATGTTGACGGGCAGCTGCAGTGCAGAAGCCCCGATGTTCCTTTGCACCAATCTGCTGGCCTGTTATACATGAGCATTATGTCTCTTCTGATTGCATCACACCAGCAGCTCAGCCTGCTTCACTCTGCTCAGCAGCTGTTTGGCGATTTAAGGATCTAGGCCTGGTGTTAAGAAACATGTTTACAATCCTGGCTAAATCTGACAGGCTTTGTCATAAAATCTGTAAACACAGACACATGGTCAAATCAATGCACACACACACACACACACACACCATAGGTCATTTTACTATTAAGAACTGTATGCTGTTTTAGCTTCGCATATATTTTTCCATACATATACGTAGGCATTTACAGTATGGAGTGTTTACATTTTTATCATTTACAAAGACTCTCCCTCTTCCTTTCGTCTTTTCTCTTCCTCTTTCTCTTTCACCAGGTGCCGGCGTCCCCCAGTTCCAGCCCATCCTTCTGAACAGCGGCTCCCGCATCCAGCTGCTGAGCAACGGTTCTCTGCTCATCAAACACGTGCTGGAGGACGACAGCGGCTTCTACCTGTGTAAGGTCAGCAACGACGTGGGAGCTGATGTCAGCAAGTCCATGTACCTCACCATCAAAAGTAAGAGCCCGTGTCTGATGCACTATCAATAACGGCTGATGGGCACCAATCGATTCCTTTTTCCGTGTCTGTGCCGATGTGGCGATTGGCAGCAATTACAAATAACTCGTAATACAAACTGTGTCGATTAATTACAACCTGTGTCTGAGCGTTTTTGATCATAATACATTAAAAACACACATCTCACCTCTTTTGGTCCAAAGAACTTAGAAAACAATGATGAGCTTTCAAAGCTGAGCATCAAAGAGTCACAACCATGACACATTTCACATGACATTCAAAGTGAAAACACATTAGCAGTAATCATTTATATACCACAAATCACTAGTGAAGAGGACAACGAACTGGTTCTTATCCACATCAACAGTCATATACTTATACTGAGCACATGTAAGCATGTTTCTGTGTTTGTGCGTCACACTGCTCTGCTCCAGTGTTGGTATGTTAATGTCCCTGACGACAGGTCTCCTGCCTCCACCAAGCATTAGCATGTAGCTCCCCTATAGAGCGAGGAGTGGCTCCTCATTTGCATGGTGCTTAGATGTGAGTGGGGCTTATTTTCTCTTTGCTACAGCTATCAAACTGGAGCACGAGGTTCCCCGCTGATGGGCAGCCCTCTCTCTTTCTCAGTCTCTTCCTCCTCTCGATCTCTTTTTCTTTCTCACCTCTCTGAGCCCAAAGGAAACATGAACACATACAAGGACATGACTACAGTACTTTTGAGTCAGTCTAAAGGGCTAGTGGTCAGGTGCTCAAAATGTTGCGCATCTGACCCTGACCTCTGACCTCTCAGTGGAAGGGGAGCCAAAGAGAATAATTTGTGTGGAACCCTCCTTCTGGGTAAATCAGCATTTTTTTTTTTTTATCATTAATATCAGCTGGCATGTCATGGATATTCATGTGTCACTGTAATTAAGCCTTGCAGTGAACAAGGCTGGGAAACTGTCACCGCTGCAGCAGCAGGCTCAGAGACAAACATACTCTGTTTTCATAGGTCAGCTTGCTGACTGTGGCACCCGGTTGCTATGCAGCAAGTTGACCTATGGCTGTATCAACCTTTTTTTCTTCCATTTTCTACCACGCAGACAGCAAACACTGTGGCTGCATCTACAGCAGGCTCAACTGTGTGCAGCATATCAAACTCCAAACATAGATCTTTAAGAAATATATTTAAGCTCAAGAAAATTACAAGTTCTTGTGGCATGCAGTATGTTATAACCTACAACTGAAAAATGCAGATAATAAACTGGACCTGCATTTGTTGATGTGTTTGTGCAGAATCTATGGACTCCATGATACCAATATGCACCCCTCAGGGTCAAAGAGAAAGCTAAACAGGTTAGACTGAGATGATATAGCTCAGTAATCTAATCAGCACTCTTACTACATCTAACAATAATGCAGATCTACTATTTTTCTCTCCTCTGTGACATTTTTTGTTTTTGGTCCAGAAGGTCTTTTAATCCCTTTGTGAGGTCATCTTGCAGTGACAGGAGTCCAGTGAAAAAAGGGTATGAGAGAGTTTTTCTGGGCGACTACACACCGGTCATCTTCATCCGTACCTGCTGTATTGTCAGGGTTCTGTAGGTGTGCTGTCCATGGTATGGCATAGAGGAGGACATTTGTAACATTGCACATGCAGTATTGCAGGAGGTTATGGGCCCAATCAAGCCTCGTTTTGAGACCTCCTTTCTGTTGGTGGACGTGGTGGACACTGAGGTATACCTTCCTCACTCTACTCCATTGCCTTTACCCCAATCACTGTGCGTGCGTGTGTGTTTGGAGGAGATGAGCGATGAATAGTAAATACCGATACTTGATAGAGAGAGCAGTGGTTTGTTTCTAGTTTTACTGGTATTCATTCTGCAGTGATGTTAGAAATGAGGGTATGTGAGACATTAACAGAAAATGCGTGCGTAGTTTCAGTTTCACCCGACTTTATAGTCAGTATCATCCGCCATACCAGTAGGAGTGAGAGAGTGTGTGAGCGAGAGGGTTGACCCATCCAATGCACTCTGCTGTTGCTCCAGGCTTCAGTTTCATCTTCTACTCGGTTCTATCAAAGGGAATTTTGACAACTTCGGTGCTGAATAATGTACGCTCACTTCTCATAACTAGTAGTTTCATGAACATGAGCTGTAATAGTAATATTATTTACACCTTCCATTATTTATATAACAAATATGTTCTTTCACTTAAAATTAATTAAAAAAAATTGTTCTTGTAATTTTATGAAAATGAATGAGTTGTCACTCCATTCAGTTTTTTCTCTCTACATGTTGAACATGGTTGTGTACAGAGGAAGTGATGCAGTGTCAGATAATAACGATAGTTAACTGCCAGTCAATAGATTGTCCTTAGTATTATATACACTTTGGCTGCATACAGTATCTGTTCTTACTGCAAAAGAAAAAAAAACATCATGAACTGAAGTAGCCTCTTCTGCCCCTATGATTCCCTCCACGATATATGCAGGTGTACAGTTGTACTAATAAATGCCACTTCAATCAAGCCAGCCAGTGTTGACAGCTTGTCATTTTGCCTGGTTCTCTCAATATTTCTGAAAAGCAGTTCAAAGCTGACAAATTCCAGTAAATTTTAACAATCGTAGTGCAAACTCTCACAGTTATTTAGACATATATATATATATATATAATTATATCAATTTTCCTTATTATTTGTTCTATTCAAATATAGTTATTTGCTAATAAAATGTGAAGTATACCTGAAGCATGGCCAGCTCTATAAAGCTGAAAGTCTTCCAATGACAAATGTCATGATAAAGTTACACCATTAAATAGTCAAATGCCATGACTTCCTGTTTCCCTTTCCCGTTTAAAGCCCTGGTTTTAAATTGAAAGCCCTCCAGCATTTAATTTACTGTCTATCTTTACACTAGGTTTTGATTTCATTGCTCTTGGTGCATGTCTACATGATCTCAGACATATTCCTGCACATATCTTCTTGTTATTTATTGGCTGACATACAATATATACAGTGGCCAGTACTATATGTCTGCAAACTAATACCAGCTAATACTGTAAATCAGTTTAGTTGAGTTATCAGCCCAGCTGTAATGAATATTAATTTATAAAAAAGAGCTGTCATTGTGCTACAACACTATTAAGAAAAGAATACATTTTTAAAATCATCATGTTGCATCAAATGTGGGCACGATTCTCCTTTTACGATCTGTGCATTCATTTCTTGAATAGCAGTTTTTTTGCAGTTTTATTTTAAACCTTTTGAAACCATTTGAAAGTCCTTTCTGATTCAGTTAGCATTGATGTGTCAACTTCACGGTTACAACTGTTCACGTTACAGGAATAAGCGATATGTTCTTGGTGCCTTTGATAATACTTCGAGCTGTTCCTCGTCTGCTGCCATTAGTTGCTTGGTCATTACATGCCAGCTCAGCCACATGTTTGTTACTCATCAACAGATCATAATTCACATGTTAAACCCCAAAATGTACTCGAACGCTCCTGATGCATTCTATAAAAGTGTACTTACTTGCATGAGTGGTTTGAAAAAGGGGAACCATTACTGTATTCATATTCACTAACACCATTACGTCCATGCTCCGTGTTTGTGTGTGTGCTTGTGTATAATTACACATTTCTTGTTATTTTAAAGCACGTTGTGTTTGTTTTTATACTTACTGAAGAAATATTTCATTATGTGTCCGTGTGTGTGTGTGTGTGTGTGTGTGTGTGTGTGTGTGTGTGTGTGTGTGTGTGTGTGTGTGTGTGTGTGTGTGTGTGTGTGTGTGTGTGTGTGTGTGTGTGTGTTATGAGACGTTAGAACTCTTGAGTGCATTTCTGCCTCATTTAAATCCATCAATACCTCAATTAGAAGCAGACGTGGGGCTCAAGGGAAGAGCAGTCTGCACGATTCCCTGCTTTATTTGCACTCTCAGTCTGTCTTTGTTTCTTACACATCCAGCAATGAGAGCAAGATTAAAAAGATAAATAACACTTTATTTGTTTCATTTTAAATCCTTGTTCATTTGCTGGCAGCTGTGTGTGTCATCCAAGTATCTAAATCTGCCATTGCTGCCGACAAAACCAACATTTATTCACTGTTACAGATCTTTCTTTTTTTTTTAGCTTTATGGAATCACAGAGCCAACAAAACAATTTAATTTAATGAACATTACAGTAATATATCATATTTGAAACTCATTATAAATCATCTGGCTATTTGTCTTTATAAACCGCAATGTCAAGATAATTGTATCCTTTAAAATGAAACAAGACAATTGTTGTATAGAAGCAAAGCCTTTTTTTGGCATTTTAGACCTGAAGGTATTTTTAATGTGTGAAAAGTTACTACAATTCAGTTCAAAAAGGCCTTTATACTGTATTTCCTCATTGTAATGAGCTTATGTCCACGATGTGAATTCCAGCAGGATTCTAACTAAACTAAATTCCAACATACTTACCTGTTTCTGTATTTTCTACATGTTTCCTACAGTGTGTAAATGGGGGCTGTACAGTTATCAAACAGTTATCAATTAATTTTCTCTTCATTGTTTTAGACAATATAAATATTTTTAGATGCATTGACAACTTCACCACCGAGGTAATTTGGACAGTAAGTTAAGTGCTAGTTTTTATACAAAAGATTGTCATGGTTGGTTCAAATTATGCTTCTTTTTATATACAGCATTTAGTAATTTTTATTTACAGGGGTGAATCCTCCTCCTCCACACTGCTCATTGACAGAAAATCAGTCATCGGAGTAGCTGACAGTGTGGTCAAAGGATCAGAAAAGGTCCTCTATCTTCGTATGTCTTATCTTCTCTTATGCCTCTATACTTCTCTGCACCGTGCATTCTTTGTTCCCTCTCTTTCCCTCCCTCAGCTTTCTCTTTCTCCCTTGTCTCCCCTCTTCCCACTCACACTTTCTCCTCCACCCGTCCATGTTTTATTGCCAGGGCCCTGTAATATTGCTGGATATTAAAAAATATACATCAACTGAGCAATTACAGGCTATCAAAAAGAATAGGTTTAGCCCGGGGCCCTGCAAGTGCTGCACGGTAGAGGCATAGAGATGAGATGAGGAGGTAGCGAGTGAGACGCCTCACCTTAGCCTGGGCCGCTGAAGCGCGACCAAGATCAGAGGAGATTGTAGAACATTTTAGGTAGGCTGCTTTACATGTTTCATTCACACACATGCATCCACACAGTAACACAAGGTCAAAGACAGATTGAAATGCACACAGATGCATTCATATATACATATTCATACAGAAGAACATACTGTACACACACCTACACAGACGAGAGCACTCATACATACAAACATGAAGGAATATTTCCATGCACATATGATTTCAGCCTTCTTCTCGTCATTGTGTGCCCTTTCTAGAGTTCTTCTTGACGAGCAAACATGATCCTCATTGATGTTAACTTGCACTGCCAAGGCCTTAGATTTAGATGGAGAAAATAGCCCCTGTTAAGGAGCAATAACATTTAGAAAAGGGGCTGAGGAGACTCTGTTAATAGGACTCACTTAAAATTCATAGTTGCTATGCAAAATAAATCAGCGGTTTCCTGCGCGGGGGCAGCGGGTAGGGGAATGATGGTGTGGGGAGCGAGGGAGAGGGAGGGGCTGTGAGTGAATAAGAGATGAGGTTTAAACGTTGGCAGTCCCAAGTCTGGCACACACGAAACCACACAGACATGCGCGCACGTCCGCGCATGTACACACAAACATATGCAAGCGGCAACCCCTTTTGATTTTTACTGGCTGCTTCAAAGAGGGAAATGTACTGTGAGAAAAAAGACAGAGAAACATGTTGAAGGAGTCTCTGTGTATTTGTTCGTGTGGGGGTTAATGTATGTGGGAAGCGTGCTCGTTAACTTCCTTGGTTTGAATTTATAACAAACAAAACAGACCGCGTGACACAGTGTCTCGGCTGATATCATCCTCAGATATTAGCATATCGTAGATATACAGTTATTAGAGGCATTTCAATGACATGTTTGAGGTATTCGTTAAAGATAGATTTTTCTCTTAGAGAGGAGTTGCAAGTTATTTTAGCCAAAGTAGCTGCATGGCTCCAGGGATGGCAACGTGTGTCTGTTGGTCGGTCGGCCAGCCCACATCCTCCCTAAAATATCTAATGACTAGTGGTTGGATTGCTGTGAAATGTGTTACACCCATGCACACTCCCGTCCCCCAAATTGCAATCACCTCGATAATATCTTAATTTTTCATCCACTGCCCTCATCAAGTCAAATTGTTTATTGGTTTATGATCACAAAACTACTGTCATTCTCATCGGCCGTACTCTGCTGAACGTTTGCCTTAGTTGGGAAATATTAGCCTGCTAACACAATAATCTGCTTTATGCCTGTTAAATACCAGTATTTTGGTAGCATGTCAGCACGCTAACGTTACAATTTAAGTCAAAGGACAGTCTCACAGAGCTGATAACGTGGCTGCAGACTCTTATGCTGTGTCAACCTGGTATCATGACAAAGCGTGTGAAACACACACCCACCCACTAAAGCACAAGGTGTTATTCTAATGCCTATACAACGCTTGGTGTTGCTACCTCACATTTTCCTTTAGTGCACGAGCGTGTAAGTTACACGCTTTGCCGGGCTGCTTTGTAGAAAGCAAAACCAAGTGCAAACCCGCGTTGTTAGGGCTCCTGTATTTGAACCTCATCATCCCCATGGAATTCATATACTTGTGGACAAGTGGACAATCACGGCATTAGTCTTGTTTGATCATAAATAGTCCGGCTTTACTATGCGTGTAGGATACAGTGCAGCTACATCTCCTGCATAGATGCACCATCTGAAATGATAAATAACTACTTGAGCAACAAATAATCTGCAGCATTTTTCAGCCTGGGTGAGGTTTAACACGTCAGGCTGATTCAAACACTATCGGGCAAATTGCCATTCGCACAAGTGCAGTATAATACGTGTTTAATTATAAATTCAAGCACTTTAATTGACTTGTGATTGTCTAACCTTCCTGACACTCATCGTGCAATCAAACCGTACCTGACCAGTGCCTGTGTGAAGCCAAAACAAGTGATTACAAAGTTATCTACAAATGCTGTTCAACTCACGGGGATACTGTATGTGTGGGGAGGCGCGGATTTATTTCTACACTGTGTTTCCTGTGCGTGTGTTTCATTGCCTCAGTTCCGCATTTGTTTGTGTGCGTGCATCCCTGTTTTGTTTTTTTCCACCGTCCGTGCGTACGGATGGATATTGTGCATGTGTGTGATGCCAGAATCCCTGTATTTGTCTTTACTTGTGCATATCTGAACGTGAATGGGTGTGTGTCTTTGTGCGTGCATGTCTGTATATGTTTGAAAGCGTGTGCGCCTGTGTGAGACAACAGCATGGCCAGCGGACTTGTCTGCTGTGTATGAATAATCAAAGTGGTCTCTCTCATCATTAAATCATCGCTGTCCTGGTGGGAGCCTGAGGAGGGAGATGGAGTGAGAGAGCGAGGGAGAGAGCGAGGGATCATAGTTAGCGCTGCAGGGGTACATGCTCTCTCTCTCCTCCGCCGTGTACTGTGGCTGAGATGTGTCATGAGCACAAGTCTTCTCTGCTCTCTGCGCTCGCCCACTTAGCTCCCGCGCACACATTCATGCATATTATGCACACACAGTGAAACGCTCATGCACACAGACACGTTATTCAGGAGTGTAGAGACATTCACGCACCGACTCAAACGCACTGACTGCAGCTCTTCTCGGAAGAAAAGGCCTCCAACCAGTGCTACACAAGTATCTGCCACATGTAGCTGCTATGACTGTTGCAGGCGGTGACACAGTGTTCACTGCAGCATGTTTACTCTGCAGACGCCTTGAACCTAATAGTAAATATCATGTCAAAGCAGTTGTCTGTATTGTAAGAAATTATTCATAGGTTTGTCTTTTGAAGAACAACATGGGTCGATGATTTTAGATCAACGGTGGACCAAATTACGGTGTAATGTGATGGAACAAACTCTGTAGCTTCCCTCACATTTTACACAGTGATGTAGAATCTTTTATTTTCCTGTTTTGGTTTTCACCCAGCTACCTGCCCATTAATAAACTGTAGACAGACAAAGTTAACGACTAGCTAGAGAACCTAGCGGGCCATTTAGCAGCTATAGGGTTTTCTAGACCTAAAACCAGATCGAAAAGGGGATTGAATGTTGGGCTCATATTTTAGATGGACTCAAACAAGTAATGATTACTATATGAAATAAGTCAAATAGTATAAAACTATGTTATTTTAGTTGTTAAAAATTGTGTTTTATCTTTCTGACCATCTTAAATTACAACTGTTCAGTCTCTGTGCATTTTCTTTGTGCAATGAGTGACTTAAAATACCAGAACTGGAGTGGGAAATGACATCAACAGTTTCAAGTTGTGAAATAGTTGCATTTCTTTCATTTTGAAAATAATTCTCCCACAAATTTCAATGTGCTTTGACTTGCTCAGATTGTCTCAAGATTAATAGTCATCACACAGCTGGCAGCAGTCAGATCATTTGACTTGTTTTACTTGCATTACCAGATATAGTAATACCTGAGATAATGTCCACGTTGATGAAGATTAACATATTCATTCAGTCTGCTCAAACTGCAGAAGTTAATATGGTGTAATCCAATTCAGGAGCTTCACACTGTTGAGATCATTACACAGTGAATAACACCTGAAAATCTGTGTGAGTGTAATGATGAGGAGACAGCTTCACATTAGAGAAAGAATGAAAGAACGGTAGAGGATGAGAACGGTGTGAGTACAGACTGTGGGTGAAAGACATTCACAACATATACTCCTTCTGCTGAACGACACACACTCACACACGCGCTAGATGTGTTGCTAATGAGTCTGGTGTGCGGTTACAGCGTAGAGCCAGACCGGCTCCACACTCCAGACCGATGGGAGTTCACCCAGGAGTCACTGCTTTTTTTTCTCCATTCCTCTGGCTCATCTTCAGAAAGCAGCACGTTACCGTTTACTGTCGTTATCAAAGCAGGCGCAGGCTTACCTGAAGGGCTCTTTTTCGATCTCTAAGTATTGGGGCAGACAGGTAGACTCAGACGTGAGTTCATGATGGTCCCTGGAGTGTTTAAATGGTTGTCATAATTGTCAGAGAAAAACAGAGACGGAGTTTTCTCAGCGTAAAACAGGAAATACAGCCGAATGCACTGTGTTTTCCCAAATATAGTTTGATTTCTTTTGTTTTGGTGTAAAAAGTGTAATACCAATAGATATGGCAATGTGAAAGCAGTCATTTCCAAAGTGATTCTACCTCTTCAGTATCACATTCTTTTCTTTTCTGTTCTCACCATCCTCCTGCTCTTCCCCTTCCCCTCTCTGTCATCTCCGTCCAGTCCCAGCCATGATCACCTCCTACCCCAACACCACTCTGGCCACACAGGGCGAGGAGAAGATGATGAGCTGCAAAGCTCACGGGGAGAAACCCATCATGGTGCGCTGGGAGAAAGAGGAGCGCATCATCAACCCGGAGACCAGCCGATATGTGGTCACTGTCAAAGAGGTGGCCGACGAAGTCATCTCTACACTGGTGGTGAGCGCTCAGTTTCACTGTGAATCGAATACAGGCCTTCAGTCATTTTTATCTATACAGGCAGATGGAAAGCAGAGGGGGAGGAAGAGATGGGGAGGCAGGGGGAGAGCAAATTCAGGCTAGAATACATTCACATAATCTAAAAATCTTAAAGCTCTTAAAGAGCTACCTTCCAGTTCAATTTAAAGGTGGTTAAAACTCAGTATGGACGAGTACAGCTAATTCAAGGAATATGAGCTGAGAGATAATCGAGTAAAGTGTCTCACATGGTTTAGGATGGAGCTTCTGTCTCCCTCTCTATTTCACCTTAAAGTAAAGGATGGAAGTATTGAGGTTGAGTCAAGTGTCCATCCCTCCTTTTGAAAAAAAAAATCACAATGTTTTAGATCCATAATTGATAGTCCAACTCTGCCCACCTAAAAACACGAGTATGGTGTCTCTTTCTATAGATTATGCCTACTGTACGTGAGGACTCAGGCTTCTTCTCTTGTCATGCCATCAACTCCTTCGGCGAGGACCGAGGCATCATACAGCTCACAGTGCAAGGTAAGCTTCGCCTTTGTTTTTTAGTTTTTTTTATCTACATGGAAGGAAACTCTGACAGGGAGTCGTTAAGATTTCAGTCATTCACTACTTCATTAATTTATGAATTTAATTGCTGCACAATGTGACTCCTGAACTCACTAGGGAAATCACAGAGTAAAACAGATACACCGCCTGCCTGCCAACGCTCCCCAGTCACTGTGTAACTTACTGTTGTGTTGACGGTCCTCAGAACCACCTGACCCTCCAGAGGTGGAGATCCGGGAGGTTAAAGATCGAACCATTGCTCTCCGCTGGACCATGGGCTTCGACGGCAACAGCCCCATCACAGGATATGATATCGAGTGCAAGAACAAATCAGGTAGACACAAAGGGAAAAAATGGATGTGGCACATGAGGCAACAAACATAACAATAAACAGTAATCCTAAAATTTAAAAAAAAAAAAAACGTGAGTCTGATCACCTTATCCCTTTTTGTCTCTTCTAGCTTCATGGCTATCAGCCCAGGTAACCAAAGATGTGTCACCGCAGCTCAACCAGGCCACTATTATTGACCTCCATCCTTCCTCCACTTATAACATCCGCATGGTTGCCAAGAACATCATTGGCAACAGCAACCCCAGCAATGAGCTCACCATCACAACTGATGAAGCAGGTTAGTGAGCTTCTCACTAGCATGATACTCCTAAAGTCCTGAGGAAACGTGACCTTTTACATACATGTGTAACAGCTTTGACTCATCTGAGCAGAAATGATCATTTGACACTCTATTAAATGGTTGTTTGGAACGAAACTCTTAAGATATAGAGTCCGTTTTGTCCTCGCCTGCAAACCTGTTGAGTCATCTGCACATAATTATTTTACAGTTGTTTTAAATGGAGGCCATCATCTTTTATGTCAGGGGAAACAGATCAGTTCTCTGTTGCTTTTAGTCAGCCCCATCAGTGTTCACTTGATCTCCTATTGCCTATAATGATCCCCCCACGGCATTCCAGCACATTAAAATGGCACATTTTATCGGATTCATTGCTAAAATAATGTAATAAACTTCATGTATCATTTCTCACATCATTTATGGTTAAAGTTGATGATGTTACACGGTTTTTAAAAAAAATTATTATTAAGTTGAGGTGAAACCTGCAAGGCTCATGAATAAGCAAGAGCATGAAGGAAAGTAGATTATCAGCTCACCAGCACCATCTACTGAAACTGAACAGTCTTCATGGTGGATCATTTCTCCCATTTTAAACCCAGGCATGAAGTCATGTTGAATGATGTGCTTCATTTACAGCTCCTGACGGTCCTCCACAGGATGTCACTCTGGAGCCCACCTCTCCGCAGAGCATCAAAGTTTCCTGGAAGGTGCAGTACAAAGTCTTAAGTCTAATATTATGAGCCAAGGCATTAAAATAAATGTCATTACAACTTTTGAGTCATCATGAATTTAACAGTAAACGGTCAGAAAAAACAAAAAGGTGATACAAATGTTTTATTTTGACGCTAGATTTGCCATCTCTAACAGAGTAGATAACAGTATAGCAGTGTTTGTTTTGACAAAACTACTGTCTGGAGCTGTAGCTACAAATGACATTGACTCCTCGTGTTTATTTATATTATTTTGTTTTCATTTTATTTATTTTTGTGGATCCCAGGAAGGGTATTCTTGTGGAAGATAGCCTTATGAGGATCTGAATAAATAAAAATATAAACAAAGTATAATAAAGTGGACAGATACACAAGATTAAAGACAATGGCTCAAAGTGACAACAGTGAAATTAGCATAACTATTCAACTTAATGTTTTTAAAATGACAAGGATTTCTTGGTCATGGTTTGTTATAAAGGCTGACAGAAGATAAAAAAATAATAGTGTTTCAAATGAAAAGACAATCAGCAATAGAACTACATAACTTTACAGAATCATCCAGTATTCAGCATTTGAATAATTTGAGTAAAGATAGGGAAACTGACCATGTTTCCCCTCCTCATCCTCACGTTGCAGCCTCCCCAGAAGCACCTGCAGAACGGCGTGATCCGTGGCTACCAGGTGGGCTACAGAGAGTACAGCCCCGGTGGGAGCCACCAGTTTACCATCATCAGCCTGGACACCACGGGAGACACCACAGAGAGCATCGTGCTAGACAACCTGAAGAAGTTCACTCAGTACAGCGTGGTGGTGCAGGCAGCCAACAGAGCCGGCACCGGGCCATCATCACAGCAGGTGGTCACCAAGACTCTGGAGGATGGTAAGCAGGGGATGTGGGTGGCTCTTGTGTGTTGTATATCCATATGTCCATGCTTTAAAGAGTCTTGCATTTACTTTATTAGGACATTACTTGTCTTTGTATTGAATTTGCAGTTGCAGTTGCCTCCCTGCACTGCCTTTTAGATGCAGTGAGGCTAAAAAAAAATGCGCAAATATATTCTTGTGATAAGGCCTCCATCTACTGGACCCTTTTTGAACTACAATTCACCACAGAAATAAAAGCTTTGTCTTCAGTTCTATCCTGCCCGTAGCTGTAATTGAGAGCAATGTGCATACAGATTTAATGAAATAAAAAATAATACAAATAAACCCTTTATTTATCACTAAAACCTATAACTGTTATTTATAATGAAATAATAAATTGATTGGGTTATTTTTTTTTTATAATTTCTCTGGACTACATTGCCTAATGAAAATACAAATATGAAAGTTTTTTAACAAACACATTGAACACTGTTCATATGTGAAACTCTTGGATTTCATTACGTCAATATTTCAAGTTTTTTTTAAGATGTTTCTCTGAATTACCACAATTATACATTTTATCTGTTCACCGATGAGTGATTTTCAAAAAGGCTTTCTCAATAAAGAAGAAAATTATTTGGAAATATTGTTCACTAATGTATAAAAGTGATTCACTGAGCTTCTTGACTATTTGGTGTCAGCGGGTATTTGTGTAACTCATTTTGGGTGCTCAGTGAATAGCCTACATAAGGGTACTTGGCTTGACAATCACTGGTATTGCCACTCATGAAGCCTCCACTTCAATACTTTCCTTCCTCTCTTGTCTCTGGTAGTGCCGTCTCGGCCTCCTGAAAATGTCCTGGCTGTGGCCAAGTCTCCAGAGGTTATCTCCCTCTCCTGGATGCCTCTGCCCAGAGAGGCTCTCAATGGAAACCTGCAGGGCTACAGAGTCATCTACTGGGCCAACCTGCCTGATGGAGGTATTAACACACACACACACACACACACACACACACACACACACACACACACACACACACACACACACACACACACACACACACACACACACACACACACACACACACACACACAGATATAAATCGTTGATGAAGACAGTTTACTTTAAGTAGTATGATCAATCATCAATGCAGTCTTTGTTTCATTGCTGTTGCTTGTTCACCCCTCCACTAGGGGAGGCTGTGCTGTCATTTTGTAATATTCTGTTGTCTGTTTGTGTCTGTTTTTCTTTTTTTATGGTTTATTTCTATTTACTCATTTCTGAGATATGAGCAGTCATTTTCAGATAAATGACAAACAAATGTATATCTGACTCATCCTGTTTGAGGTTTACAAATTTAGACCCTGGTATTATTATCTTTGCACATTTTTCAGGGTTTAAATATCATTTTCAGCAGCGTATTTACGCTTACAATAGTAAGTAGAAGTATTATCTGCCTGAAATGTATAAGCTTATTTACATATTTGATGATCAACATCTGACTTTCAAATAGTTTGCACCACATTGCATTATGAAATGGTGCTTTCCAATGCTGGTGAACAATGGAAAAGTCTGAATTGCACAGAGGATATAATTGCGGTTCAAGTTCCTTTGAATGTATAGAAGCATAGCAGTAACCCAACCTGCAGTCTGGCTGGTCGCCATCAATAATTCACAATGCAATAACTCCAGCCAGGCCTATTGCTTCAGGTCTGAGTGACAGGACATAAAGAGGGTGGAGAGGAAGAGATGAGAGCGAAAATCCAAGCAAAACCGAGCAGTGAAATCCCTTAATACCTGTTTCTTTCAGTTGAAATATTTTAAACATTATGCAAATGAGTGCTCAGCACTTCATCAAAATATTCTCAGTAGACAAGCATAACATTTTAACCTTCATCCCAAAGAAAGGGATATTTTCACAAGTTTCCAAAGCTGACTTAACTGCTGTTGTTAGTATTCATAACAATACAACTAAGCTGCACCACACTGCTACATTGTGTAGCTTTTGATGCCCAGACTTCTTAGACATATATCCTCTTCTGTGTCAGAACTGGGAGAAATTAGAAATGTGACCACCAGTCAGCCGTCGCTGGAGCTGGACGGATTGGAGAAATACACTAACTACAGCATCCAGGTCTTAGCCTTCACCAACGCTGGAGACGGAGTCCGCAGTGAACAGATCTACGTCCGCACGAAAGAGGATGGTATGAGAAACATGATCAAATACCACAAATTAGTAAAGTTTCTACTTGAAGACTTATTGTATGGGAACAGGACACTAAAGCCAATAATATATTCCACTGCACTCTCTTCTTTTACAGTTCCTGGTCCTCCAGCAGGAGTGAAGGCCGCAGCCTCCAGCAGCTCAGTCGTGTTCGTCTCCTGGCTGCCTCCACTCAAACTCAACGGCATCATCAGGAAATACATCGTCTTCTGCTCCAACTTGCATCCCATGGTAATAGCATTTGTATACCACAAGATTTTCCCGATTTTCCACAACCTTCACTCCCAGTTTGTCAGCCACAGTGATTCTGAATCATCTTAAAAATATTAAACAGCTCCATCTCTGCACTGCTGGATGCTACAGCTGCCCAATGATACATTAATCTTTTCCCTCCCTGCCGTTTACAGGTGATGAGCGAGTTCGAGGCGTCTCCAGATATATATTTCTACAGGATCCCGAACTTGGCTCAGAACAGACAGTACAGTATCTGGGTGGTGGCTGTGACTGCTGCAGGTCATGGCAACAACAGTGAGAAGATCACAGTGGAGCCTCTGGACAAAGGTACAACACCCAAACTGAACTGGCCTGAAAGCCTCCTCAGTGTTTTTGTCTTGATGAAATTTTCATCAGTCTGTCTGATAGTTTGATTATTCAGTCACAAGCTCTTTTATAATGATTGCATTATTTCCTCAATAAATCACATTAAATACTTTAAGTCTCACTTTGTTGACTTTTGATGAAACCTTCTGATCCCCTACAAAGTTTCTGTTTGTTTTTGTGGCTTTTAGTTCCAGCCAGGATCCTGACGTTCAATGGGACAGTGACCACTCCTTGGATGAAGGACATTGTTTTACCATGCAAAGCTGTAGGAGACCTTCTTCCTACCATTAAGTGGCTGAAGGGAAAGTAAGTCACACAGGTAGCATTGGGCAGTGTAGATAGGACACAAAACGTTCAGGGATAGATCATGACCGTGTAATGGTGATTGATCAGGGCCATGTTCCTCTCTGTTTCTAGCACCAATGGGACTCCTACACCAGTCCTGGTGGATGGTCGTCGTAGCGTCCATGGCAATGGCAGCTTCATCATCCGCACAGTGAAAGCAGAGGATTCTGGGAACTACAGCTGTGTGGCCAGCAACAACTGGGGGTCAGATGAGATCACACTCAACCTGCAGGTCCAAGGCAAGTAGTCATAGTATTAGAAATACTTCACTGATCATACCTAGTCACTGAAATATCAAAATTGATTGTTGTGCAGGACTGTGTAGGACTTACACATATATGTTGCAAATGAATGTTCTTTACATTCAGGCCCAACCAAATGAGTTCACACAATACTGATGAAACTGCCAGAAACATCTCTCTGATTCTTTTAAATCTAGTGTCTGGTAAGACATTCCCGCCCTGCCAGACTAATACAGACTGAGCATGCTTTGTGGGGAGAGCTTGCACACTAGCGACCTCCTCTGGCCGAACTGGCTAATTTCAGCCTTAGTCTACGCTTACTTCAATAGCGATAAAATAATTCGATCATGCGGCTCCTCTAGACTTTCCAGAAATTATCGGACCAAATGGATTCATTTCAGATAGTGAAATGAGGTATTTTGCGTAGTTTATGACTCCCTTTATTTCATTTATCCCCAATTTATTCACCAATTAATCACAGCTGCAACAGTAACCACAAAGTAGTCTACAGTGGAGCCAATGACATAATCGTGTCAACAGGGTTTTTGTGATTTCTCTGCCACCGTCAGGAGGGAGAGACAAAAGTTCTGCACTGCAGGTTTAAAGAAGTCTTGATTTAGTATTAGGTGTGCATAACTTTGTTGAGACCGAGCCAAAAATTTAGGCATATCCTTATTTATTTTCTACGTCTGTTCCAGATTACAGTTTTTCTTCACTGAGTGTACATGAAACTTGAATTGACTACTACTGTGGGTTAAATGATATTTCTTACCCTAACAGATTTCCATGCTCCAAGATTTCTGCTTTTCTCCTCCTCTATATCTGTCAAAAGCTTAGATAAAAACAAAAGATCTTCAACACAACGTCAGGCCAGCACGGCCAAGAATGCGGTTCAGGTTTCTGAGGTGAACCTTGACAAGGAGACAAGAGGCCGTAAAACACAAATACAAACCTTGCAGTGACCTCTTTGTTTGTCCTCATATTCACAGTGCCTCCTGACCAGCCACGCCTCACAGTTACCAAGACAACCACCACATCAATCACATTGTCATGGATACCTGGTGACAATGGAGGGAGCTCCATCCGAGGTGAGGGAGTCACAACACGCGACAAATGAAACCACAAAGTGGACAGTTTCATCACAGCTACATGTGATGCACGCATCCACAATTTAGCTTCAGCTAAACACATTATCCATTATATGAAAACAATCTCCTCCCTTCAGCTGTTTGTGATAGCCAATGTCACCTCCTCCCTCACTCTGCTCTGACACCCCGGTTTTTGTGCTTGTGTCTCATTATCTGCTGGTGCGGCGCAATACTCAAGTCCTAAAAGGTAGATTAAAAAGCAGCAGGGAAGATTAGGTCTGTTTAAGTGAAAGATTAAAGCGCTCCATCTTAAAGAAAGCACAATCACAGTGAGACTATTAGTGGTGATCTATCATCGCTCCTAATCAAGGGGCTCCTGTCTTCAGAGCTGTGGTCGCTATAAAAGCTGTGTGATACCTTCTCCATACCATTTGTTCTGCCTCCCTGCTCACAGCATCACCAAAATACACACAAGCTTATTATTGTCTATTTGTATCCAAGCTTGCAGCATGCTCGAGGAAAGAACACAAAACTTTTGGATGAAATGTGAATGAATTATTTAGTCTTTATTCACAGTTGTATGATCCTCAGACCTGATGCTGTCAAGGTAAAATACAGTTCATATGTACTGTATCTATATGAAACATTTTGATGTCGTTGCCTCTGTTGGTGTCTGAGGAGATGAACTCACTTGTTTTTCAGGCACTTTCGTTAAATTGTTTCATATTATTATCCTCCGAGTCAAATACATTTTCAGAAAAGCTTTCATTATTAGCATTAGCACAAGCATTATTTTGTATTTACAGAACAATAATTTTACACTTAGGACAACTGCAGGATCTAAAAAAGGAGGGTCTCAGTTTTTAATACGTCAAACAGTTATAGAAGCATCAATTAGCACCAACTGGCCACGAATGGTTAAAATGATTCTCTCTTCATTAAAAGGTGCATCCATATAGAGTTTTCTGCACAGGTAGTTAGAGACTTGTAGTCTTACATGTAATAGAGGAAAGATACTTAACATCTGACTTAACTGTCTTGACTTAACTTATCTTAACTTTCCCTGTTCTCCACCAAGGTTACATCCTGCAGCATTCAGAAGACAACAGCGAGCAGTGGGGTAGTTTTCCCATCAGCCCCAGCGAGCGTTCGTACCGTCTGGAGAATCTGAAGTGTGGCACATGGTACAAATTCACCCTGACGGCCCAGAATGCAGTGGGGCCTGGGCGCATCAGTGAGATCATTGAAGCTAAGACCCATGGGAAAGGTAATGAAAGGCACTGTGGGGAACTGAATGTGTTTAGCCACATTTTGAAATTAAATACAGAGCTGTGATAAAACTAGTTGTCTTGTCTGAGATCAGTCAAAGCAGCTTTGTTTTGGAGTCATGCTCACTTACATACAGTATATTACAGTTTGTCTCTGGTTTCTCTAGAGTGAAAATGAATATACTTGGATTAGGGAATATTTCATTTTGCCCAGTGAAGTGAAGATTATATTTCCATTGATTCACAAAACTTAAAATAGTGAAACTTTCTGGGTAGAAAAAAGTCTATTTAAGGTCATTTTACTTGTGTTTAGCTGTAAAAGTTATCATGTTGGTGCCAGCTTATGATTTTTAAC
The DNA here is from genome assembly GCF_029030835.1 of Brachyistius frenatus. Taxonomy (NCBI): domain Eukaryota; kingdom Metazoa; phylum Chordata; class Actinopteri; family Embiotocidae; genus Brachyistius; species Brachyistius frenatus. The sequence goes on from NW_027210600.1 coordinate 4,939,365, forward strand.
TGTGACATAATCAAGTCTGGGATCTTTTCCAAGTTGCAGCTTCTCCCTTCTGTCTGTCTTCTCCTCAGAGCCCCAATTTGCCAAAGATCATGAACTCTTCACCAGCATCAACTCCACCAGGGCCCGGCTCAACCTGGTTGGCTGGAACAACGGTGGCTGTCCAATCACATCCTTCATACTGGAGTACCGAGCAGTGGACTCAGCCTCCTGGACCACAGCCCAGCGCACATCGCTGACCAAGAGCTACATTCTGTACGACTTGCAGGAGGCGACCTGGTATGAACTGCAGATGAAGGTCACCAACAGCGCCGGATCAGCAGAAAAGAGAATCACCTTTGCTACTCTCAATGCTGACGGAAGTAAGTGTGGATTAAACAGATTGCAGACACAGTGATTGAGGATCTATGGATGAAACTAGAAACCAGACTCTCAAGACTAGAAAACTATTTTTCATTATTACTATGATTATCAATAATAATCATGGTAATATAGTTTATATAGTTGTTCTAGATTAACCTGCAACGTGTTTTCCAAAGTCAGGAAATTCACATAAACAGAATTAAGAATAAACCCATTAACATATTAAACCATAATAATACCATAATAAACCATATAAATAAATACATGAATATATATAGTAAAAACATTAAAAGCTCATGATAGTGAACAAAGAAAATCTGTTGTTAAGAAAGGCCATTTTGTAAAAGTGAGATTTAAGACGAGATTTAAAGTTGAAAGCTGTTCAGGACCAAATACAGCAAAAAGCTCAGTGCTTTGTGTTTAAATATGACCCTGAAACAGCAAACTGGTAGGCCTGCTTGATAAAGCATAAGGAGCTCCATTATATACTCTGCTGCTGTTAACGGTATCAGTGTTACAGCATGAAGTACCTCTGTACAATTCTGCCTACAGTACTGTATGTGTTTTAAGATTATTAGTGAAGCCGGCTGTTTTGTAAGCCTTTGAACAAACTGACAGGTAGCCTGACGGCTCAGTAAGAGAGCGGGGGATGGTCTTCACGTTCCCCACGGACAATGATGTGGCTTTTTTTGCCTTGGGCTACAGATTGTGTCAGTCAAACACACAGTACATGTATAATCTGTGAAGCAGGAGCTGGTTAGCACTCTATGGTGCACTCCAGACTGGTAATTCATTTCCTCTGAAGAGTTTTGCTGAGCTGTGTAAACTGCCTGTCAGGATGTTATGTGTACATGTGAGTGTGTTGGCAGAGAAGTGTGTGTGGATGCTGTTCGTTTGACAGTGGTTCTGTAGCTCAGCTCAGCTGCTGAGCATCAGCCCTGGAGAGTCACAGCACATATTCAGTCCACTACAAAGCTGGTGCCCCTGAGCCTCAGTCAACTACCGACTTTTATACTATGACTGGAGAGAAAAATATATTTTAATCATCAACAAACACTTCCAAGTCGAGTGACGTCAAACCTCACTTTCCTTGTGGGGTGTTTCTACTTCAGTGTATTCTCCCACTCAGAGGTTGGAACTTGCCAGTCGTTCATGAACAAACCATAATGTTATATATTTAAAGCTCATGTTAAAGGCTAATAAAGGAACCTTATTGCTTTTATCTTAAGGGATTCTTAGCTTTCTTTGTCTGCACATAAAAAGCATGCACATGGAAAAACAGTCATCAAAGTTGAATTCCTAAGCATCTTCCCATCCCTATAATCTCTGACTGTGTTCCATAAAACATAATCTAATTCTTCCATCCTTTGCTTGCAGGAAAACAACATTGATATATTATGGTGTTGTGGATTATCATTTGGTGTTGCATAAAATGAGCCAAGAGGTGTGCTTTTGCACAAATGTTTCACATTAAAAGCAGCGGAAATTAAGACAAAAATAGGATGTACTTTCCCTTCGAACAGACTGTATGGTCAGTTGGTGATATTCTTGTTTGTGTATTAATTACTCAGAAATGTCTCAATCTGTTTCTTTCCTTCAAGGCACCATCCCTCCCCTGCTGAAAACAGGAGATCCCATCTCAGACAACATGTCAGGCAGCGGAGGGCTGAAGATGGTGGTGACCATCACATCTGTTCTCGTGGTTGCTGTGCTGGTCTTTATTATGCTTATGGTGCTTAAGAGGAGGAGGAGGGAGCAGAGGCTCAAAAGACTCAGAGGTAGGTTTTGTACGAAGTTCAGCTCTGCATTTTATCTCAAGAGTACAAAACATGACATTATTTAGTCCTTTATCACATTTGCGTATTGTTTACAAAAGCAACGTCTTCAGAGCATGATGTCATCTTTTCATGGTGCATTTGAACCAATTAAACACAAAATTGAGGTTAAAGTTTGCTTTCATAATTCAGAAACTTTGGTAATTGTCTTATTTCACAACTCTCTAACATGCTATCGTTGCCATTGTATCACAGGAATTGTCAATGATTCAATAAATGTCAGTGATTGTCCACTTCTGTAGCTTATCAACTAGAACAGTGCTATTACGGTATTAACTACCTCTTTGCTGATTTCACAGATGCCAAAAGCCTGGCAGAAATGCTGATGAGGTATGTATTCTTAATTTTAATGTATACACCCTGCTTTCCTTTAAACAGGGAACATAAATCATGGTGTAGCCCGGAGTTACATTGCCTATCAGTAAAAATCAAATATATTGCATTCATTCTGTCCCTCTTGCCTTCTTACAGCTACTTATCAGCTTAAATGGGATTGAATTAGCATTTCTGCGATACAATGCAAAACCACACAGCTGAAAAGTAATTAATTTTTCCTCATTAATCTCCTCAGTAAGAACACCCGCACACCGGACACAGTGAACAAGCAGCAGCAGACGTTAAGAATGCACATTGACATCCCCAGAGCTCAGCTCCTCATCGAGGAGAGGGACACCATGGAGACAATCGGTAAGACACTCGGACTCCCACCTCGGGCTTATCAGTCACCATGTATGCATGATCCTTATTGCCCTCCTTCCCTCTCTCAGATGACAGGTCCACTGTGCTGTTGACAGACAATGACTTTGGGGAGACCAATAAGCAGAAGTCCTCCACAGTGACCCACACAGTCCACTACCAGTCCCTGTCCCAGGCCACCGGGCCGCTGGTGGACGTGTCCGATGCTAGGCCTGGAACCAGTGAGTCCCACCACCGTCAGTGCTCAGCATTTATTTCCTTTACTACTTCTAATAATAGTAGTCCTGTGTGACTAACAATAACAGAGTGTTAAAAAAACTGTCTTGTGTCTAAAGTGGTGATTTTGTTTGATTTATTTCTGCAGCTATGAATCTTACTCTGCTAAATTTCCTCCACTTTAAAAGGAATTTACCTCGGCACCGTGAAAAAAAACAGTAGTAATAGCATTTCATTGCACATTTATCTGAATCAAATGCAAGGCAAATAGCTTTTCCACCCAGTCTTAGTTTAACTGTAGACAGCCCTCATACAGTACAATACGTGAGCCACCCTTTCAACAGCGAGATCACAGAGTCTTTGTGCAGCGCGGCTGCTGGGCCTCTGGTGTTTGAGCTCCGCTGAAGCAGAACTGATGAAGAGTAGTGATCTCCCTGCTTCTTCTTGACACGTTCTCATCTGATTGCCCCGCTCCAACTGGCCAGTTGGCCTGAATGCACATGCAGACTTGGACACATGCAGTTAGTGATGAACAGAAATGACTTTTTGCAGACCATTGTCCAATATATGTATTTACATAACTACTAATTTGGACTTTTCTAATACTTTTAGTATCGCAACACATGTAGTTAATCTTGGACCTAAATTTTAAACCAGAAACAGAAGCAATACAATTATTGAAATAATCTACCAAATAAATAAATACCAAAATGATTTTGTTTTATTATTTTCATTCATTTCCCATAAACATACCATGTTTTTGATGAATGATTGATATCTGCCAGTGTAACATGATATAAACGTGAAGACATGAAACGCACAGAACGGTATCAAATTTCTGCGAATACACACTAGCATACACAAGCCAAATGCTCATCCCAGTCAAACACACGTGCATGTACACACAAGCAAACAGTCACATGACTGGTTCATTTAACCTGACCAGTGGTGCATGAACCCAGATTGCTGACTCAGACCGTTTTTTTCCCTCCCTGCTGTTGGCCAAACACCTCCATCATTTCGTCCTGCCATCGCCGCTGATAGAATTACTGTCTGACCTACTGCAATTACCGACACTATTCTTCCCTGCGCAGATCCAATCCAGTCCTTTTTCTAAAGGCTCTCACTCTGAATCGGCCCAGTGGTGCACAGAGCAGCCGCCTGTCTGGGTCACACTGAATATGATACTGTTTGTGTGTCTGTGCAGAGACTGTTGGAGTTTGAGATTGTTCAGTGTTCAGAAAACATCAACTTAGCGTCTCCTTAAATTTTGGGCCACATCTGAACAGCAGTTTCAACTTTTGTGACCGTGTGAACAAATGAACTGGTCCTGCTGTCTTAGAACGGAACGCGTGGTCTGTTGAAAACTAAACCCTGGTTGTTGGAGGTAAATGTGTCCCTGTGGAATTTAATTTCTTCCTTTGTTTCTGTGCAGCAATGAAATAAATATTTTATTATATTCTGTTATTGACAGAGCAATTATCCTACTGATTAATATAATTCTCCTAATACGATTTCGAAAGACAAATTTGAAAGACTGCAACCTATGTCCCAGGTACACATTTACGCTACCAGTAAGCACCAACGTATACTGTTCGAAATGAAATAAAGATTTTTTTATTTTTTTTATTTAAGCACTAATTTCTGTTTACTCACGGAGTGGAAGCTCTTAGACTTTATTGTGTTATAAATACTAATGCTAAATATTCATACCAAAAATATTTCTGCAGATAATTGAATATAGTTAATAGTTTAATCCAGTATAATTTATCCAGTGACATTAAACGTAGTTTATGTTGTGGCAGAGGATTTAGACTTGAATTGATTCAACAGAAAGATTTAAAAAAAAAAAAAAAAAAAAAAAAAATCTGTTATTACCTCAGTTCACTGACAGTGTTTCCTCCTCTGTCTTTACTAGATCCCACTGCCAGACGCACTGCCAAAGCCGGTCCGGCCGCAGCACGGAGCCGCTACGCCAGCCAGTGGACTCTGAACCGGCCGCACCCCACCAGCTCCTCACACACCCTGACCACCGACTGGAGACTCCCCACACCGCGTGCCACTGGCTCTGTGGACAAAGAGAGTGACAGCTACAGTGTCAGCCCTTCACAGGACACAGGTAAAGTTAGATCAAAGCGTGGCTCTCCAGGAACAACGCAAACTCACAGCTTTGTTGATAATTAGTCGAGGAATGTGACAGAAGTCATGTTGTCAACTGTGACGGTAATCTGCGTGACTTCTCTGCAATTTAAAACATTGTGGCTGTAGTGTTTTCATTTCAAAGAGCAACTTTGGGGCGTTCTCTTGGATGGGGCTTCCAGGGTATGAATCCAACTTTAACCCACGCCATTTATCTCACTAATTAAAACTAAAACTCCCCCAAAACTGAATAAAATATAACAAAAACACAGCAACGGTGTTTAAAAAAAAAAAAGCGTCGCACTAGAGGCTACAGAATGTACAATAATAAAACATGTGCTTCACAATGTGCAACTTGTAACCTCAGATCGTGCACGGAGCAGCATGGTATCAACAGAGAGCGCTTCCTCCACCTACGAGGAGCTGGCCAGAGCCTACGAGCATGCTAAGATGGAAGAGCAGCTCCGCCACGCCAAGTTCACCATCACAGAATGCTTCATCTCCGACACCTCGTCCGAACAGATGACCGCAGGGACCAACGACTACACCGACAGCCTGACGTCCAGCACGCCGTCTGAGTCGGGCATCTGCCGTTTCACCGCCTCGCCGCCCAAACCTCAGGATGTGAGCAGGGTCATGAACATGGCCGCGCCCAAGGCGCACAGACCTGGTGAGGAAGTTTGCCACGCTAAGCATACGCACAACCCATTCAGCTTTCTCATTTACCTGCAGTAGTTGATCCAGCATGGCTTCTTTTTGCATTCAAAGAGAATATTGTTTGATCGAATTCATAATCGAGCTATTACACTCATTTTCTACATTGAAACAAGAGCGATTTATATCATATACTTGATGTGACTCATATTGCCTGAAGGATAAGGAGCTGCAGATGTGTGTTTGCCTTCGCCTGCACGTCTCTCTCCTGTGTTGTCAGATCAGCAAACACGGGATAAGGGAGAAATGAATACATTCAACTTTTTTGGATCATTCTTTGGAAGTAGTTTTTGCCAACGATAAGGTTTCTGAGATCCAAACATACACCTCTTGGTATTACTTTCCTCTGCTTCTGTAGCTGCTGCCACCCACGAGCTAGCAGTCAGGTGCAATTTTAAATTATGGGTCTGAATAGTTACGACACAGTTGATTTATATTTAACATTTGAGAAAAAGTAGAAGAAGAAAAGATTATATATAAAAAAAAAAATGGGGGGGCTGACATTTAACATTTAATGATATATGACAGGACTACAGTAAAGTATATCTATCTGTCTGTCTGTCTATCTATCTATCTATCTATCTATCTATCTATCTATCTATCTATCTATCTATCTACAGAGACATTGGATTAGAACTTGCACAACATATTTTTTACTGACTCTGGTCTCATTATTTTAAGGTGATTTTAACAATAAAATTGTAAGAAACTTTGTGGGAACACTTTTTATGAGTTAGATATTGGTTGTCTGCGGAAACATCAGAATTGACTTTTTGGCCCTTCTAAATTCAACTTTGATCAGCTTTCTATCCACGGCTGCACAGTAGAGGTATTTTTTTTTTCTCAGCCTCCTGTGAGAGTAGCCCTCTGTTTTTCTGAAACATTTTGACCCTTAGCTCGTAACTTAGCCCATCACATATTATGAACAAAGATTATGAGATGCAGTTTCTCTATTTCATCTGCAGTCTGATGAAACCTGCTCTGCTAGGCTGCGCTCTCTCCTCTCAGGTTGTAGTCTTACCTTACATGACCCTCCGTTCCTCCCAGTAGCTTTGCAGATCAATTACGAGGTCTGGCAGAGTGTGACGTCGGGCTGCGGACCACACGCAGAAGCACAGACGTTCAAAAAGACAGACACCCTTCTCCCTGACACGTGTACACAGCTCATCCATCATCACTTCTGCTGTCAGGTTATAGCGCGTCTGGAGGCCTCTGATAATTAGCGATATTGGAGGTGTCCTGTCCGAGGACTAGAAATGAAGGTCGGTGTTAGCACATGAGGGTAAACCGTCCCCGAATCCTCAGTTTGACCAGACAAGAGTTGAAGCCATCAGATCTGCTTCTTAAGTTTCAGGCCTCATTATGTGTGGAGTGTTTGTGTACAGGACAGCAGACTCATATCACCAGTTTACCAGGGAGAGAGGGCACCCAAAGGCTATCTGTCAACCTTATCTGATGCTATTGTCACTCAGTACAAAACGGCACTTTGCCGACACAGCGGAGACCTCTCAGTGTAATACCAGACTCTTAGTGTTTTGGGCTGGTGTGGTAGTGCTGAGCGCAAAGACCCCGGTTTCAGTTACATTGGGTAACAGTGTGCGCATTGAGAGTCGAGCTGTGTTGCATCTACAGTCTCCTGGTAGATTGTCGATTATCTGTAATGAGTTGTGTTTGAACATTTGACAAAACACATAATATGCAGTCATGTAGAAAGTGTGGTCTAAGCAGGAAAATGTAATATTTTTTTCATCGTCAAGGAGTGAGACCCAAATGTGTATATTTTGATTAGCGTTTCAGCTTCTTTTTTTTTTTTTTTTTTTTTTAGCTGTGTCAGACTGTGTTTCAGCTGACTCTGCAGTCAGTGGACTGTAAAATTATAAGAATATGGTTTTCTGGGAGGCATACAGGTAACAGACACCTTCAACAAATCAAATTTTTAGTAAGTACTGAGATACAGAACGGGACATGCAGACTTACACATTCGTGCAGATTACTTGATTTTAAGGGCTTAAAGACAAATACGATTTTATACACAGTATTGCTGCTCTGACCAGTGTTCATTCCTATTGGAAGAATTTGTTTATGCATATGAAATTGTTGACTTTCTTGTTCATTTATCCAACAATGGAAGCTACACAGTCAAAAATGTGGAAACTGGAAAATTGCAAGCTTATTGTTGAACTCTTTTTTTTTAAATATATAAACAAAGACCTGGATATCATTTTAGAGAGGTTTTACAGGGTATTGGCTGCAGGAATGGACTCTGATTAGTGCATTAGTGAATTTGAACACTGATGTTAGCAGATAGTCCCACTGCATCATTTATGGAGCTGATTTATACAGTGATATCGTCATGTTGTTCAGTTACTCTTCATAAAATATAATTTGTTATGTTACTTCAGACACCTGCAGGATTAGTGGAACGTGTCAGGTGGACCGTTGAACTGAGTGCTGAGGTATTTATTCTCCTTAATCTACTGTGGATTGTTGCTCATTTTTACGTCCCTCTGCAAAATGAATGTTAACATGAAAAGTCCTTTACCTTTAAGTGTTGCAACAGAGTACAGTGCTCAGATATTGTCTTATACAGCATGAAGAGCTATGTAAAAATAAACAGAGACACTGCATTAAAGCAGTGGTTCAATTAAAACTACTCCGTTTAGGCCCCAAACCTTTCTTTACACTTTTCGTTTGAACACTTTAATTTTGTTTGCCTATTTAAAGACTATTAGCATTGCCCCCCTGCTTGGTCCTTATGCTAACCTAAGATAGCTGTCACTGATTGTTGTAGCCTTTACTGGACAGATACGAGAGTGGTAACGATTTTCTCACCTAACTTTTGGAAAGAGACAAAATTTTTTAAAATGTTCATTTAAAAATATTCTCTCCACACTTTTAAATTCCAAGTAGGATGTATTACAGTGTTGAAACCCAGACCCAGTGTGGAGGCCAGCGTGCCTAACAGAGTGACTGATCCAGCTTCAACCCATGTTTGTCTCTATTACATCTGAGTGACCTGAGCTGACCTCCTCTGTCTATCACAAAGGTCAAAGGTTACAGCTTCTGTTTTCATGTGACCAGCCTCACCTGACAGAGCTGTTATGACAGTAACACTTGTTTTTCTTCATTGCCTCATAGGAGAAAATCCATCGGGTTATTCAGCCATCTCATGATGGGCCTGTGAATATGTTGTTTGACATACAGGCCGGAGAATATTAAAACATTAACTTTTCCAAAAGACTGAACTAATGACGCAAGACACAGATTTATGGTTTGGCAAAGAGTTTCTGTTGTGCTCTGGTTACACATTCTGACCCATTACTGTACGATCTGCAATTTCCTGGCTGATGAATTTTCAAACTACATTACTAATGAGCTCCCACAGAAACACTTAAATCTATATTTAATTCAATTAACACTCCTAGCTATTCATCATCTTTGCTGGCACTAATAGGCCTTATTATAAAACACAGTAAATTAGTCATTCTCCCCGTGAACCCAGAAATCCATTCTCCAAGGTCACATGTTGGACTAAGTGTGCAGAGATGACCTCGTCTGTGCATTAGCGCTGAGTGGCTGGCAGGGAGCGTGTGTGTGCACTTATATAGTATATACTTAGATCTGCGCACGTGTGGGCTGTGCACATGTGAGTGTGTCAGCATGTGTGGGAGAAAGAACATGTTGAAAAGCAACTTTAGCAATGATTCATGTACCTGTAATCGCTTGTTGATCTGTGATCCTCTGAAAGAAGAATGCTTCATTATTAATAATTTTAAAAAAAACAATACAGATGTTACACGGCTCATCGAATGTGTAGAATCTCACCGCCGTCCACAAGATGTGGCAACCCAACACCCTTTTGTGATGGGCTAATTTGCTCCGTTAAATACATGATCTATTCAGTGGAAGAGGTACAGTAGGAGTAAACCCACTGAACCGAAAGTGCTTCTCGCACCTCAGAGAATTACGTCACAATTGAAGCAACAGCATGTAATCATGGTTCATCACTCAGTCAAGATATTAAATCTGACCTGGTTTATCGCACTACAGACTTATACTCTTTCCTACAGTACAACTAAACTTTATGCTCAGAGAGAAAAAAAACGGAGAATTGACAAGTGCTGGAAAGGATTCATGTTGGATATATTGCACTGTACAGGCTGTACAGGCCGGTAGTGGAGACACAGTCCATCATTTAGCTTCAGTTCCCCTAATCATTGCATCAATCCCTGACAATAATAGCAAAGATAACATTGTAATATTCACCTTCCTATTACATTATGTTTTGCACATTGTTCCTGACAGCAACTATTAAATCAAAAAGATTCACACCAGGGGAAGATTGGTATTACATTAAAATAATGGTTGGGCGAATCATAATCCTAGAAGGGGCTCGAGGTGAGCAAATGCAACAGCATGAATGTGAGTTAAATATGGATTTTCTGCTCTCTGTGCAATTAATATAAACTGAGGGGAAGGAATAATATAAATGGAGCCTGTGGAGACAAAGTCATGACTTAGAGCACATATTGTATGCTCAGTGGGGAGCCCAGAGAAACACTACACTGTCTCCGGGGAGAAGCAGAAAACCTCCTGATTATTACCATAGATCCAGGCTGACCCCAAAGTCACTGTCGGATCATGTTTGCAATCACACTGGGTACATTGAGAATATTAGCTTATCTGTAGGCATTAAGAAAACCAGGTCATCTAAATTATAAAGAATCCAGAGCTCTTCTACAAATGGGACATGTCACAGTTTACAAAGATTTACATATTAAAACTGAGTAAAGCAATGTGTTTTTACAATCTGCATTTACAGTTAGTTGAAATCAAAGCTGCATAAATCATATATCTTTATATCAACAGTGGTTCAAAAGACTAACATCAAAGGTAACGTTAAAGAGAATTATCACCCGACTCTATTCCCTGCAGCTCTACAAAGCATTTTAATGTCTTTCACCTCATTGCTTTGCTTTATGGCACATATCTTAACTATTGTGGTTCAGTCCCGCTGCTCTCAGCTTCATCTCTGGAGGCAGAAGCTAACTGAAGTGCCAGATATTTCCATCAGGAGTTGATGGAGAGTAAAGGAAAACTACAACTGGCAGCCAGAAACCTCACATCCAGTAGATGTAGAACAACATGTCTGCTGGATGTGTAAAGAGGCGACTGTTTGCTATCATGTTACAGAGATTAACTTTATAAGGTGATAATATATAAATGTTGTTTTTCCGCTGCCTCCAAGTGAACAAAAACAAACAAACAATGCTTTAAAGTATTTTCATTATTGTCCAACCTGTCAGAATATCTGTGTGTATGAAGATGCGCTGTAATTGACCTACATCTAAATTGTCACCTGTCTTTCTCCCATGTGTTGCCTGCAGGAGGAGAGTTGGTCCACTTGCCGCCTTACCTCCGTATGGACTTCCTGTTGAACCGCGGCGTGCCTCTACCTGCCCGAGGTGGAGGGGTCAGCAGCAGTAGTGGCAGCAGCAGCAGCGGAGGAGGAGGTGGAGGTAGCGCAGGAGCGAGTGGAGGTGCCGCTGGTGCAACAGGAGAAACAAGAGGAGCGGGAGGTGGAGGAGCCATGGGTCAGACCTGCCTGGAGCCCCAGAGGAGCCGCACCCTGAAGAGGCCACCTCCCATGGAGCCCACCCCCATGGAAGTACCCTCACCCAGGGAGGTACAGCAGTGGCAGCCAGGAACTGCCTCCACCCTCCCCCACAGGGATGTCCGGGAGAGGGGAGAGGCCCGGGGTGAGGCCCGGGGTGAGGTCCGGGGAGACGTCCCCTCTTCGGGTGATCTAGCCCAAGCACAGGCTGCCAAGCTCAGCACCTCCCAGGAGTCCCTGCTGGACTCCAGAGGACACCTGAAACAGAGCAACAACCCCTATGCCAAGTCTTACACTCTGGTATAACACTGGGACACACCGGACTGCTTCAGACAACTGGACTACTGCAGACACACTGGAGGAGGAAGGACAAGAGACAGACGACAGGCACAGGATGGATAGTTTTCCACAACAGAAATTGTTGTATATAGAGCCGTTTCTGACATGCGTCTGAAGTGGATGCTTTTCTTTGAGTCTGTCTTTCTTTCTTTCAGTCTTTTCTTTCTTTCCTCTCTCGCTCTTCTCTGTTGCTTTCACACTTTTCATTCTCTTACACCTCGCTCCTCTTCTGATGAGTTTTCTCTCACAGTTTTTATTTTCTACTTGAGTATTCTTTTATTCTAAAATGACAAAATATGAGGATTGCCAAAATGATTTATTTAAAATTTGAGAAAGAGAAAAAATACTATTGAATTTATATCAAGGACAATTATAGTCATTATTATTATTACTATTATTATTATATAAAAGAGAAAATATCTAAAAAATAAAAAAAGAAGAAAAAAAAGAAGGGAAAGGGAGGAGGACTCTGGAGCTCTCTGCAGGAGAACATTGCTTTCTTAATTTATTTTTATTTTATTGTCGCAGTGTGATGAAATCTGTAATTGGGAAACCGAGGGGGTTTTTAGCACTACGAAGAGCCAACAGAGGTGAAGAAGAGTGACGTCGGACACGACCGCCAATGCTGACAAATCGTAATGTTTTTCAACTTTTCTGACGACTGCATGGCGACTGATCAAATGACAATTAATAGGAATGGCTGGATATCCAAAAAAAAGAGAATTTTTGTCACACTATGAAATTATACAATGTGAATATATATATAAAGAGATCACTTTTATTTGTGGATATTACGGGGAAAATGATTTGGTTAATAAAGTCCTTAGTCATGTTTGCACACACCTGAGTTTGATTAATATCGTTCTAGACCAACATCTCTGTTTGCTTCTTCTTCCTCATCCCTCTTCTACTTTACTGAAAATCATCAGCTGTGGTCAGTTAGAAGTGAAAGAGACCCGATAATTAACTTTACAGTTATTTGCCAGCAAGAATCCCACTGAAAACAGCAATCTGATTGATCTAAAATTAACTTCGGTGAAGCGAAGGGTCATTGATTAAACATGTGAAGTGTCATTCGGAGTCATTTGCACCCTCAGATGTCACATCTGATGCTTCCATAAAGAAAGTGGATGGAGTGGAAAGAGTAACTGTTAGTAATGAGGAGAACTACTCTGAGTAAGAAAATAACCCCGGTGATGCCTTTAGGTTCAGTCCAGGTTTCAGTCTGCAAACTTACAACTAAAAGCTCCATTAGAGACTGAACGCATTACATTACAGACGAGTTACATTATGAAAAGTGCAGAATCCAGTGTCGAGTTAGGCACTAAAAGTAGAACTTTCTTTTCCTTTTCTGCACTGATTTTGTCCATTATTTCTAAAGTCCTCTATGGAAGTGCAGTAAAAAAACAAAACACAGATTTAGAGAGCTCTACTTCTGTTTACATATACTTTATATTTTCAACCATAAATAATACTCTTTGCAAAAATATTTTAAACCCAGGTTTTATTTATAAAAAGCAGGCTCTAAATCCTTTTTTTTTTTTTTAAAGGTGTCCTGGAAAACAAAGGATTCAACAATAATCTTTTAAGATGGGATGTTTGAAAGGATTATTTTGAAGACTGTGTTTTCAGCTGTCTCTCGATGTCAAGTGATTGGCAGCAAGAGGAAATATTTTCTTATCAACAAACCACACAAATTCAGCTGGAGCCCAGAAATACAGAAAAAGTTATTAAACAGACATGTTTACTGAAGATAATTCTTGAGGAGATGTCGCTTTCATGCAGGAAATGGAAAATTAGTGAGAGACAATTCTCTCTTGGTTGCATTCAAAGACCAGCAGGAAGTAATGGTGAAGAGCAACCTTGGCATTGCACAAACATGAACTAACAAATAAAAAAAATAAAAATAAAAAAAATCATTCATGTTTGTATTGAGGCTGTGTCTTGGTTTCGATCAACAGATGGCACTGTGCAGTCACTGAATCGAGTCCATTTGCTGCTAACAAGTAGTGAGCATGAGGACTTTGAGGAGGAGGAAAGGGATGGTTCAGCACCAAAACTACTTGTGACAACCTACCAAGGGCAACCCGGCAGTGTATTCCAGCGCGTGTCTGCCATTTGCAGGAGCACGCCACCCTGAAGACGGTGAATTATTCATGCCGGAGCTGACACCGGGACCTAGATCAGGTTTACACTGTCACACTGATCCCCAGGGCGCCGGAGAATGTGAATGAGACAGCAGAGTCTGGGAAAAGATTGCATGCTCACAGATGAATATGCACACAAATAGACACTGTGATAATCTTGAGGGAAATCCATGCCACTGATTTTGCATTATGTGTTTCTGTTGCATGGCAGAAAACTGAAAAAAAAAAAAACCCAAAAAAAACATGTTTCATGCTACTCCTGATGAGGTGTACACATGTCCAGGCAATGCAACAAAAATCGTCAGCTGCATGCTCACAAATTAACAGCAAGGAAAACATCCTCCACTTACTGTTAATGATTCCAAGGAAAGGAAGGTGACTCTAAAAGTAAAATCTTACTGTAGGTGAATAACAATAATTGCAGTTTATTTTTAAATCTCTGAACTCCCCCGGCTGCTGTGGGGTACTATAATGAAGATAGATGGCTCACCTGCACACCGGGAATACTCCATGACTGTTCACTTGCCCTCATACATTATTAGGAGGAAGCAGGATTGGAGTGTCAGTTTGTGACTTGCCTCCTGGCTGCAGGGCCATTATCACACCTTCTTCCGCGCTAGGCAGCCACAGAGGGAAGTTCGGAGATCTTTGAACGGGAAGAGGGACTTTCAAATCTAAAACTGTAGTTCAATAGATCCTTCCTTTATTATTTGTTTTTAGATGCACCCCTATCCTATCAGATGAACTTCCTCCAATTTACCACCAGCCTGGTGGTACCGGACTACTGCTCACAGCGTCAGTTTTCTTTGCTGTGATTATGGTCTGGTCTCTCTCTCTCTCTCTCTCTCTCTCTCTCTCTCTCTCTCTCTCTCTCTCTCTCTCTCTCTCTCTCTCTCTCTCTCTCTCTCTCTCTCTCTCTCTCTCTCTCTCTCTCTCTCTCTCTCTCTCTCTCTCTCTCTCTCTCTCTCTCTCTCTCTCTCTCTCTCTCTCTCTCTCTCTCTCTCTCTCTCTCTCTCTCTCTCTCTCTCTCTCTCTCTCTCTCTCTCTCTCTCTCTCTCTCTCTCTCTCTCTCTCTCTCTCTCTCTCTCTCTCTCTCTCTCTCTCTCTCTCTCTCTCTCTCTCTCTCTCTCTCTCTCTCTCTCTCTCTCTCTCTCTCTCTCTCTCTCTCTCTCTCTCTCTCTCTCTCTCTCTCTCTCTCTCTCTCTCTCTCTCTCTCTCTCCCTGTTCGCATTAAATTTGGCTCAGCCAGTCTGAATGGTGGACCAATCAGCAACCAGTGGGGGTGACTGTAAGACTATTTGCCACTTGTAGTGACAGAAGCTGGACGTTTTACATTTTTATCCATTAATTTTAGAAAGATGCCTGAGTACTTCAAACAGTATTTTGAGGTGGTTCCCATATTTAGCCATATCCTTTATATTTATTATTATTTTATTTTTTTATTAATCTAGTACTTTCCTCTATTCAACTATTTTATCTGTTTTACCCATTAGGTAACAAATGCTACTTTACTTCCAGTTAATTAATCTGACCATTTCACCCATTCACTTTTCACTTTTAGCTTTTTCTATTTAACCAGTAACTATTTTCAGCAAACAATGTCAACACATCTATTATTGTAGGTAACTATTTCCCTTATTTATCCATACTTTCAGCTGTTTTTAAACTGCCAAATATTTAAGATGTTTATCTATTACCTAAACTCTGTTTTCTATCATTTACCTCTTCCGATACATTTAGTTAACCTTGATTTTCAACCATTTAGCAATGCTTCAGTCATTTTTTTTTGTTAGTAGCCTAATGCAAGATAACTATATTAGTTTTTTATTAATCAAAACTCAGACTGGCAAATCTGGTAAATGCCAGCTGGCCCGTTTCACCTCGTTGCCCGCCAGGGGAAAACATTTGTGGGAAAAACTTTCACCTGTGGGTTGCAGCCCACCTGATGTTGGGACAGTCCATCTGACTGGGGGTAACACGTTCCCAAATAAACTCCCCACGTATACTGTAGGACAGGCACAGGAAGTGCTACTGACGCTGCTTCCCCCTACTTTTTTCAAGTGGATCAGTCCCTCCGTGTCAGAGGTCAAGCAGAAAATAATTACATCAAGACACACATGGGAATTTAGAGTAAACAAATTCATCCAAATATAATGTTACCGACGCCAGTGCCGGACGAAACGTTAACGTGAGCGGCAGTGACAACGTTTACAGTCCACCAGCACAAATGAAGAGGAGGAGAGAGTTTGGAGCAGATAACCGCGGGGAGCTGGAGCAAGAGGAGGAGGCCATGACAACGTGACAGGAAACATTACGTGCTGGTACAGTGTCAACAGAGCTGGACATGAAAATCATTAATTATCACTTTCAGGCAGTGACTGTTTTAGTCTGAATAGCCAGATATATCCCCCCTGCTGGTCTGGCTGTACCCAGGTCATTCTAGTTTAGGCCTTGTTTGTGTTCCTTTAAACCAATCACTAAGCTAAGCTCAGGATGAAGTCAGGGTTTCCTTGAAAAATAGGGTATTGTCATCCAGTCTTGTTTAGGTGGAGCATATGTCGGCCCTGCCATTAAAATGGATAAATCCCTGCAAAAGGCTGTAAAGAAGAAAGTGGTTCTGCCTCATTGCATGAGCCATATCTTTGTCACAACTTGCCATTTTTACTGTGTGGGTTACTGCTCAGAGGTTGTTGTTGTTGTTGTTTACTGTTGAGATAGTGATTTTGAAATCAGTAAACCTAAAAACTGAAAGGAAAGGAAGGAGAATGATGCCTGTAATATGCGTCCAATGTTATATCTTTGAGTGTTCAGGCTGGTTTTTAGTGGTTCGTTGAGTGCAGCCGTATTCTGCCACAGATTCTGGGCAGCATTGGCCCGTGCATGGATTTCAAATTAAACAATTTAATGCTTTTCATGAGTTTTCTCTGGGTTTCTGGAGGGCTTAGGTGCTGTGGTAATGGTGTGCAGTGATTTGACTAAAAGCAATGCATTTTCATGTAGTTTTGGACTATTATCAGCGCAATATTTTTTAAGAAATGCAATGTCTGCTATAAGAATAATAATCACAGACAAACTGTTAAACAAAGCTAAAAGAGAAGTTACAGTGACTGAAGTGCTATAACAATTGGGTGCTGCACCTAAGTGTTATAATGACTGGGAAAATCCTCCTTTATTATGTTGTTGTTGGTTTTTTTAGGTTCCTCTGGCATCACTGCATTTATGGATAAACTTATGTATCCTATGATGCATTTCAACGCATCAGAAACCAAAGATTTTAAACTAAAAAAAAAATATTTTTAGCTAAATTGCTTCAGGGGAAATTTCCTCATTAACTAAAATTCATAGATTTAGCCATGTTTAAATAACAACAGGCTGCTCCTTTTAAGATTAAAGTATAAATATATTTTTGAAGCACTCGCGTGGCACTCGCAGAGCACTGAATATGTTTTTCGTTTATGACTGATTATCTGTCAAAAATCAACCGGGTGAGGCGTGTAGAAGCAGCTATTGTGGCACCCCTACACACTGCAGTGCCAACTTCATATCTATTGCTTAGACTCTATTTTAATAGCCTGGTATTGCTTTGCATATGATGGGAAAATGAGACCGGTGAAGAGAAAAATTGTTCCCAGTTCGACCCAGCATATATTTAATACTTTTATATGCTGTATCTTTTTGAAATAATTACTTTTAGGTTACTATTCATGAAGTTTCCAAATAATATTTGCAGTCTATTTAACTTTTAACCTTTTGTCCAACACTTTTCGCTTAGTTATGTATGTCAATTGGTTATCCATAACTTTTTAGTGCTTGAAGACTTTTCTGCTTTCATGCTTAGTCATTTTTTAACGCTTAAACTTGCATATATCGCATTATGTGGAAATACTGTTAGAATAGAATTGTATATTTCATCTTTTCAGATTAGTCTGTACTCGTCGAGGTAGTATGATTGATAATATTAGGAAGAAACCCTCGTGTGCTGCAGTGGAGGTTTTTATTAGGATTTTTCTTTTAACTGTCCGGTGAGGATACCATAGCGTGATGTGCAATGTCAGTGAGCAGAAGCGGGTTAGGAACAGACCAGTGCCCTCCCAACTGGGGTTACTAATGAGGTGCCAGAAGACTTGGCAGGAGACAGGGGGGCAATTTAGCGAGCATGAAACGGAAGGACTTTCCCCCTGAGTTCACACAACACTCCCCTCATCAGTCACACCCTCACTTCTCTCTGCGGCCTCACTATGACTATTCTCCTTCCGTTTCCTTGACGTTGTCCTCGCTATGTTTATCTTCCTTTCAGACCCATTATTTTCCCCTTTCAGTTCTGACCTCCATCTCTCTTCTCTCCCTCTATTGATCCGGCAGCTTGTCCGTCCTTGTCCTCTGTGAAGGACTTGAAGAGCACAGGATGTTTCTGCCGAGAAAATTGTATCCCATGAGTTTCCTTTGTCAGAGTGGGCAAAGTGACATGCTCACAGCAGCTGACAGGCCACAACAACTCTAACACATCCAATTTTCTCATGGCTGTGGTTATCTGTGGATATTTAACAGTTTGTACACATATGTCAAAATAGTCACAAATTTGGCGGTAATGACCAAGGAAATAAGGACAGGACAGTATTTCACTTGGTGTGATAGCTACAACCCTTTTAAACATTTCAGTTATTATTTGAAGTTGAATTTAAAATTGCTGAATTGACATAATCTCCTTACTCCTTAATACAGACATTGTGCTTGGACAATATTGATCTGCCTGTAGGATAAATGCCCCCATGTTATGTGCTATACAGCTAAATGACGGATAGACTTATTAAGAAAGGTCAATGTCAGAGGGGCTCTTGATTATACTTGTAATTGCTCATAGAAATACACAGACCAGAAGTCTGTTGAATTCATTACATCACAGATTGATAACCTGTTGTCACGTGCTACGTAATAAGAAGTTACCTTAATAAAGCACAACCATTGTCAGGGGTCTTATGCTTGTTGAAGCTGCCATATTTACCTCTGGTGTTGTAACGTGCTTCAGATAACCCTCCACTAACTGCCGTAATTTATGTTTCACTCATATAGTTTGAACTGCAGCTGTCAACATCGGCTTAATGAGGGAGTAGCCGCTGAGTTGGTATCTCAAAGCAACAGTCACTTCACTGCTGTTCATTTTTTTTTTTACTTCATCAAGACTATAACCAGAGTACAGTATATCTCTTTTAGATAATTGCATCATATTAAATCATTCAGCAATGCCTAAATGCAATAGAGGTCCGTTGTCTGCTCGGTGATCTGCATGTGCCGTCACTGTCGGAGCTATTTGTTGTTTTTGTGTTGTTTGATAATTAAACCCTGATCTATCTTGTTGCTGTTCTGTCTGAAGATTATGGCTTAATTTGTCTGACTACCATGTCAGCTGAGTAATTGTAAATACTTTTATTTTGAAGGTGCTGGGCAGCCTCGGCACATGAGGTGAATCTACATGCATGGCTCGGCAGGTATAGCACAGGGTTTGTGGTTTTTTTAGAAGGGCAGGAAAGGCAGGAGGTGCCATTGTTCTTTGTTTGTTTGCTTGTTTAAATGATCAAATAAGATGCATGATGCTTGATGCTTGTCTGGACTACGGACTTATTTTCTCTGCCTATGATTTATTCCTTGGTGCCACAGTGGCCGTTTAAATTCGAGTTAGTTTTATTATTGAGTTTAAGGACAAATCGTCACCGCACTCACTGTGTCTCATGAATTGTGTATAAACAGTTTCCTCATCCCCTATGATCAGAGAGTAAGATACAAATTTACTTCAAGGGAAAAGTTTTTGCACAACTGATGAAAATGCAACAGAAGATGTACTACTTGCATACACAAAAAACAGCAACAACAGTAATATGTTACAGGTATAATGTCAAATTTCAATTTTTATTACCACTCCAAAAATAACTAGGTTTTTCAATCTTTAAAGGAGATTGCCGTGTAATTTCCAGATTATTTTATTTAATATAAACTGTTCAGAGCTTTTGAGCTTCACTGAAACTGTGTATCATAGTTTGTGACCAAGTATAAAGGAACATTGGGACATTATTTAAAGATTATATTGTGATACAGTTGCAGGATACAGTAAAGTACACTGTAGGAACCAGTTTTGTATTCTTTGACATCATATTCAGGAATATGGTGGATGAACTCCTTTGGGATTTTGGTACGCTGTGACTCAAAGCTTCTCTCAGTTCCTGCCATGTTTTAGTCTGCGGTCACGTGCTCCTGGAGACGTCCTCAGATGAAGACATGGTGTATCCACATCCGCTGGGAAAAAGGCCAGATTGGGGCCATGAAAAGATGCCTAGGCTCACCGTGATATTCAAATGATTTTCTCTTGGTCTGGAGGAGTCTGATGTGTACAACTGTACTCAAAATATTCCACCTCACCATCAACCTGTGCAGCTAGTTTAACATTGGTCAGGACAGATCGGTGGAATTGAACTGTAAGGCAGGTCAGCACAGAGTGTGAAGTTTGGCTGGAAAATGTTTCTCCATGGTTTTGGGATGTATTGCCTCTCGCTTCTTCATTGTCTTTTTGTCAGCCGGCAGAATGAGCAGCTAAACTGCTGCTTTAATCCATTTGGTTTGAGGTATGTTTGTGCAGTCAGAAACATCATGCTGAGCCGTTAATGTTCTGTCTGCAGGCTTGAAAACATCTGACCTTTTGTCATGGTTTTTTATACAATATTCACTGACTGTATGTGTTTTTTGCCTCGTACGAGATTCTCTGAAGATATTTCCACGGCTCTTATAAATGTAAGATGTGAGTAGACCTGACAAAATCTGAACAAACTAGCATATATGCATCAGTACTGTACATGCATATGGCTTTGATACAAGCCTGCTACAAGTCCTCAGGGTATTTCCTGTCTTTAAATCAGTACTTCCCAACTGGTGGGTTGTGACCCAGAAATAGGTCACGGGGCCATTTTGAGTTGTTTGCAGATGTGTGTTTTGAAAAAAAAAAGTTTTATTTTGAATTCTATAGAATCTCTGATGTTGATTACACTACATCCATGCAGTAGCCAAATGCTGTCTGCGTTGTCATGACAAGATTGCCTTTTTAATTCATATTTCATACAGTTCAATGTAGATTCTTGAAACTTGACGAGCATCGACAGTTTAAATTCGTTTAAATAGATTTTATACCAGTAGGTCAAAGTAAGTTATCCATTTATCATGTTTTTAACAATGCATGAAGGCATTGCGTTTTACTGCACTCTTTTTCTTTGAAATAAATTTGAACGCCTCAAAACATTTAAAAATATGGTTTGTGACTCCGAGTCCTGAGGCTCGACCAGTTGTGAACCACTGTTTTAAATAAATGGGTCAGTGTCCTTTTCCAGGTCCACAAATGGATTCATCACATCACATCATCGCTGTAATAGGCTACTGTACATTTAAAGCTGCTCAATAAGATATGCAGAATAAAATATAGTATGTAGTAAATACACCATTTACCAAATATTCCCTTGAAGAGGGATTTGCAGCTGCAAAGGTGAGTTTCATTAGAGAGAGAGAAAACCAGGTATAAATAGCAGCTGGTTTCTGGGGTTGATTCTCTATCACAAGGTCAGTGGAGCAGCAGTGCTGCTGGGGGATAAGGTTTCTAGGACAATGTTCGAATATTAAGACGATAAAATATATTCCACTCTGCTGGAGAAGGAGAGGGAGAGGAGAGAGAGAGAGAGAGAGAGAGAGAGAGAGAGAGAGAGAGAGAGAGAGAGAGAGAGAGAGAGAGATGACACAAAGAAGGAGACACTGTCGGAGGGATCATTTTAGACAGCACTGATCTTTTACTTTTACAATTAACATTTTCATTGCAATGTCTTCCTTAAACATTCAAGCGTCTGACTGCTAACATTAATGTATTGTGATCTCAGTGCCAGAGATCTTTGCCTCCCTGTCTCTGCATCATCTGCCAGTCTTGCTCAGCTCATGAACCTTGCACTGCTCGCTCATTGCCTGCTGGAGTGGTATACAGCTGCAGCCACTGTCCCCTGTGTGCACTATCTATGCTTAAAGCCACGCCTCATTGGTCATCAGCTGCTTCTGAATGTTACCTTTGCCCTTAACCTTAAGATAATCTTTCTGATGAAAATGCCATGAGCCATTTGCAGGGTTGTTATAGCTCACTAGCTGGCTGAGACAATGTAGAAAACAGTCAGTTGCTGCTGAGCTCAATTCATATTCACCTAGATTATTTATGCCGGTAATCCTTCTTACTCAGGTTTAATCACTGACCGTTAATGTAATTGAAAAATGAACTGCGTTGTGTTTATTAAAACGCGTTTGCTCGAGATAATTCCTTAAAGCCCGTGGTTTGTTTTGGGGACATTGCTCACTGCACACCTTGTTCATGTTTAGATGCATGATGAGGCCTCAAATACACCAACATGGCACAAACAATATCTGTGCTGTTGATCCAACTGAATCTACTTCTTCCAGTCTGAAACATTTGGTTAGTTTTGTCTTGTCACTGGTGAAAGTGATGAACAGAAGTAGATGATTCAGCCTGTGATGAGTTAACCAGTAAAGCTATACTGCGACTGTAACTGTGCTACCTTTAGTTCTAGAAACACCATGTGGTTGTACACAGGAAGAACAGACAATGTAAACAATGGTCACCTCTGGCTCCAAAATATCAAGACTGTGATGGACAAAATGCCAAACTCTGGTTTTCAGAATGGCATATCTAGCATTTAGTACCGTATATCTACATATTGCCTGACACAAAGTGAACCCTGATTATGTGGAGATAGAACATATTAGACAGTTGATAGGAAGTAAAAGGAAAATTTCAGTCTGATCACCCCACGATATACTATACACTCAGGACAATGTGAGAGCAACGTCATGTACTGATTTATACTTTAAATACATTTAAATTAGAACTTTTGTGTTGTTGTTGTTCTGTACATGAAAACATAATTAAAACTGACAGATACTGCACAGAACTTCTAATGCGTTGTGAGTTATTTTAACACCAAAAGTTGGACTGATGGAGACAGGAAGAAGAGCACAGAGGTGGGTTTCATGTGAAAACATTCAATCCATCTCCTCAGGCACCTGCCTGTGTTTCTGACAACAAGGACGCAAATGTAAAGTTTTAATGAGCTTTTAGAGTCACGGCAGGATTTTTTTTTTTTCCTTTCTTTTACACATTGAGAAGTCACTTTTGATTTAATCCATCAATCTCCTGCCTGCAAACTGCAGGAGATTAATCAGCGAAGAAACATTGTTGTGCACAAGAAACAATGTTAGCTGGAAAATCCTGCATGTAGCTGACAGAAGGGGGAGAGATTTGCAGATAAACTCCAATTAGTGTAGTGTAAGAAGTGAAAGTTATGCTTATATTAATTCCAGTGGAGGCTGCAGTCATTTGTACACACAGTAGGCTGTTATTTTTGACAGTGAAATTCCTCACACCATGCTCGCAGCCACATACACACTCCATGATTAGATCAAATTCATGTTACTGTTAGTGTGACAGGCCACTAATGACTAATGTAATTTTAATGAATCAAACCTAGTTGAATCATCCATCTCCACATCTACAGAAACCATGAGACTCCAGCACAGGAAATAGTCGTGTCTCTAAACAGCAAATCGCATCACACAGGAAGAAAGTGTGAGATGCTAGATCTCCATAGCGCTTTAAAACCCTTTATATACACTTATATTTAGGGGGGAAAAAAGCAATATGAGCAGATTATTTTTTTTTATTGTCAAATAAATATATTTGTGTGTGTGTGTGTGTGTGTGTGTGTGTGTGTGTGTGTGTGTGTGTGTGTGTGTGTGTGTGTGTGTGTGTGTGTGTGTGTGTGTGTGTGTGTGTGTGCGCGCGCAGCAGTGAGTGAACCAATCATAAAAATGTCACTTTTCATAGCAACATGGATGATTAATTATTATCAGCAGCCGCATAGTGTGAAAAGGATTTCTGTCGTTGTCGGGACATAAGCAAACACAACAGTAATGCGCTCTAAACTCTGAATTCATCTCTTCCTTCTAAACAGTAGTGAAATTGAGCAAAGATAATTTGATGGATTGTACAGTACACTGTATCTACCGTGCATCTACATTATATGTTGCTTTTAAGGTCTCTGCAGGATAAAGAAAATGCTCCAGTCCTCCACATATTAAAGATTTATTCTGCTGTCTGCAGCAGCGATATTCGTCTTTATAGGCAGAACAGACGGCACGCAGTGAATTTCACAGTCCCATTCTCAGTGCATGTGGAAATTTTCACCATAATGCAGTTTCAGTGCATGTATCACCATATCATTATCGCTACGAAGTCCCAAAAATGGTCCACAGAATATCCCTGTTTACTCTCTGCAATGTTTAAAGTGAAAAAGAAGGTGCTTCTGTTGACTTTAAAACCTCCCTCTCCAAACATTAACTTTGAAATAGCACAACTCTGTCTGGCGACCCGCAGCGCTGTAATCTATCTCTCATTTCTAGGTGAGAGAAGTGCACCTTCCAGCCACGCTCCAGGGACAAAGTGAGCACCCAGAAGTGATGACACAATTCACTGTCAACCTCCTGTTCTGCCTGTCCTCATCAGCTGAGAGAGGAGGAGAGAGGAGGAAAGAGGAGGACAGAGGAGAGGAAGTTCCTTATCGTAATGCAAGATCAGAGCAAAATCTCCATATGCTAATGTTATAATTCAAATTCTATTAGAACAGACACACACAAACACAAAAAATGGAGTCTGGCAGAGCCTTGGGAGAACTGCTATTCTCTGTGGGCCTTTGGACTTGGCAGGATCCTTTTTAGCCGTCATCGGGGTGGAAAATAAAACAAGCAAGCAAACGAACAAGGAACTGCAGTGAGTCTTTTTTATTTCCAGTGACCTTCAGTGAAAACCCAAAGGTCACTGCACTGTCGCTTTTAAGGGAGAAAGACTATGTCATAAAACCTGCTTTGTATTGATTTATCAGCAGGAAAATAAGCCATATGCATGGCACAATAATGTCATTGAGACATCTGACAGTTCTTTTATTGAACGCTAGATTTAAAACGTGTTGTGGAAGCAGTTTCTTTTAAGTATTTGTTTTTGCACTGCAAACCATCTGGCTGTGGATATCAAGAAATTGGGAGCACTCGTCTCAGCAGTTTAATCCTCCCAAGCTTACAAAGCTGATCTGCAGTGAGGATCAATTCCCCGGGGTGCAAAGGTCTTCACTGACCTTGATATAATACAGTTCAGTGACCCACCGTTGTGCAGTGTCATGAACACGATTGTAAGGAAATCTGTGCAGCTTCTTTTTAAGCTTCAGCAGGCTTATTCTCTTGAGCATCTCATAAAGTGTAAGAGGGATTTTTAAACATTAGGTTATAGTCAGTTATGTGTGGTTTAACAGCTGGTACAGAGTATTCATTAGAGCAGAAAGAGTGATGAAGTGTACAAACCTGTACTCATTATTAGAAAGAGTCAGACCACAGTTTAACTTTGACAATGCTGCCTCTTGTCATTGATGTTTCTTTTAGATTAAAGCTTTGGTATCTCTGCTACCTTAAAATAGATCCTGTTGGATCAATGGTGTATTTACTGGCTGTGCTCCAAATAATGTGCTTCCCTTAACACACTAACAATATGTGCTCTTATATGTTAGGACTCTTACTTGTGTGGTAATTTTGTGTTGTTGTTATTTTCAAATCGCACACTGATGTTCTGGAAAACGTATGTGAATCCATCACCCACCAACATATCTGCAGCTTTGATTATGTTACCCAGAAATATATGTGTTTTTCGTGCCCTTTGTTTAACACACACAATAAACACACTCATGGCTTCTGTACAACAGCAGTATACTAGTACTTAGTAAAAAATTAACACTTTTGTCCATGTTCGGCAAAAGCTGCCGCTTCCTCAAACACTTTAAAATTCTTTACGTCTGTGGTTCCTCCCTTTTCGCTACGTAGCCAAGATGTTTCTGTACTTGACAATGTGAACACGCTTATGCACTTAGAATAATGAGTGTTATTTGGAACAGAGCAACCATGTTCACCATCTTCTCAGGACCTGAGAACTGAATTTATTTCCTTATGTACCAGCACCCTTGAATCTTGATCTTGGTCTTGCATGGATGCTAATATTTGCAAATTACTAGAGGTACATATTGAACTTTTTAATTTTGAGTTTTGATTGACCAACCAACCAACCAACCAACCGACTACGCTGTCCACACAGCATGATGAAATATGAACTCTGCTGTATAAAACAACCTGCTAGCTATAATTATGTGTTTTGTGGGATTTAGTTTGCTACAATGTCATTATTTTGAAACAGGACTTTAGGCTTTAAAACACACATTATTTTTGCCAGTGTTGGCTTACATGTTTCTTGGTGCAGACTAATGAGGGAGACCACACGATGTGCCTGAGCCGTGTGCTGTATAATGATGGACGTACTGTGATCGACTTTAAAAGGAGGAAGACTTGTTTGTAACAGCTGCTTGCAGCTGAAATCTTGTCCGCCCTGTTGTTTATTCACACAGCTAAAAGACAGGAGCCAGAATTATTTTATACAAACTTCTATTGGAAACTTTTTCTAGATTAAAAAAAAAAAAAATGATTCTGCATTTCATGAAAAGGTATCAACCTATAATCCTGAATTAAAATTTACAGAACAACCCAGTGGGAATCTGTCGCTATGTTAGCCTGGCTCCACATGGAGAAGGTTATCAAGCTGAGAAGGGAATAGGTTCAGCCAGGCTCATTCAGAGGAGTTTCTATTTATAGTTTGTCATCAGAATATAAATCCCTCTGCATACATACTGCAGCGATTCGGCAGCCACATGCAGCTTGAGGTGTTTGACAGGTATTTGCATGCTCTGTACACCGTTTCCACACAGAGCTTTTTATTTATTCAATGTATATCGATACACAGTTTGATAGTACCATGCAGGTCAGAAAAAAAATGCCTCTGGGTGAAATATTCTGTTCAGGATGAAAAGCTAAGGCTAAGTTTCCTGAAAACAACCTTCAGTCTAACATCAACTTTAACTCCATCTACTCACAAAAGTACAGGTGCTTTTTAGGGAAACATAGGCCGAAGCAGTACAGAAAGGGATGGTGCAGGTGTAACTATGAGGATAAGTACAAAAACATATTCTAACACAACACCACCTATACTTCATGATCTATGGGACATGTAGGGCAGGACAGAAACCAGATCTTTATAACTCTTTCTGTTACTTAGTTATTGATACAGTAGTCAAATAATAAATATGAGTAATTATAATAATAGGATAATGAAAATTCACAGACATGTCATATGAGTAACAGGCTATTGCATTCTCTCCCCCCCCAGCCCCATCACAACCCCTGGAGTTCCAACCGGTATGAATTTGTTTACATGCAAATGTCACACCATCGTCACTGTGCCGCTGCCTCCACCTGCCGCTCCTTCACACAGTGGCAGAGCAAGATGGTGCTCACTAGGACTTCTCAACGCGCTTCTTCTTCTGGAACTTCCTGAACTGGGACTGGATGGCGACCGCTGCCTTTTCAGTCTCCGGGTTGTCCATGTCGATGTCAAAGTCCTCCGGGACGTCCGTCTTGGACGCATCTGGAAGGAAAGAGAAAAAGGTAAGTTTGACATTGACGAAACTCCTCCTCTGCACAGCGATTGTCCAACCTCAAGGTGATTTCTCCTCATGTTGCACTGTGTGCATTATGCTGTTGTTGGAGCAATACTAAGCATATGAAGATTTAAAAAGGTGGTGTATTTTTTGTTTTTTTACCCTTCCAAATTGAGAAACAAGAGCAGTAGTGTGTATATATATATATATATAATGGTCTGAAATAATATCCCTATGTTTAATGGTATTTCTGCGATAATAATATTCTTGACAATATAAACAAATATTTTACTATCAATTTAAAGAACCCACAATTGCAACAAAATAAGTGTTTTATATATCGGCGTAAACTTTGCTAGTTTGCCTTCAAATATTAATAAAATAAAAATAATAATAATTCTGGGATTTGTTGTATCTTTTGAAATCAAACCCATTCCACACTATTGAAATCGCTCCTCTGTTTCGAACTCACTCCAGCACTGCTGAGCTGCTTTCAGCCAGGCTGCTTGTTACTTTAGGAAAGTTGCACATGTAACAAATGTCATACTGTCACACTGCACAGCGGTGTGAGGTCATTACGTCAACAAGTTGGAGTATTGCCATTATCATGATATTTTAAAATTACACCAATATTATTCGAAGCAATATGACCATGTACAGCACTATTCGTGTGTTACTTGTAAGGCTAAGAAGCACATCACTGTCCACGTTGTTTTGTATTGTTTATATTATTTTGCGTTGCTCCAGGTTAAAAGATCCTTTTGAGACCAGCACGTCCACTTTATAGGAGTTTCCTACAATATGTAAGGCGGTCCTGGATGCCAGCAGTGATAAAGGTTCTGTCCTTCTCTTTATTAGAGGTGTTTACAATGACTTGTATGACTATCTCTGCACTACCAGACAAGAACTGCACAGTTTCTTTATTTCCGTGTCTTTTATGAGGTGCGGATCCTAACTTTCTAACTCTGGGGAAGTTATTTAGCATGGCATAATGTGTCTAACCAGCCAGAAAAATGTATATATAGGAGACCATTTTATGAGATTAAAATAAGTCAGCATGAAATATTGAGAAGTCAGCCGGAGACACAATATGACTCATAAATGTTTAACGTTTCATTTAACAGAAACAGAAAGTTTGACTGTTGTAGCAAACGGTCGGTTGCTTGAAGGTATGCTGTCTTTTAACGCTTAGTGGGCAATAATCAAGTATTTCATCAAGTATGCATTGCTGGAGGAAAGTATACTTTTAAAAATATATGAGACAGGATAATTTGTTATTCACACTTGTCATAGTACTGCAGTACTGTAATTCTGTTCTGTATTAAACTTCATTTATTACATTTCACAACCACTCATTTACTGGTACTTTCAGATTTGTACCTCAGTATCAGCAAAGTTAGAATAAACAAACAGGATTTATGAGTGGGGAAGACAGTAATAAAATGTAATGTTCGACTATAAAATGTTCCACCGTGTTCCTTATAAACCTCATCGCTCCTCGTAACAGTGGAGCAGAGTTGCTATGGGGGAGTCTGGACAGTTGTTTCTCAGGTTAAAGGGCAAAGCATAAATTGATCCAGTTCGTAATCCTCTCTGGAGCTCAGCCAACACTGACAAAGAGGACACGACTGTAATTCCAATGAAAACTGATTCAAGCTGGTTTTAGCACGCATTAGGAAAAAAAAAAACTGTATTTTTATCTGCTGGTCAATGAAGTAACATGCACCCCCAGTAACTATTCATCTTCATGAAAAAACTGTAAATGCTTGTTGGTGAGATAATATGTAATGTATTATGAGGCTGTGAAGCTTGTATGAACATGGTAGCTTTTAATACATTTTCTTCAATCATGTTTCTTCAATAGAGATAACATTCATTGGTACAGCTGCCACATATTTCAGTGTAGTTTTGTTATTTTGATTTTTGTTACTCATCAAATGGTTAGAAACATGAAAAAAATAGCAATATCAGGAGTAAAGGATCAGACTGTCAGCCCTCCCCTCTGTCCCCAGTGGAGCTGTCCTACTTTATGGTTGGAATGAGATGCTTCACTTGAGTTCTGGATCCCATCCCGTCCTGTCTTGTTAAGGACCGTCTCCCAGCTATCTCCTCACTCATCACAGAAATCACTGACTGCTCCTACAGCTGTGGTTCAGTCACCCAATCTGTCCAACCTGGTTGCTGCCATCCTAAAAAAAACAACTGGACTCAACCCTGATATCATCAGCGATTTCCAGCCCATCTCCAGTCTCCCTCACTGTGAAAAATACTGGAACATGTTGCCTCCTAATTTAAAAGCCCAACAACCTGTTTTAACCATTTCGATCCAAGCTCCGCTGATTTAGTCTTGCATTGCCAGATAAAATATCATTCTGCTTTAGGGGTAAAAAAAAAAAAAAAAAAACTCTCTGTGGCGTAATAGTGGCTAAATCCCTGCAAAAAACTATAAAGAACCAAGCAGACCTGCTGTGTCGCATGATCCAAAATTTGCTGTTGTTGTTGTTGTTGTTGTTGTTGTTGTTGTTGTTTCCTGTTGCAGTGGGGAATTTGAAAACGGTAACATACAGATAGTGGAAGGGCAGGAGAATAATGACCGAAATAGTCAGCTTATACCCACAGCCTACATGTTCCGACTCACACTACCGCTCAGCAGCAGCAACAGCCCTCCGCAAATTTACCAGCAACCTTCTCATCTTCTCAGACTCATCTCATTCTCATTCTCCTCGACCTCTCTGACTTTTTTGACACCATCCTCTCACCATTCTTCTCTCCCTCCTTATCACCGGTAAAGTCGTATCTCACAAACAGATGACAGCTCATCAACAACTGCACCTCCTGCACTGCTGCTCTGTCCCAAGGCGTCCCCCAGATTTCATGCTCCCACTTGGCAACAACATCCAATTCATATTCTCCACTTCCTCTGCGACACTGATGATGTCCAGCTCTACATCTCCACTAAATTCATCTCAACCCTACTAAAGTCTGACGACTCCCTTACTGAAATCAAACCATGGATACAAGCCAACTTCCTTATAATAAACTTTGGTGAGTCAGACTGTATATATCAATCTATTAATCTATTAATAAACTTTAAAAAAAAAAAATGTGTTCATCTCTCACAATTGACTACAGTAAGAGAATTCTTTATGGCACATCATCTAAAGTCCCAGATAAACTCTAGTACATCTAGAACTCTGCTGCATGCCAGCTCATCCACTCCAACTCCTGGGACCACATCACCTCTGTCCTCCAGAAGCTCCTCTGGCTCACAAAGTCCTTCTCTTCATTCACAGGTCCCCCTCCTACCTCACAAACCTGCTCTGTCATCACACTCCTTCCCGCAGCCTCCACTCCTCTGATGCCGCCCTCCTGACTCCACCTGTCAGGACCAAGCACTGGCCCTGGGGCCACAGAGCCTTCTCCATAGCTGGCCCCTCCCTCTGAGACTCTCTAAACACATCACGCAGCAATCTGTCAGTGTTCAAATCACATATCAATATATTTTATATGTTTATAGTATGTTGCTCTGTCTATATCATTTTAACTCGTGAAGTGTCTTTGGATCCCCTGAAAAACGATGAGGGTTTTACTGACGTAAAAACGTTTCATTTGCTATTATTTGTTCTCTGTTGCCAGGGAACGTGCTCCTAAGAGGTGAGCATCAGGAGCTGTAGGCTGTGTTGAAGCAGGGATTTTTAGGACTTTGTGAGGCTGTGACAAGCTAACATTTACCCAGAGCAGGTTTCACTGTGGCTTTAATGTCTGTCAGCAACGGCTTATGCCACCAAGAATAACTGTCAAGAATAAATGTCATTTATTTTTCCCCCTGCAGAGGTTCATCCAAGCACCGCTTCAGCAATATACAGGATCATGTTATTGTGTTATTGGTCTGTATTTACAAAAATTAGACCCAATCATCAGTTGTTGTTGTTTTAACCTTTTTATTAATCAGTGTTCAACCTAGGGCTGTATTCAGTTTCTCTGCCTTACAATAGTCCAGCAAAGGACTGATCTGCTTGAGTTTGGTCAGTACAGCTTGGTATAGAGAAACACACGACAGACAAGCAGGAAAGCAGAGAGACGACTCGTGTATCGACTGTGTAGCTAATCCTCTGGTTCCCTTGGGGCCGAGCTTGAGTACCACTCTCTTGCTGTTCAAGAAGGAAACACTAACTGCCGTGTCAAGCCGAGCTTTGAATCCTGCATTAATTGATATTGAATTTTCCAACGCTCTAATGCCTGCTGTGTTCATCCCTGCAGCATTAGCTATCGAGCCGAGCCTTCTGCCGTGTCAGCTCCAGACATGTTCCTAATCTTTGCGCTACAAGCGGGTGATATATACACATATATACATATATATACACACACATATATACATATATATACACACACATATATATAAAATTATTAGTTGTTGTTTTTTTAAGATGTCTACATTGGCAGAGTGAGGCGTGAAAGCAGAGGACGGATGTGATGTGGTGCTGCCTTCAAGTGCTGGAGGGAGTTTTGCAGTTGTTACTGGGAACATATCAAGCTCAGCAAAGTAATGAAAATAGTAAAGTTTTTTGTTATTTCAGTCAGGGACAGATATTTGAAGGGATTGACCATTTATAATAATGTTTATAGATTTATGCTTCAATCAGAGTGCTGGTCAACAACACTGAAATATTTTTGTCTTTGTCACCTCTAACAAAAATATACAACATTAGTAGGAGGTTGCAACAGTGAGGAAAGTTGCGGGAGCTTTTGCATTTGAGGATCGGCAGAGTAAACGAAGGTTTACGCCTGTTTGAAAATGGCTACTTTTCTTGTGTTTCTCATCTCGCGTTGATTAATATTTATTTTGAGTGCTGAGTATATCTGAAACATAATGTATCCACACATTAATAGTTGAAGTATCAGGTCAATGTGGCTGTATACCTGCATGAATCTGATTGGATGTTTGCGGTCAGCTGATAGCCGCACAGCTGTGAATGAGTCAGTGATTGTGAAGCATGAATGAAACAGTGGATGCCAATCAGTAAGTTTCAGTGAACTGCCTGAACTAATGTTGTGCTACAGTTGTTTCTGTCTTGAGGGCGGAAAATGCAATAATTAATTTTCTGCACTTCTTTAATCAAGTCTGTTTTTTACATGCATTATGTCAGGCTTTCTGACCCTGCTCTCAGCCACATGTCCTGTTTTTTTGGCCCCTGCTTCTACATGAGCAGTTGAAGTCATTGACGTTCCTCATCTGTCCACTACATGCGCTCTATCTTTGTTACCTTTTACCAAGTGAGTCAGGTGACTCCCTCATCCAGCGTCTCCGTCCACTTGCACACCTGTTCCAATTTCCACATCAGCTCTGCCTGTATATTCACCTGTCCCCTGCCAGTTTGTCGATGTTGTCTTGTTTTATTGGGCTCCAGCTGCTACCTGGGCTGGATGCCTGAAAGCCTCAATCTTTGTTCTTACTCTTAAAGGCACTGAACTGATCGTCAGGCGGCATTTTAGACCTCCATCTTCTGCTCCTTACATTATTTTTAAAATGCTCCATTTTTTATTTTTTTTACACTGTTTCTGATTTTTAATCTGCCACTCCAGTACAAATTAGCTCGATCATTATTACTCTCTCCAACATCAGTTATATTAACCACTTACTTTGTTATATAACTATATAATTGTCGACCATGGTTTAGTTGGTGGTTTGTGCCCACTACAAAGAAACTAAGTCCAGTTTAATATTTCTGACAAATCACATGCATCAATCTAAAATAATCATATCATATTGATGAAGGCTTTGAGTCCTGAGGGCAGATTTTCATCCATTTCTATAAGACAGGAGGCATGTGGTTGAATGTGACAATGATGGATCATTTTCCTCAGTTTGAGGATTCATCCCCTCCTCAACACACACACACACACACACACACACACACACACACACACACACACACACACACACACACACACACACACACACACACACACACACACACACACACACACACACACAACAGATTACCAAGCCTATTACCTTTGGCAGCACTTTCAGTGCCCCTGTCTCCGCCTAATGGGTGTGTAATATCTGCTGTCAGAGTGTCTTCCTGGATCATCTTGAAAAATGTATTTATGGTGCGTCTGTGTGGTAGCTGCTGAAATCGAAACTCTCGTGCTCCGGGGTCTGCGGCTCAGATTTACTTTTTTCATGATATGATTTTACTGCATGTTGTTAACTTTATCGATAGTTTAGACCGAATGGATTCATAAGTGACATGATAAGACCATCCTTTGAAGACTGTCTTTCAAAGTGTCTTTTAAAAAGCCGCTCTGAGGCTCAGTGAAAGCTGGGACGTCTTATTGATTTCACTGCTTAAAACCAGTTGAGCCATGAGAGGGATTTGTGTGAGCGAGGAATGAGGCACATAAAAGAAGGCTTTTAGACCTCCAGACAAGAGAAACAGATTGTGAAAAGTAAAATGAAACTCAATGTTCAAGTGTTTTACACAGTATGCGGACATCTGTTTGGTCTGAAAATACAGCAGTATGTGATGTACTTTATTTGTAACTATAATTCACTGTGCCGCAAATTTTATATTAATATGCAAATTTACTTTTGTAACTCTGGAGACCGATATTCAGCACTGTATTTATGGCTGCTTTAAAAATGATACATAAAAACAAATAGATGTGAGAAAAAAGAAAAGAAAAGTAAAGAAATACTTTTTGAAAAAAAAAATGTCACGATGATACAAGTGAGAAAAAAGTAAATCAAAGTAGTCATTATTTTTCATTATATGGGAAAGCCAACTCCAACAAAGTGTATGAATTCATTGAATGGAGTTTGGAGTATAGTCTGGCTCCACCTGCCTCCTGCTCACTGCTTCAGTGGTCGTTGTGATTATTGTCTGGAAAAACGGTTCACATGAAGGTGTACTCAGCCACTCTGTAGACTGGACCAATCAACAACTAGTGAGGGTGGTGAGGTGCGATGATGTTGAAGTGTTTGTTTCGAAATGTAGTTACAACGACGAAGGCGGTGGTACATCTCGATGAAGAGATTCAAAAAGTTGTAGCAACACTGGCAAATGTTGAGGAGTTGAAGCCAGAGACAGACCAATGATTGTTGCATCCTTAAATCAACGTCTGGCATGCTCATTTACCGACGTGGTGTTGCACTCTGCTCACTTTGGAGGAGTGTTTCTTTTGGTTGGTTTCTGCGCATCACATACATCATATATGGTGGTCAATGCTGATTGGTGAAAGGCTGCTTCAGTAGTTTCAAGATTAACCTGAGGTTTACGTCCATTAGGATGCAACAACTGGAAACAATCTCCGATGGAGCATAGCCAGACCTAAATATTCACGCAATGAATTTAAGAGCAAGCACTTTTTGGGACTTTTTTGTTACCAATTTCTACACCTCTAAATTGTACCCAAAAATGCAAACTAATTTTTTTTTTTTTTTTTTTACTTTAATTCCCTGTAATTTTGTAATGTTTGCTGTTGGTCTGTGCTCATAACATCCACCGGCTAAAAGATGCGGACTTAAAAGGTATTTTGCAGGTTTTAAAAGACATATAAGTGTTTGATCGACGCGTTTGCAAACCTGTGCGCAAGCAGAATGCATATTTGTGTGCTCAGGAAATGTATGTTTGTGTGTGTGCATAGTGCGATTGCCAGCATTTGTGTGTCTGTAGTTGAAAGTCAATGTGTGAAAGTCAAGGAAATATCCACCACCCCCCGAGGCCTTGAAACACCAGAGGGGCAGCAAAGCGTGAGAGACCTCGGCGATCAATAAACTAATACACATGAAGGAATGGTTCAGTATTGATTGATACTGTGTGTTTGGTTTTTCCACCGTGTGTCAACTTTTACTTTGTTTGGGCGAGGAAGCGTCTGTGTAGCCTACTTGGACCCGGTGGCAGATTTGAACAAAGAAACCCGAAAACGTGGGATGTTCAAAGGTCCGCAGAGGAAATATGTGATTTCAGCTCTTTCCAGCATCGAATGCTTCTGAAACAGCGATACAGCGAGCCTTTACTCACAATATCTGACAGAATAAGATTAATTCATTATGCCTATAATTTAGTACAGTAAAGCTAATTAAAAAGTACCCAGAAAATGGGTCATCTTCACTTTAAGAGTTTGTCGCAAGCTAATTATGAAAGGATGACTTTGATCTCTAAGGTGAGTCCATTTTAAATTACGTCTGTGCCTGTTTGAAACGAAAGGGGAGGTGCTGTTGGTGTAGCACTTTCCACATTGTCCCGCTTTGCCAGCGTAACAATTACATTCCGAAATCAGGTGGTTTTCATCTGTAATGTCCCACATGAATAAGTGGATGATGACAGTACTTCCTGTATGACAGCATTTTAGCCGAGGATTACCGTGTACTACGCCTTAATGTTGCCGTCAGCGTGGTTTGTTCGTACGGTAACATGTAACGCTGGAGGAACAGCTGCTGCCGTGACAGGGACAGTCTGTGTTGCACTTGGACTCATAAGGTCAGGAAAGAAATAAGGACATATGGCACAAGTACACAACATCTGGACTCCAACCATGTTGACCAATGTCACTGAGCAACGTTAAGAGGTTCTTTCGAGTCGTGGAAACTGACACTGTTCTCTGACTCAAGTACACATCTGTACATTTCTTGAGTATATTCATTTCAGGCCATTTTCTACTTTTATTCCTTTACAAATGTTCTACTTTATTTGATAGCTATAGCAGCTCGTAAATTCTGATCACAGAATCATTTTGTGACATATGATCCACTTTTAAAAGCCAGTATTCAAATAATGTCAGTGTAACAGTTGACAACAGGTGATGTCAGTTTAGCAATCTAAAAAAACTAAATGGAAGTGGTGAGAAATTAGTGAGTAAAACCGTATTGTTGTCAGGAATGAGGAAGTCATTGCTGTCATGGCTCTGTATTTTAGTTTGTTACGTTTCCTGTTTTACTTTGAAATCACTGCCGTCTTGCCTCTGTTCCTTTTACTTCCTGCCATTCTCTTTTTTTCCAGCAAGGTCTTGTGCTCACCTGTCTTATTAGCTCATCAGTAGTCTTTGTATTTAGTTCTGCCTCTCCCCCTTTTCAATTGTCAAGGAGTCTTTGTTCATCCTTGTGAGTTCATTGCTTTCCAGTTTGTTACTCCTCGTCTATCACTTCTTGAGTTTTTGCCTCTTTTATCTGCTCTGTTTTTTCTTGCCTGTTCGTGTAACAGCACTCAACTCACTGTGTTTTTGTCCTGATATTTTATGTAAAGTCTGTGATCGCCTGAGTCTGTTGCCCACTGTGTCGTGCACTCTGGTCCCCCGTGTAACTGTGTCGTCACACATGAGTAAAATGGAATTAAGAGGGAATTAGTGGAAATGTGCATTATTATGAATTTATTTTAAAAAATAAATAAAAACATTAATACAATCCTGGTGAATACAGGGGACGGTTGCATTAAACAACAAATTGAAGTAAGAGCAGATCAGAAAATGAGAGGACCTTTAACTATGATATGATTAAATATGCCTTAGGAACACCAAAAATAAAACCCTGTCTCTTGCATAAGCCTGTTACAGATAACGGCCCTGTTGCCTCTGTGATTTAGATAAACAAAAGCGCTGGCCACTATTTGGAAATTCCCTCTGCAGTGGTAAAATTTGCTCCATATCACCCAGCTGTAACATGAAAATATTGATAATCCAGCAACATAATACATCAAACAAAATAGCACTGAGAAAGAGGAAACTCTGTACTTTTGTTTTGGATCATTTAGGTGAATCATACTGTTACTTATGTAACACTTTTAATGCAGGAGTATTTTAGCAGTTTGGTTTTGGTATTTATGGTCAACTCAAGAAACCTGTTTTGTTTTTTTTGGTTTTTTTTAAATACATTTTTACCCTCATGCTGTCTTTTTTTCATCAAGACTAAACTAAGCAGCAAATTGAAAAAAAATGAATTCAATTGTATCCACTTGATAAGCATTCAAACTTGTGCTGTTATCTTTACAGTGAACACTTCCAGCCTCCCTGTTACTGCTGATAGCAGGTTTGCTGCATCACTGAGATGCATCCCAGCTGCATGGACTTATACCCAGTTCAAAATGGGCTCCAGTGAATATGAATATGTCTGTTTGTGGCTGTCCTTGGGTCTGTGAGAGGTTTTCTCTAAAGACTGTGCTCTGCTGTGTGCTGGGGGATGTAGAGTGGGCGAGAGTCAATAGGAGTGTTACTCCCTGCTCGCCCACTCTGAGAGCTCTCCCTCTCTCTCCATGTCTCTGTATTAAGAGACACACTTCAGACGTGCTGGGAAAGCAGTTTTTACAGGCTTCGAATTAATTTTCAAGGTCAGACAACAAAGGAGCACTTTGTGTTTGTGTGTGTGTGTACTGCAGGCGAAGTTTTTTTCCTTCACGTTCTCTTTATATTAAGTGAGCAGAAAGGTAAACCTGAGTTTTACAGGCAGTGAAAAATGAGTCTCCTGCATCACCATGTTTCAACTGCTCGAGATAATCTGGATCCCTTTAATTGCTGCTGGTGAATAACGTAGCTGAACTGTGACTCTGTTTAATAGGGCGATTTATTTTTTTCAAACAGGGTCAGTTGCTGCATGAGTGTGGTTTATGGCGTCGTTCAATGGAAAATAATGCTGGATTTATTTTCTAACACTGTTTCCAGGCAGGTTACTGGCTGTTAAAGACACATCTACATCTCAGCCAGACTGCAGAAACATAGAAGATCATTTATTCCACTCTGACGTGGACTAAAGAAATTAAGAGACAGAATATTTGAGATTGCTTTAATTGTTTTGTATAACTATAACCGCATGCTTTTCTTTTTTACATCTTTGTAGTCTTATATTTCAAATGTCACAGCAGCCTGCCTGTCACATACGTAGACACAATAACACGGCAGGGAGGGTCATTGCTCCTGTTTTTGATTTCCTCAGATTGAGAATCTGTGTTTCTAAAGTCGCAGTGCTGTCGCTGATCCCCCGGGAATCTGAGGGCTAAAAGGGGTAAACAACAAGTCCAGAAAGCAATTATACCATGCGAGTCGTTCACCCATGTCTTCAAGGTAGCACACTTTATAAAACTTGAAATGTAACTGTTTTAATATATACAGTACTTCATTAGCTGTAAGCCTAAACATAAAAAGCCAAAACTGAGTCACACTTCCTGCCTTTGATAATTACAAAATCAAAGGCGAAACATACGACGGTATGTGTTTCTAATCTAAAAAACATTGTAGAAACATGAACACAAAGTTAGTCAACCTCCCAAACGTGAATTTGATTAAAAAGTAGTTCTCGTGTTTGAAAAGTAGAAAAAGGTGCAGCTGCTCTGGCTTTGTGTTGACGTTTTTATCCCAGAGTCTTTTACTCAAGGAGAAGACAAAACATATGCAATAACTGGGCTGAACAGTTGGTCAAATAGGTCTTTCTCTGACTGCCTCCAACATGCAGATGTGCTGGATACACTGTAGAAAGTTGGGGTGTGTTCAGTTACAGATGCTCACTGGTGGCCCAACAATGAACTGAAATAGCAGCTTTAAAAATATGTAAGATGTTTGACAGCTCATTGAAAACTAATTAATTTGGTGGATTTTGGATTTTGAGTCCTAAATGTTGTGCACAAAGAATATTGTATAGTGTAGCTGCTGTAACAGCAAAAATAAGGCTGCTTGTGTGTATAATTTACAAACTTTACAGTTTGGCACCACAAACAGCAGCAGTCAACACCGTGTGCCAAAACAGGTCGTTTTACATTAATACCAAATTAATCTTTACATGTCAAACACATTCACGCAAAACTTTGTAAAATTGTAGAGCTGTCAGTTATTTCCAAACAACAACTATCCTCTCAAGAAAGTACAGAAGTCACAGTTTCATAATATCAAAATAATTCCTTCTATTTGCGTCCAACTCGGAGAGATGTGCTGCTGAGTCAGGGCGACACATCAAATCACTGCCATGATTTAGAGGAGGTGAAAGCAGGGAGGATATTAGTTTTATCGTTGAAGCCTTTATTTGCTTTGCAGTGATGGGTTTAATGACAGAAAGCTCAACAATAAACATGATTTGTAACACACTTGGTGCATGGAGCTGATCTTTATTTCCCCTAGGACCCAACTGATACAAGCAGTCTATCTCTGCTCAAGGAGGCAATCATCGGAGAGATGCATTTCCAGAAGCTGATGGTCATCTCACTTTTTGCCTCCCGCTGTCTGTGTTGTTTTACCCAGCTGAGTCAGCACATTAAAGTTGAGCGCGAGCTGAAGCTTTGCCAAGTGATTTATGAGAAATTGTATAGCCATACAGTGTATGGCCCCAGTGAGACGCACTAAACCTTATTAACAAGTTGCAAGTTGATTTGCAGTCAAGCAGGACATGTGCTAAAAATGTTTACACTGCACTGTGCAGTGTGTTTGTTCTGGACGGTGAGTTATTACCGATAACTAATAACGTCCAACATAAATGACACACTTCTCAAGATCCTGCAGTCACATGCTCATGACACGAGGGTGCCGCATATGCAGAGAATTTGATAAGAAATGACAAATTAACTCATTCAAATGCTTTATTAAATGCTCTCCATGTCATGCAAACGATGACATGCCACTCTGAACTCTTGTAAGAGCGTGACTGGATCTGACGGAAAGCCCCGAGGGTCATCTGTGTGTTTGTGTGTGCGTGTCCTTCAGCCCCTGTTACTGTCAATCATGTAATATGTGCCTTTTAAAGCTCATCGTAGATACATCATGTACTGTAAACGGTGGCCCACTTCCCCTCCCTCTGTCTCACCCTCTCTTCACTTCACTCATTCCGTCACTGTCTCCCCCAACGTAAGCTGTCGTGATGCTGGTTTTATTTTGAAAAATGATGCAAAAAAACAAAGCCCCCAAAACATCATGTTGCAAAAGGAAATCACATCTTTAAAAATACATGTCATAATGTAACTAAAGAGTTGTTGTTGTTTTTTACCTTGTGCTCCAGAGGTCTTGTTGTTGCCAGCAGCTGCACCAGATCCTTGTCTCTGCAATGCAAACAACAACAAAATAGACGACTTAGCAATGTACATTTTCTTCCAAATCAAATCGAATAAACTTTAGTACAACAACAGATGATTTCCATCAATCTTGTCTGCACATCCAAATGAGTTGACTACGTTCCACCGCTGTGTGCCCTTTAGTGATTAAGCCTTGTCCTCGTGATTGTTCTGACATCTCCTGGAGGCTGAGCTCACATAAAGCCTCTTCTGGAGTCCTTCAGCCAGCAGGGTCCTTATTCTGACCTGGGCAGAGGAGACCCTGCAGGCTGAGGGTCCCGTGACAGTGAACAGGCCTATTCACATTACACAGTACCCGAGGTGTCCCTCTTTACTGCGACTTTGCACTAATCCACTGCAGAGGTCACGAAAGTACGGACACGAGCCAAAACAAATGACCAACAGGTCCCACAGGGCTGCGTTTTATTGGACTCATTTCTCCAAGTGAAGGAAGTGGAAAAGGTCCAAAACCAGAGCGTTATATAAACTGCCTTATCATCTTTCTTTTTTTTTCATCTTGAGGATTTATTTGCTTTAATTCCATTAAAGCCTGACCACCAATTTAAAAGAAGATATACAAGCTCCTTATATCATTCATACTGCTGCATGAATACTTGAATACTCAGCTTTGAATAAGCGCTTAAACTTCAACAGTGAGAGTTCACAGGAAGAAGTCGGGGAGAAATAATAAATTAAAATTCTAAGGTCATATAGTGCAAGTCTATTTTAGTGAATAAGGTCCTATCATTTTACATTTTAAAAAATTTGTGACAACTTTCATATTACATACGCTATCAAAACAATTCATACCACTAAAAGTATATATTACACATGCATATCATTTTCATATATTCTTTTAATACAAAGACATGCATCCATGAATGGTGTGTGTGTGTGTGTGTGTGTGTGTGTGTGTGTGTGTGTGTGTGTGTGTGTGTGTGTGTGTGTGTGTGTGTGTGTGTGTGTGTGTGTGTGTGTGTGTGTGAGAATTTATCTTGATTGTACAATGTTGGTTTTGACAATAATTACACACACGTTCTCATTAAAATTCACTCCACGTCACAACAGACAGAGGTGCTAAAGTACACAGACTGATGGATGTAAACAAGAAAACCAGTGAGTGTATAGAAGAACCAAACGTCTTTTCTCCACGGCCTGAAGGACTGTCAGGTGCTCTCTTGCTCAACAAATGACTTTAGATGTGATGTTGCGTAACGGTACATAGCCACACTTAGCTGCTATAACACAATGATTACACTCTTGCATACTAAAACGGGAACATTTGTCTAAATGTCACCTTTCATTATCCGACAGCCATTTATTTGCCGCACCATATTACCTCTGTATTCCAAACAAATTCGCTTTTCTCTTATTAAACTACAAATAGGAAGCTGATCTCCAGAGATTTAACACCCAGACTGGCTGTGTTAATGTATGTATTCCAATTTTTTTGTGTGTGTGTGTATTTAAAATGAGAGTAAACACAAGGGAACGTGGAAAGTTTCACCTTTATAATGAGGCGTTCACTGTGTGAATCTGACTGATTTATACTTTGCGGTCTTTTGGGATCCGACAGGTAGCGACAGTGTTTGAGGCGTGACAACGACAAAGCAGATATTGTATTGGAGAAGAGCACAGGAGTGACGCTCCATCACAGTGAGCAGATTAGGCAAAGCTATTCTTAGAACCATATTATAGTCCTGCTTTTAATATGCGGCAGAGCCAGAAAGAGAGGAGGTATCACAGTATCGATGATAAAGAAAGCTGAGGAAGGATGGAGAAGAAAAGGAGCAAAGGTGGACTGAGGAGAGGAAGTGAGGAGGAATGGCTGTGGTGAGGAGTTACATCACAATCTTCTTATTCATCACTCCGTTTAAAGAAAAAAAAAAAAAAAACACCTACAAAAACCACGTGGTGAGGGAAAGACAGTGATTTGGGTTAAACTGATCACTTGAACCGTGTTGTGCATTAAAGTTACTACTTTCAATAGATTTGACATCTTTGTTGTCATGGCAACACGAAAAGTGATTTTAAGGAACTGTCCCTACTCGTGGTTGGTAATACGAGATGAACCCAGTGTTAGTCAGCCTCCGTCGTCATCACGAGTTTGGCAAAACGCCAATACCACTCTCATACACTTCCATTATAGTAAAGCTACAACCAGCAGCAGGTTAGCTAAACATAGCACAAAGACTGCAAATGGGCAAAAGGAAGTCTTTCCTTTTTTTTCCCCCCAGCTCATATAACACATAATGGGAACCTGGAAAAGATGTTCCCCAGCTTTGTATTTGCTTAATATGACATGAGCCACTGTGGTTAGCGTTGAATTGGGTAAGAGTCCGGGTTAGGGGTGAGTTGGATACGACTCTGGTACGCTTCCAAGGGGACGAAAATGAGGGGGGGGGGGGGGGGAATCCACCTCCTGCACTATATACTCTCGACTTATATGCACTCCTATAAAGCTCACATATTTTCTTTTGGACAGGTTAAAATGATCTTACTGCATTGAAAGATTTTATTTCTTTAGTTTTCACAATTTTTAGCAATCAATTACTGATATGCAGAGAGCTCACCACTGTTCAGAGGGATTGCAGCTAAAAGCCTGATAGCATCAAATGATCCTCTTGTTTGCAGCTCCTCCATAATCAGCCCATGCTAATTAATTCAGTATTGGCTATCCCTGTCCCTGGGCCTGTTTTAGGGACCGCCTTGGACGACCATTTATCTTCACAGTCATGACCAAAGTATTCGCAGGAGAGAAAGCGTGCAAAAACTCTAAAATCCAACAATTCGTCTCTGCCACACACAAAAAAAAAAAACATTCAGTATGTACATACATTTTTACAAAGTCAACACCTTAAGGAAATGTTTCCCCCATGGAAACTCGCAAAAATTGTCCAAACAGTATATTGAGTGAGAATTGATGTTGCTTATAACACTTTTTACTGTGTGATTTCCATCTGAAACCACACAGATTGGTAGAAGATGGAGAGTCCCCATGCAATCAGTGAGTCAATTTGAGCTTGGCCATGTTTGTGCTGGAAAGAAAATATCTCTCATATGAAATTACTGCACAAATTACAATGTCACCTTATCATCAGCTCTTCACAGTT
This sequence comes from Brachyistius frenatus, assembly GCF_029030835.1. Taxonomy (NCBI): domain Eukaryota; kingdom Metazoa; phylum Chordata; class Actinopteri; family Embiotocidae; genus Brachyistius; species Brachyistius frenatus. The sequence continues at coordinate 4,983,176 of NW_027210600.1, forward strand.
TATTACCAGCTGGCAGACCATTTCACAGTTTGGGTTGTCATATGCATTGCCGGGGTGGGAGCTGTGATGATTTTTCCTTCCTACAGTGAGGAGGAGGGGATGGAGAGAGGAAAGCGGGATCAATACCTCCCTCTGCAGTTAAGATGTACTATGCAAACATTGGCACTGGGAAGATAAATGACCAGAATCAAGTCTCTGATGGCCTCCTCTGTTTGAGAGGGAAAAGAAAGAAAATGGAGTACAGAGGGAAAGTCAGACTTTCAGTCTTTGCAGTGAAATATATTTCTGGAACCTGGTGGTCGTAACAAGAAACCAGTAAAAAGATAAAGGATGTGATTTGGAATGATTATGCTCCAATTATATTTCCTCTTCTTCTTCTTCTTCTCCTTCTTTTCCTTCTTCCATTTACAGGTTGAAACTGGGCGGAGCGTTAACGCCATCAAACATACTATGTATTGGGACATCTTTTGGACAATCTTTTTCTTGATAATAAATATTATGGTAGTATGGATATTGGAGCGAACAGTTTCTCATTCTTTATACAACATCTCCTGACTTCCTCTTTTGTTCCTGTCATAATTACTACAACCAGTAGAGGTGCATTTTGCCCAGTTTGAACATTGGATTAAAATAATTGGATCACAACAGCTTCTTGAACCTGCTAGTAGGTTTCATCGGCCCCTGCTATAGTCCATATGTTTGGGACAGATTTGTGATTATACCCGCCTTTTCAGTAGACTGATAACGTTCAAATCAAGTGGCTTACAGAAGATAAGTAAGGGCCTTCATCTGTGTAGTAATATATCCTATTGTTATTATCATCGGGGCTTGATGTAACCTTGGTGTACTTTCCTCAGCATTTTGAAAATCTGTGAGCTGAACATACTATTCAAATAAGTAAGATTTATTGGTGTTTTATTGAATTTCAACCATTTGATATTGATTTTTTTTCTTCGTCCACTTTGAAAAAATGTATAAGGAAAGCACCGAGGAGACTGCACAGTAACAAAGCAGACAAAGGTAATGGTTTAATTTAGGTAGAATGTATCTGGCCGCCTCCTGGGGATTTTAGCTCCAGCTACATTCACCGCAACCTTTTCACAGCTATTCCCCTGCTCGTTCAAAGCTTTCCAATTGGTCACGTCAGAAAGGTTTCCACGCTGTAATAGCTGAGGAGTCAAGAAGGCATCTTGTTATGTGTCCTCTTTTCTGAGCTTCTCTCTCTGCATTATTAATCCAATGCGTTTCAATGAATTTCAAACAGCGTGTGCTGCGCTTTGATGCTGGCGAGAGGCACGGGTGGTGAGAGTACGAAGCATCCTCGGTTGCTCAGAGAACAACACATTCGCGCCTTTTGGGGAGAAACGTCTAATTTGAGGCTGTTCTTTGATGCAATTCTGAATTTTAAAAACTCATTACTTGAAGTGGGAGATACTGTACGTGCGCATAACACTGCGTGCTTACCTGTCATGCATATCAGTGATACCTGTTCTCGCTTTTCATTTGTCTGTCAGGAAAAACCTGACGTGAAACGACCTGTCAAATTGCTTCGTTGTGTTTCACATTACAGTAGTACACAGCTGAGCTGTCCTCCAGCCCCCCTGCAGCTCCAAACAAATATCAGAACCAGATAAGAGCTCAGATTTGTTCTTCCCTGTTACTAATCCGAGTTCAAAGAGAGTAACCAAGTCTCTCCAGCAGCGTTTTTGTAATGGCCATGAAATTAGCTGCTTCCTGCGTTGGAGCTACTGTAACTGCTCTATCACAATACAATGTATGTCTCCCAAAAACCGCTGTAGCACCAGCTTACTGAAAGACAGGAGGCCGGTCCGATCGCACTGCACTGCACTGCATCAGCACCCTCTACAAACAAAACTGCCCTCAAGCTCATTCGGTCGAATTCTCCATGTTTTCTTTTGGAGCTTTGAAGTTGATGCAACATTGCAGCATAGTTATGACAAGACCAATTGCAAATACTGCAATTTAAAAATAATCATGGTTTATTCATCACCTTCTTATCAGTTCAGTGGAAGATTCATCAACACTGTTATTGACAGTGTTGTTGTTGTTTTTGTTTTGTAAAGCAAACCAGTAGCATCACATTTCAAACTGATGAGTTGGCAATCATAGGTGGAGCTCCTTCCTCCTGTTTTCCTGTTCAGTTTTTACATTTGTTTTCATTAAATCAATTAATTCTTTAGTCTATGAAATTAAAATGACAGAAAATTTGTGTTTTGTTTGCCCAAATGATAATCAGTGTATTTTATACAAGACAAAGAAAACGCAGCAAATCTTCGCAATTTAGAGGGTGTAACTTCATTCAGTTTTACTTGAAGGATGGCAAATACTTGATTATCAAAATAGTAGCAAATTATTTTCATATCTTTTGAGGAGTGTTTTTCAGCTTCAAACGGTTTATAAATTTAATAAAGCAGGAACCAGCAGTCTGCAAGAAATCCATCACATCACCTTGTTTTTCTGTGGGTTTTGCAATCTGTTAGAATGCTTCAACTCGATTGCACTTTCAGTCATCAGTGAGAAAGGGTCACATGCACAAAGTCATTTATTCAGTCATTAACACTAATATTTCAATATGAGGCCGGCCACAATTATTACATAATCGTCTAATTACGATTATTTGAGCTCACCTCAATTATTTTAGAATCGTTTCCATTTATCTCTATAAAAACAGCTAGAAACTAATTGAAATGTCATATTTCCATCATTATTTTCACTATAAAATAGTGACTGCCAACAAAGCGGCAATCAAAAATGGCGTCACCCATTAATTTCTGAACTGCCATTGTGAAACCTTAAGTTTGGATTTTAGCCGTCGCCATCTTGTATTGTGGAGCCAGAAGTGACCATATTTGGACCAGCTGGGGACGAGTGAGTGGTGGAATCAATTCTTCATGCACTTAATGGCTCTAAAGCATATTTTATATGTTTTCATAAAACTGTTCAAACTTTTGCTTGTTTGAGTCACCCATAGTAAAGTCACTGACCTACAAAATTACAGTGAAGTTGATGCTTTATGAATCTCTCCTGTGAGACAAAATCACTGTAGATGTAAGTGCTGCTCAGTCACGATAATCATGTTATACTCACAACAGGCTCTGCAAGGTTGAACAGGTTACGACTTGGCTCAAATTCAAGACGCGACGTGGGGTCATTGTGCTTATGGCGAGAGTGCTCAGCTCAGCACAGAGGTGATGAGAAACTATAACAGTCCCACAGGCAGCAGAGAGAGGCGGATCCATTACAGCTGAGCAGCTCTGGAGCCGAGCCAAGTGTAAATTGCAATAACAGCAGCCCGATGAGTGAGATTACTACGGGGGAACGGGGCTATCCTCACTGTGCACATAAACCTGCACACGCTCACACCGGTGTACATAACAGTACACCTGTAGACACACCGGGACACATGCGTACACACAGACACACAGCTTCCAGCACTGTGAGAAATGGAAACAAGTAGATGAGAAACCAATCAAGCAGAAAAAAATAGTAATTACATGATACTGACGAGGGAGATGGCGAGAAGAGAGATACATATTGTGCGTCTCATTAATCATTAACGGACTCTGAGGAACACAAGGTCAGCAAACAATGTTTTGATGTGTGTGTGTGTGTGTGTGTGTGTGTGTGTGTGTGTGTGTGTGTGTGTGTGTGTGTGTGTGTGTGTGTGTGTGTGTGTGTGTGTGTGTGTGTGTGTGTGTGTGTGTGTGTGTGTGTGTGTTTTTGTGTGCCATTAAGTGAAATACACACACAATCTGTGGCGTACACTCTGCAAACTCCACAGTGGCTGCATCAGAATTTGTGCCTCAAGGCTTTCAATTAGGACACTATAAGGAGAAAACATAACACACACACACACACACACACACACAGTACAGACAATAATACATGCACGCACACATTCCTAAACATGGGGTGAGTCAAGCAGAATAACAGAAGATCCAGAAGCATATAGTGTAAGCACATTGCACATCAGAGAAATGTAAATATGTTTTATCTCTGATTGGGCATTCATCGGGGGAACGGAGAGGGAAGAGAGCGAGGAGGTTTTATTTTAAAAACATCCTCCTCCTTTCATTCTGCTGAGAGCGAACCTTTATTTTCCTCACTCTGTTATCTGCCCTGCAGAATAGGATGCAGAGACGAGCTGCTACTTTGAACCCGACTTTTGTGCGATCTTGTTTTTAGTCCATGTGTGCTGAATGTGAGTGAAAATGAAAGCAGTTCAATTCAGTTTTCAAACCATTTCTTTTTCAGGGGATGTCCAAATTAATATTAATTTATGTCCAAAAATCAAGCCTGCAGTCTGATTTAATCCTCCTGCGGTTACATCTTAATAAAACAGATCCACGTCGACATGGAGCCTGAAAGTAGTGCATTTACACAGTTTCCACAGTTTATACTTGTGTTTCTACAAAGAACATGAATAGTTCAACATTTTGGAGAATACGCTTGTGTTTTTTGGGGGGAGAGTTACAACAGCAGACTGATATCACACGTACACACACGTATATATATATATATATATATATATAAACTCTAGCTTATGATATGATTAGCTTAGCCTGCAGACTCGGAACAGCGAGAAGAAGCAAGCCTGGCTTAGTTCAAATGTAAAAAAAAAATCTGCCTGGCGACAAAAGCAACTTCTTGCAGCCTTGTTGAGCCGAGACTCCAGAGAGCCCCGATGTCATGCTAAGCTCATTGCTTCCTGGTGGCATCTTCAAGTGTAAAAGGTTGACGTTTTACAGGATCAAAAATGAGAAGTTGGGTAGTCACAGTGACTTCATGTAGTTCTAGTGGCTAACTGTGAAAAGTCACTTTTACACCTAGTTTGCATAACATTCAAATTATGTAAACAATATATAACTGTTAGCTTTAGAAACGCTGCTACTGTCTTTATGCTAGCCAACTGTAAAGTGCCCGTAGCTTCAAATTTAAACCTTCAGTGTGAAGCGTTTGTCTCCACGTCTGCACTGTCGACACGTGCCGCTGTAAAACGGTGGATAAATTATTCCCAGCGTCGGTGAGATGACTCTATCAAGATGTGATCCTTTCAGTCCAATGACTTTTAGAGAATCTAACAGAGCCGCACGTTTAAATTTTATCCTCCTTAAATTGAACATAGGGCTAATCTAGAAAATAGCTGGTTGAGGTTTCTGGTGCGAACGCTCTGCCCGCGGAGCATACACAGTTTGCATTCATCCAGCCAGAGTGGAAATGTCTCACCAGACATAAATTTCAAACCTCTGTATTCTGTGAAATACAGAAAGATTTACATGGCGAGGTTTCGTCAGCATTGTGTCACTGAGGCCTTAATGTGACAGAGGTTCATTTACACGTGTCATAGCTTTAACTTCCAAACATTATAATGGTGTCAATCTTCAACTCTCGCGTTAATCCGAGCTCTGTGAGAGAGGACGTAGTCCCGTCTGACACATTGGTTCAGTGTTGCTTTATAACATTACAAATTCACTGGTGCATAGAAACATATCAACACTCTCCCGGAGAGATACATGTGGAGATGCCTTGTTTCCATGACAATGACATGTTCATGTCCTCCTCGAAGGCACAGAACTCTGCTTCTGCTCCCTTTAAGGCGACGTTCGGTGTGTGGATGCTGCTTCTCTGCTGAAAGCACGGCAGAACGCTGTTTCCCTCTTGATACTCTAACCTCACTCTCCTCCTGCCTCTTCAGCTCTTCACAAATCAGCCTGCTCATCTTCACTGTGCAGGCAGTGGGTGACTGTGTGCACTCTTTACTACTGGTGGTGTGTGTGTGTGTGTGTGTGTGTGTGTGTGTGTGTGTGTGTGTGTGTGTGTGTGTGTGTGTGTGTGTGTGTGTGTGTGTGTGTGTGTGTGTGTGTGTGTGTGCGCGCGCGCATGCAGGGTTGTGCGTTACAGACCACTCATCTGTATGAGCTCCATTGGCAGTTACATAAACCATACTGTCATAAGGGCTACAGGGCATACTGAAGCATTGCCAAATCAGTGCTGGGTCAATAACTCCCCACTGCAGATTTTTTTGGATTTTCTTTCCTTTGCTGGGCAGCCAGTACACGTCTGGTTGACGGTAAGGAGGAAGTGGGTGGATTTCTACTCTTGCACTGCAGCACGTAGGTCAGTAATTACCATGAAACATAATGACTGAGTTTCCCTGGGACCTTATTTCTCTGAAAAGACAGACCGTAGGTCGACTACAGTAGTTAGAACATAAATAGAGGCATTTGACAGCCACAAAGAAGCATGTATAAGGTTGATATGTATATAAGCTGCCAGTCCAGATATGTACCTGCATGGCATCCTCTGCACCTCTGGCACCAACAAAATGGCAGCACACTATTTAATGATGACACCCCTCATTAAGTTTTTAAGTTTTTCTCAGTAAACTGTTTAATAACATTTGTTATGCTGAAATGCTCTCGTGCTTTTTCCACAATTGATTCAGGGAATATACCTCCAGTGGGTTTTTAGGAAAGTGGTTTCTGTTAGTCCTCATGCTGATCCTGGGTGTGGTAATGAGCAGGTTAGTATCTTTTACTTTCAATGAAGTTCCTCAGCGCAGACAGGTCGACCGAGGGAGCTCTCACACCTGTCTTGTTTGGTCCAAACCTTTGGACTTCCCAGTTTGGTCTGAGTCAAACTACGAGGTGTGAAAGGTGCCTCGGACCACGGCGCGGACCGGGGGACCAAAACGTGGTCTGACCAAAAGAGGTGGTCTTGATGAAACTAAACTACAGTTTGGTGGTTTTATTTTTGGCCCCATAACAGGAAATTGAGGCATTGTATCATCACTCATTAAGTAATGGAAGAAGTAAAAGAACCGTAAAAGATGTAAAAATGAGCCGTGGTAGCACATGAGGACAAGAGAAAACTATTCAACTGTAATTTGGTCCGAACACGAAATCAAACCTCGGCTTAAAAAAATACATAAAATGCTGAAATTTATAAGGAAAATAAGTGCCAGTCATAACACCATGAATATGATAATAATATAGTGCCAACAAAATGGATCTGTTCTTTCTTTTTTCTTCATTCAAAAGAGAAAGGCTGAACGTCAGACGCAATATCAAGTATATGAACGTAGGTATGTCATGCAAAGTTCTTTAGTGTGCTTGCAAAATTGCAACGTAAAACCAAACTGAACCAGGTCAAATATTTACAATGGAATAAAAAACATGCACTTTGATTTGGACGTCAGTCTGGACTTACAGGTGTGAAAGTGTACTGAGGCTGTGCTGATTTGCTTGTCACAGACATTAGCTGTTTTACGCTGACTGGCAATGCTCAGACATTTGCGCGGTCAGCCTGGCGCACCACACGGCAGAGAATCTCAGCTGCACGCGTCCCATTTCATTAGTGGAGGTGATGATGTTAAGATGACCCCCCCCCCCTCCTCTAGTCTATTAACTAACAAATGAACTGCTCTCCTATCGTGCTCACAACTGCTGCCGTTGTCGAGCCACCTCAGCATGGTGCACATGCCCGTCGGTGTGTGAGACACGCATGCGGTTGTTTTCCTTCCATTGTATTCATCTGAGGTTCAGGCGGGGGGGGGGGCTTTAGGTAAAATTAGGAGTCGATGCAAAAAGCAGGCCAGCTGTCATGAAACCAAGGAGCCGTTCCCGGAAAAGCTCTGATCAAACCTCTCACACTGACTCACAAACTTATTTTTTTAAATCCTACATTATTTTGGGGGATTTTTGCTTTGCAGCAGTGAAACTCTCAGCTCTCACATAATGCAGTCGACACCAAGCCCAGAAGTGCTAATGCCTTTGTGGCCCAGATACAAATTCTGAAACCACAAAACTACAAATAACTTTTAGAATAAAAAAAAAATAATTTGTTTTCTTCCTAATACAGCTGGTGCTGTGGTGAAAAATACTTTTGATTCACAGCAGTTTCCACTGAGAAGAGATGAAGGAGAGAGCCAGTGGAAAAGAGGGGAAAATACATTGCAACTCCGCTTCAAATTATTTTTTCAAACTCCCGTCTGTTACACAACTTAATGAGGCTTGAAATTGGCGAGATTAGATTTTTCTGTGTTTCTTTTATTAGTGTGGGTGTCACCAGTCTCACGGAATTGGTTTCCTCACTTTGGGATTGTACAGCACGCTGCCACAGAGCACATTGCAGTGATGAAAGGAGCAACAAACTAACCAGCAGGCCAGTAAATAAATGAGGGAGTTCCCTGTGATCAGCTGGGGGTTTGGTTCAATCAGCCAGCTGATTTACCAAAGCTGTGCAGCGAGAGAATGAAAATCTGTTTTCTATTTAAATCACAAGAAAAGCTGTCTGCCAGTGATTGTTTTCCCACCAATGTTGCTTGGTTGAAGGACTTAAAGGAGGCAGATTTCAGAAGATTTTTACTTCATTTAAAGAGGCAGTTTGACATTTTGGCAATTATGCTGAAGACTGTACACTGAATATTAAATTGCTGCCAGCAGCTGGTTCGCTCGGCATAAAAAGGAAGCAGCTGTCCAAAAGTTTAAAAAAAAATGATCTTCTTATCAACACCTCTAAAGCGCAACCAAATGACCATGTTATATGTATAGCTGACACTGTTTACACCAAGCGGAAGCCAACAGTGGATGGTGGTTTGTGAACGAGCGTTATGAAGCCTTGACTTCGGATTTTGGCCGTCGCCATCTTGCTAGTTAAAAGTGACTGTATTGGGACAAGCTGGTTAAAGGGCTAGTGGTGGATCTGACTTGATCTGATGAAAACCCGACAATACTACGCCCCGCCCACCGATATCCTTAACCTGACTGCACCACAGGCCTGTCAATCAAACAGACACACCCCCAAAAACACAGCTTTTTGTGGCTTATTTTCTAATTAAAGGCTGAATTATTTTCAGATGAACTGCCAGAAAACTAATAAGAAGGACTTCAGCTCGCAAAACCAAAATAACTAGTGGAAAAAATTTATTGGCTGCAAATTTCAATAGAGAAGTTGAATGGGAGTCTATGGCGCTGGAGGCTTTTTGGAGCCAGCCTCTAACAGCACTCGGTGGTGTTGCAGCTTGAGTCTCTTCTGCATCGGCCTCAATTTTCAGACCCGAAAGCCACATCCACTTTTATATACAGTGTTTGGGTTAGACGAACACATAAGTGTAAAAGTGTATTGAACTGTTCCTTGATTAGAAGGCAAACATCCTTTTAGCTTTACTAACATAGAATTTTACTTTAAGGGAACAATCTGCTCCTTCATGGCTTCTGCTGCTAACTGAGTAAAAGTCCATTTCAAAAATGATGAAAGAGCTGCGTTGCCCATCCCATATCAGTCTATGGATCTTGATCACAGAGGAAAAAAAGATAATAATGGTAATCATTTTGAGCTTCGCAGTTCGTTCTTGACCACGGAAACAGAAGTTGACACAACAATCTGACCTCAAGGTTATTTGTGTTCAAGCTTTCAACCAACATCTAACTTGAAGCAGCTTGGTCAACAGTAACTTCCAATGTCAAGAGTGGAGTGTCGTAGAGGAGTCCTTAAGGTGCTGAGAATAACTTCTATATGACAATTGAGTGATGCATCACATTTTGGTTTTCTCAATTTAAATGTTGCCCTATCTGACCTTTGTTGCACGTTGTCACTCGTGCCAAATTATATTTTAACAAGCTGATGTTGTTGTCACATGGCAGTCTCCTGTAGTTTATCAGATTAACTCTTTTGTGTGGAACATTGAAGCATCTCAGATGATATTGTGCATGGAAGCTTCTTAGTTTGTTAATCTCTAATAGCTGATTCATAAGCGTGGCAGGCATAATGCGATGATTGATGCTTTGGCTTCGGCTACTGGCTCAGCAACACTGACCATTTTGGGCTGAAGAGCTCAAACGGGCTCATTTCGAGGCGGGCCAACCTGTTGGCTGGCGACTACTCTTGTTGTTCCGATCCGAGGCAAGGGCCCATCAGCTGTGGGTGGGTTTGAAGGTGGGGGGAGGGGGAGGGGAGCATCCACGTGACATAGGACCACTCGCTATGTAACCAGGCGACCCAGATAGCGCTCCAGCCTGCCTTTGTGGGCCAGGCAGCAGGAGAGTAGCTTTGCAAATGAACTGAGAGGAGCAAGGTGTTCAAATTAAGACTCTAATTATGTGGAATGATGAATCTGTCCTCTGTTTGTGCCATCCCAACAGACGCTGTCGGATAGAAACATCCAGCAGAACAACTTCGCGGGGAAGTGACGGTGGGAAGTGATAATAATGTGAGAAATACAGTCATAGTTTAGATAATATGAAGAGACGCTCAGTGAACTCCAAAACACCAAACATTTGGAAGTGTAGTGCTTGATAATTACAATGATGGCAGAGTAGTGCATATAAACGAAGGGTGAGGAATAGGGAGAATAATGAAATGACACTGTTCATTTGCTTCTGAGGTTATTTTAAGACTTGGCAGCTTGTTCTGTCCAAGACTTCCCTGCCACACTCACTGGCCATTAAGAATTTAAAATGGCAAAAGTAGGCCACAGACAGTTCGAGCAGAAAGAACATGAGGCCAAACCGCCTCTTCTTCTTTCACTTCTTCAACTTTAGGGCAGAGACAGATGACTCGTCGGTCTGTAGAAACCACCAGCCCAGGATCATGAGCATTTTAAAAAGGGTTCAGTCCAAGAGATTTCTCTGAAGAGGGAACAACAGAAGCAACTAAAAGCTGAAGGATGCGTCCAAATTTCTTAATTTTTTGGACTAATAAAACAGTTTCTCTAAAGCTGCAAAGGGAATGTGTTGGCTTGTGTCTGCTCGGACAAGGGAGGTTTTGGACAGAATTGCTTTGAGCAGAGACGCTGATAGAAAAGACTCGTGGGACACGGGATAAACAGGATTTCACTGCCTCCATCTGAAACCTACCCACAATGATAATGTCTTTAAATTTGGCCCACGAGCTAAAGTTTATTAAGCACTGGCAATCTGTCCAGTGTGTTGTTTATTTCAGTTTATGTCTTATGTTTATCAGGAATAGACCCAGAACCTGTTTTCATATTTTGGCATCGATATCCAGGAGCATAAACAGTAGCATATGGATCTTCTGAGCATTCAGGGCGCAGGTCAATCCCAAATTAATTAAGTGTCGAGATGCTGGATGACAGACTTTCACTGTCAGCTCGTGATTTATCTCTGCTTGTCAAGCAAATCCATGTTTCATCTCCGCGCCAACTGCTACAAATCTCCTCTCGCACTACCAGTTCGTCTCATCTTTGGACTGAATCTAAAGAGACACAATGTAAACTTAGAGCAGCAGGTTTTCTCTTTCCTTGAGCTCCTTTAGAAATAAGCACACGTTAGGCTCCATTTAGTCCATAATGGGGGAAAAAAAGAGAATCCCATCAATAAGCTTCAGACCAGCAGCTGCCTCGGCCCTCTCTGTGAGGTCATTAGAGATACAGCCTGAAGGAAACTTAGATTAAAATCACTTCTGCAGTTCAGTAGATTTAAGTATTTGCAGTCAGGTTATAATGAGCACAAATGTCACTTAAACAACTTTAATGAACCATTTATATGTGTTTTAATTATAGAATCAGAGTTGTCACATCCCGACAGACACCCACTCTCTGTCATCCATCTTAAAGGACGATAAGACATGCTGGTAAAAAAAAGAAAAAAAAAGATTTAATGAAAAGGCAAATGGTGTATTTCATGTCCTCCACACAGAATCAAAACATATCTTCTTTCTGTTGTAGCTGTTTGCACTTCTTTGCTCTGCAGCTCATAATAATCAGCAAGAATAAAAACACGGGCCATCAAACAACTAAAGCTGCTGAGAGGAAAGTTCAAAATGGTCCGTGGAGTCAAAGTTTGCTGATTTTACACCTCAAGACCTAGTATAACCTCTGGTAGACACGCTTTACCCATCATGGGGAAAAAAAACCAAACATGCCATCACAACAAAGTAGACATGACCTTACTTTAGGCAATGAATGTCCTGAATGACAGGTTCAATCTGGAAATCAAACTGCTCCAATGCTCACCAGCCTGGTTCAGAAATCTCACCATCTGCTCCCCAACACAGGTGTCTGGTTGCGGTTGTCAGTGCATCCCAAAATTGAAGAGCGTAAAATGGAAATACCAGAGTGTACCTCTGGTATTTCCATTTTACGAGACACAGCTGAGAACTGCTGTGGCAACATCTAATACCATGTATACCACTGTAAAAATCATCCATTCAAATAAGAAATTAGAGGTTTTTTAGTGCTTACTGCATGATTTAGGTACTTCTCTTTGTCTTTTACCTGCATGACAGGTTTCTCCTTGGGGGCCACGAAGTGAAAGTTTAAGCTTTGAGTTGGAGTGGAGTTGGAACACACTTAAGCCTGAGGCAGTGGAGAGAAAAGGAAATCCAGCATTTGAAGTTTCACTGCTTTGCTCAAGAGCACATTGCGAGTGGTGATGACTGAGGGAATAAAACAGCTCTCGTATTTATGATCCTCTAGCCAGCATTTATCCGGATATCTAAACTGAGGGCCCCGCAGTCACAAACCTATTTCTGTTACTTCTGTACTTAATAGATTGGCCTGCCGACCCCTGCGGTTTCTCTCGGTCTGGGATCTGTGGAGTGTGAAGCCATAATGATTTTGTGGGAGGAAAATTTGCAGCTTGCAGCAGTAATGTCGCTCTGCTAATTCAGCTGTTCCCCACCCATTCAACTTGTAAGGTGAATGACTGAAATATAGACACCAGCATGCAAGCACTGCTGTTGCTGCTTCTGCTGAAATGTGTGCTTTACATGACTGTGGTGCATGAAGGGAGCAAAGAAGATGGTGGCTTTTACTCCACAGCAACGGCACCTATTATCGAACCCTGACACATTTTATGGCTATCAAACTGTCCTTTCACATTCCCATCTGTTGTGTTACAATTTGACTATTGACAGCTAGTATGTTAATGTCCTCCAACAACATATAGGTCTGAACATTTTTAAGGTTTTTACTATTTTAAATTTACCATAAATTGTCTGTCATGTCATGTCAAAGCAAACGTGTAAGAGGATGTTGTTGTTTTTTTGCATGCACAGTTTAATCTGACAGCAACTCATCCATCAGCCACAGGATGAAACCACCTCTGTAAACACCTTCCAAACCAACAGGGTTAATAAAGATGTCAATTCATTTTATTGATTCACTTTACATTGTGTATTGGCTGTGTAAGATGCACAAACTGAGGAGCCGCAGCCCGTCAACCTTGAGTACACAGCTGGTAAATTTATGGCTGCATACTAATCAGACAACAGCCACACATGCATTACAAAAACTGTTTTCATCCCTCTCTCTTAACCACCCAGTGTGTAACAGTTTTACTGTGCATTCGGCACCAATCCAAGTGATTTATGATGTTGTGGTTGAGTAAATTGCCGTTCAAATCTTCTCTGCTGTTGATAAAGATCGTGCTGGTTGATGGAGTGTTTGTTGATTAGACTCACGAGGGAAACTAAACCGGATAGGAATCAACATACAGATAATAAATAGGCTTAACTCAGTGGTGTGACTGTTTTACAATAGAAATAATAGAATTAAATTGACTAAAGATTATTTTCAAGCTTTTAATTTGTAAATAAATTTAACAATTTACAAGCTCTGGTTAGGTTAAATGATTTTATTTTCAATTGGGACAAATAATAATAATAATAAGTTAGTTCAGTTAAATTTAATTAATATAACACCAAATCACATCACAAGTTATCTCAAGGTACTTACTTTAGCAAAATTATTAAAGAACCTTATGATTGTATGTTTAAACTGTGTTTCAATAAATACAAGAAAAAGAGAAGGGACTGACATTAATGAAGACATTTTTAGTACATTCTCTTATCTTTATATAAATGATTTTAACTTGAACAATGAGTCTAACTGTAATCACATACAAATACACACAAACAACACAAGACATTTCACTCAAAACCACAAACGACAACCTAATGAAGATGCCTGAAGAAAATTCAGGGATTACCAAAACCAGACAGATTCATCCTTTGGGCAACATGAATGTCTGTGCAAAATGTCACGGCAATCCATCCGACAGCAGCTGACAGCTTTTGTTCTGAATGGATCGACTGACCGGCAGCCAGACAGAACAGCTGTAACGGTCTCCGGCATTAAAACCACATCTACTGAACAAACATCTGTAGACATACAGTTAAAATGTTTTCATTTTTGGTGTTGATAGTCCATTAAAACAGTAGCAGACTGACAGCAGTTAGTATTTATTTTCCAAAGTTAGCATTTTACTCCATTTACAAAGCCGAGCCAATTTAACCATCTGTACCATTAGAATGAAAAACAATCTTTCCAAGTGTCCATCTGCCTTGTTGGACAGCGTTTGAAAATTTGGCCATGCAGGCAGCCGCACAGCAGATCTACACAATCCCCAAAAGTCCCCTAATCCAGCAGTACATGCTCTAAAGCTGCTTAATATCTGTACACAGGGGCAGACCCATTCCTGTTGGTTTACCAATCTGGAGAGACCAGGACAGACTTATTTTCCGTTTTTCTTAGCATGAAAGCAGATTTCTACCCTCAGATACAGTGTGAATTTCAAGGTTTTGACATCTCAAGTGCCCTCAAAGGGGAGGGAGAACCAATGCTTAAACCCAAAGAGGAAAAATGTAGAGAGTGACAAAAGAGAGGGGGGGGGGAAGTAATTCCTCACATCGACCCGGGATAATGACAAAAATGAAAGTGGATGCCATTACTGCCACTACTTTAATAAACATGATGCATCAAGCTGTAGCGGATAATGCATTTAATTTTGTCTGGAGACCTTAAGACAGCAGATTTATTGCAAGTCTGGTTATAGTTCAGACCCAAAGCTCGGTGTTGGGCCTCTTGAGTGACATAAAACAATCCAATCTGAGGAGTGAGAGGGTGGTGATGTGTGAGGGTGTCAGTCCGGCATTACAGAAGACAAATAGAGAGGATGCAGAGTTGCCGCCTCAAAACCCATATTGTCTGGTTGTTGGATATAGCTGCAGAGGCCATCCATGGAGAAAACTTTACTAAGAGTTTGGAAATAATTTGATAAAAAGCAGCAAAACTAAAGGGAAATCTAGTGTTGATGAGTGGTTCAGTAAGCAAGCCTTAAGTCTGTGAAGCTATGGAGAGATGCCTGATTTGTGCCAGCTATTAGTGATGACACCATCACTGGTCCCTGGTTGGGGTTATTTTGGTCTAAGTACTTAGAGAAATTGCAATCTCTGCTTAAAGTGGATTAAACAGCTTTTTCTGTCATATTTATGCTTCCTGTTTGTGGGCTGTTGAATTCAGCCAAGTGCAAAGTAAGGCAGGGTTAACTATGAGCGGCCTGAATACCGCCTACGATTTCTCACTACAGTCATCCACTTAAGTGAAGACTTTTCTTATCATTAAAAACTCAAAATCTCCAAAGAAGCTGGTACTTGTGGTAATGATCTGACAGCCAATCAAGGGTATGTTTATGGCCATTTCTAATCAAGCTAATTAGCATGTCTGTCTATTCCCTGCTGAGCCAACTTGTTCAAAAATGCTAGCCGTCGCAAAAATTTAAGGTGAAAAAAAAACAAAAATTCATATCTACCCTCAAATGCGCACACACATACATACAACTTTCCTCATTCTTTCTTCTGAACACACCCACCACATCGGTGTTGCTGCTTAAAGTTAAAGCAGTGTGTAACAACATGTCTTTGATGTTAATTAGCACAGCAGAACATGGATGGGAGGGGCCAAAGTAAGATCAATAACATCTAAGAATATATTTTGAGATAAATTTAGACACCGTCTTCAAAGCGCTGCTCCATCTGCCCTCACCAGCACTGATGGAGCTGTTGTGACAGTGACAGTAAAATACATTGAACTAGGCAGCTGTAGAAACTAGAGATTGTTTGCTGCTGTATGAGTTGCTTCGGCTTGAATATGGCTGAGTTATGAGTCAGTGACTGCAGAAATACAACAGCAGAGTGCCAAATTGTAGTTCGAAAATACCTATGAGTCAACGTGAGTTCAAGCACTCTTGGAAATGTGCTGAACTCTTTACAGTTGCTTTTTACTGTGCAAACCTGCAGAAATGAACTGGGACCATTCCAGAGAAATCTGTGAAAACATTCAGTGATTTGTCGGTGTTTCCATGTTCACTGGAATTTATAATCCCACGTTCATCATTAGTGTTTTTAACAACAGACGGCATTGCTTCATTGTAAACGATTTTTGTATTGTTTGCTTTATGGGCTTCCTTTAAATTTTTCATTTAGTGCAATTATGTCTTTTTTAGCAGCAGAACATTAGGACATAGTAGAGAGATGTGTAATCAAAGGGTACATCCTTTTTTAGTTAAATGCATCCACATTTTCCTTATTTGCATCTTTTCCTTGCATCTTAGTTCCTCACACTCAAGACATGAGGAGAGGAAACTAGAAATATCATCTGAGGTGTCGTCTATGTCTGATGACAGTAGAATAGCTGAAATACTTGTCAGTTTGAGACTTTGTTGTTTTAGATTATGTATACACACTGTTCAAATACTAATTAGCGCTCCTTGCACCGTTGGCACAACGTGGTTTTTATGCGTCCCCACTGGCGATAAGATAATCCTCTATTAGTCCCGCAGTGATAGCCGCGAACTTGTGTTTTCAGCCTGTCTGTCCAGCCATCCATCCGTCCTGTTCTTTTGAATGCGACATCTCAAGAACGCCTCGAGGGAACTTCAAACTTTGTAGAAAGATTCATTTTGGTACCAGGAATGAACTGATTAGTTTTTGCGTGTCAAAGGTCACAGATGAAGGTAACTGTGACCCCAATTCAACCAGTTCTCATGAATATGATCTCAGCAACACCTGGATGGAATTTCTTCAAAGGTGGCACAATCTTTCACTTGGCCTCAAGGATGAGTTGATTCAAGTTTAATGGTCAGACTTAAAGGTCACTGTGACGTAACGGCCCTCATCTGTCCGTCCCTTTCTGGGAACACAATATCTAGAGTACAATTTTAAGGCAATTTTTCAAATTTGTCACAAATGTTCACTTTGCTTCAGCAATGAACTCATTCGATTTTGGTGGTCAAGGATCAGACAGCACATTCGTAGCACTGTGACCTCGTGTCTTTCCCATTCTTGTGAACACAAAACAGGAATGCCTTGAGGGACCACAAACGGCCACAACTCAATAATCAATGTTAATTATGAAAAACTTGACACAAATTATTATTATGCTTTTCTTTATATTACTCAAAACAAGAACTGAGGGGCGGAAGGAGATTATATTCCATATTTATGACATACTAAATTGGTGACATTACTCTTGGGTATCCATCTAGAAATTGAGGTGATTGTATCGATCTTCTGTGCTGTCAGGATTGAAGTTGAGTGTGAATCATCCAGGTTTAAGACCTGGAGGCTCCTTTGGAGCAACATGTATGTGTTTGGACAGGTATGCATGTAAACTACAACTTGAGTGGTTAGCGGAGACATGCAACCGAGGCGGTAATTCTACTTTTCTGAGTGACGAAGTATAATCAATCATTTTTCCTTTTCTTTTTCAATATGTTAAGACTGCAGTGCAATCTACTTATAGCTACTGTATCTATGTTTCATTGTATGTAGAAATAAATAGTATATATAATTTAGACATTATCTATCATCTCTAACCTTCGGAACAAGATCACAAATTTGTATTACACGCAATTAATGTTATTCCTTTTGATTTATCTTCCTGAATGTTAAAGTAAAACATGAATTAACAACTTTTCAGAGAATAAACAAGTATAAAACATGCTGTCAGTTAGGAATGAACACAAAATAGGTTACAGTGTAATTAAATCATCCACTGTTTTTGGGTTCATATTTGGTTTGTCTTCCAAAATAGCACGGTCTCGAGAATACCTTTGATTATCTAACTTGATAAAATTTGATTGTAAGGACATTATTTGACTTTGTTGAAGTCATCTTAAGTCTTGTTTATATGTATGCAAACGTTGCCTCTGTCACCAGCTCAGTCCCAGCTGAAGAAAACAAAATCCCAGTCCCAGTCCTCCCATGACAAACCTGAACCAGGATGGAGACGATCATCTTCACACTGATCATTATTACAAGCGCATGCTGTTTGTATGCAAAACCTGTCTATATCCCAACACCCAATGCTCTGGACAGAAGCTCAGCATTATTGCAGAAGACACCACACTGACCTTTTTTTGTTTTGTAAAGCACTTTGTGCTGCAAGGCCTTTGTATGAAAAGTGCTACACAAATAAAGTCTGATTCACCCCTCAGCGATGAGCTGGTGGAACAGGTGTTCAGAAGCTGTCCCCATGGGAACAGTTCAGGATGACTCGGTCTCTACTGGGATGGCACTGGTTGGAGATAGTCAGGAGGAGACTATGTTACCTATGAAAACTAGGTTATTCATATACATACAGGGTGGTAATTATATTTACCTTTTTTTTAATGTTGTTGGATTTTGATAACAAGCGCTTTGCAAAGGACGATGTTCCTGAAAATGAAAACACCATTCAGAGAGCTATCAAAAAATAAGAAAATGTTTGCCTTCAGCTGCTGTGGCCACAGCTGCAGAAATGGAAAACAGGTCCCACTATTTCTAAAAAGTGATTAATGCTCTGAAGAACCGATTACAGAGAAAAAGGCCTACAAAGACATCCGAGATGCCTCATCTGTGTATTCATGTAACTGCACTGTAATAACCACGAGCATGTTATTGTGATTAGCGATTACTGTTTGCTTAAGACAGTACACGTGAAATATCTACACTGAAAAATACTAGTCATTTGTTTTAAAAACCTGAGGTATACAAGTAAATGTAAATATTTCATAAATGGCAAAAACTTATTTTAATGTTATTGTTAATACTGTGCCCTAAAAAGATTATAAGCACATGATTTTAATGTTTAATTTTTGATGCCTTAATCTACTTTATATACATTAAGGGGTATGTAATAATGGTTGAAAAACGGCCTGTGCATTTAAGGCTTAATTATGACTGCATTACCACACATTCAGGTGTGACATTAGTAGGGCTGACTCACCGCTCAGACTTATGCAGCATTAATGTCATATAATTGAAAGTCGTAGCTATGAGCAACTGATTTAGAAAAATGTTTCACGTTAGTCTTTAAGTTCCAAGTCAGAAATACCTAAAAAAAATCAACGACAATATCGCCATCTTGGTAATATAAACTACAGGAAGTGACAACAAACGATGGATAAAATAGTTGTGATTCCACCGTAGCTGGCAGTTATCATCAAGTTGATTTAGCAAATTTAAAAGGAGTATACGTAGGAAATTCATGGCAGCATTACTCAGACAGTGCAGTCATTAGGGGTATTAGTAACGAGTGTGCCTCTACTGTTAGGACAAATGAACTGTATGGATACGGCCTATTCTGAGAGGGTTTGCGAAGTTTAGCTTCATCTCACTGAGTCCGCTTCACATTTCTCATTTTAATCAGAACGCGGCTGCTGTGTAATCAAGGAGAGTCGAAACCACGTCAAACCGGGAAACACAAAACCACTCAGACAGGGAGCGAGAACACACAACAAACTGCAGCTTAAGACATCAGAAGCCGGAAGACAAACTGTCATGATGGTTAGCAGCTGTGTCAGTAGCTTAAATCCAACTCTGTATCTAACAGAAACGTATTAAAGCCTCTGAGTCAGCCATTTTCCTCCATCTGGGGCACCTGGCAGTTTTCAGTCTCTCTCGTCAGCTCGTTCTCTCCTCCTTGACATGAACACACTGACAGAAGAAGCTTTGGGGACTTTTCAGTAGCTTGGGTTTAAAAAGGTGTTGTTTTTTAGGTTGTTGATTTGTTTCATTCACCAAGAGACAAAAAGAGAAGGGGCAGATGTAGTTAGAAAACTGGAGTAATATTTAAGTATTATACTTCTGAATGGGTGTGGATGAAGGGAGGAAGAGGGAGGTGGGGAGGAACAAGGGCGGGGAGGGAGCACTGCAGTGCTGACCACTGTGAGACTCATCCATCCAGAACATGCTGAGCTGCTCTGCTTCGGGTACTGGCTCCAAGTCAACTTTGGAGACTGAATATCTTCATGACTTTGATTGAAAATAATTTCACTCGGCAGAGAACCTGACAAAATACGTAGACTAAAATCATTTCACATCTGTCCACCACTGCCCTCTCCTCCTCCTCCTCCTTCTCCTCCTCCTCTTCCTCACCGTGTTCCTCTAAAACTTGCACCTCCTTTAATCAACAGGGCAGCGTCTCTTTACTTTGCACATTATTACCAAACAAAAGGCTCGGGTGATTTCGCTGCCAGCAAGGGATTCAATTATTCAAAAGCTGTGATAGCTTGTATTGTGTGTGCAGCCTGATTTCATCCTTTACTGAAGCAGCCAGTGAGAGACTTGTTATAAACCGCTTGCAGGGAAGTAAAGGTGAAGTCTGCCGCCGAGCCATTTCAGGGACTGACAAACTACATCCCCACTAGACTGCAGGATTGAACTCTGATAGAGCTACTGTCTTCGTGAAGTTACACACTCTTAACATCTCAGACTTACCCTTTGTGCAAGCATTTGTCTTTTCCCGACTTTAATATATGCACAGTGAAAAACAAACACAAATTGATATATAGGCTTCTGGAAAGCAAATATACGTAAAGCAGCACAAACAAGAATATTCCCACATGCACCTAAATATCCCTTTCAAGTGATTCAGTTAATGTTAGTCTCATGGTCCTATAATTTGTAGCAGAATCAAATATCACACTGCTACAGAAATTAAGAACAGAAACATTACAGTAGTTCGCTCCCCTCACAACAAAAAGCAAGTCAACAAGATTTCTATTAAAATACATATTAATTTGTTTTTAATTTAAAAATGTATTATTTTTATTTATTGTTTAAAATAACTGCAGGACTTTTACTGAGTGACTGAACTGGAGCTGTCTCCGTCACTGCTGCACAGAACTGAGGTGTTAGCTGAAATTTTTGTTGATGTCCCACAATCTGCTGATGACCGGGTAAGGACATTTCAAACTCTGACAACAACTGAAGGTGTCACAGTAGTCTTACAACAGTGTCACTCAGCTGACAAGCAAAAACAAAAGGATAGTTGTCAATTCATCAGCTCTTTTTAAGGCATTGTCAGCTGTCAGTACTGTTATGATCATTTTGGGAAATGATAAATCCAAATTAAAAGCTCTCCATTAAGAAGAGCTATATATATCCTCCTCCCTCCACTTTCAAATGAATTGAGCTGAAACATCTGTGACTGTAGGGGATGAGGAGAAAGCCCGCGTGCTGTGGGAAAACCTAACAGCAGTTTTCCATTGCAAGCTGAACCCCCTGTGATAGAGCTTTCTATACCGGGGACTGCTGACTACTGCTGGAGACAAACCTACACCACAGTTAGTCACCCAAGTGTGTGTCCACCTGCACTACCAACCACACACACTAAAATAAATCATCTGCAAAATATTTCAGCCCCCTCACTATATCCCTCTAAGAGATTTCACTCACAATCAAAGAGTAAAATCTGTTCACTTCCATCATGCTTTTGAACCAGCGCTCCATTTGCGCCACGTTTTGTTCCTTGTAATTGTTTTAACTTCACTCACTTAAACTATACGTCTGAACCGCTGCAGTATAAAATAAATACAGTTATGAATCGTTCAACCGCTGTCACTTCAGGGGGAGTAGCCCACAGCACATCGATGCGCCCTGGTGTTCCCTCCACTGCTGCCGCCCGGCGCGCTTTGACAGCGCAGCTGTCTGTGGAGCACCTGACACTCAGTAGTGAATCATATCCGCGCTGCAACAGTAAATGTGAAGAAATCTTATCAGTTAAGAGAAATCCGTCGCAACAGCAGCTCGCCTGGCTGTTAAATCCCTCATTAATGTTGTTTCCCTCTGCGCGCTAGCGCGAAGAACGTGCGTAATCGGGTTAATACTGGCACTTCTTTTGTTTAAAAACATTAAAATTGTCCTACCTCGCTCATGATGGACAGTAATGTAGAGGTGTCTCTCCTGCTTCCAGTACGTGAGATGCGGAATGAGAAGTTTCAGCCACAGTGGTCTTTTAAAGAGTGGTTCGCCGCGGACTGGGAAGCTTTATAAAGTGTTGAGCCCAACTCCTCCGTGTCATCACGTCACTAATAAACCAATAGGAATGCCGTGGGCAAATGTGTCTCCCAAGTCACCACCCAACTTCTTCAAGCATGCATACGCTGTGTAAGCCTTTTTCAACATGATCAGCCAAACGGAGCAGTTCTCTCCTGTTGATGAACACCCACTCACAAATGTGAGTGTTGGGAGGCATTTCATGCACCAGTCCTCATGTCATGGATAGAAATTATTTTACAACAACGTGCACCATTGTCATCTCCACCTGAGTGTGTGCACTAGTGAGTCGGTGTGAGCTTCATAACAAAAGTGCTAAAGTCAAATTATTTTAATCTTCCCTTTAAAAAAAAAAGTTTTACAGTTTGTTTTACTTTATTTAATTTAATGGACTTCATTTAATTCATGGTGGCTCCACTATAATGTTTATAGGATTTCTTTACATGACATGGTTATTTGATTTCATGAAGTTTGCTGTGATGTTTGCCTGACAGGCTTTTCACACTTATTATAGGAATAAGTATGTCTAGTAAAGGTTTACTGCGCCATAATAAGCGAATTAGATTTTCTCTGGTGAATTGCAAAACAGCAGCATGTTGAATTTATTGCATCAGAGAGATTGAGCTTTGTGTTTTAAGTTTATACATTTTTTTGTTAAAAGCGCTGGTGATTTTTCAGAATGACTATTTCTAGTAGGTTTTGTGTAATCCTTTTGCCTCAGTCTAACTTGCATGCAACCCTATCCTTTCCACTCCTTTCATCAAATTGTGCTAGCTAATTATCATTTGTCCTCAATCCATAGATCCATTTGTAAAATTCAATACGGGCTATGTTTGTCAAATCGAGCATTAACGCCTTGAGCAGCAACTTCAGTCCAGAAACCAGAAGATGGCCTCGATCTGCACATCTAAACGGAAATTCTGTCCGACGGCAACAACCAGGAAGAGTATTCACAAGGCTCTGATGCTGATGCAATTTGTAGGTTGTTCTGCTTTTTCCTGGACTATCACTGGAAAGCCATGAAATCCCAGCGCACTATTGATGGATGGAGGAGGAAACCAATCTCAAATGAAGCCTAACGTCTCTGTGCTCTGCCCTGACCCGCAAGTCTCTGGGAAACTGTCAAAGCACACGGGAGGCTGGAGCAGATTTGCGCTGAAAATGGCTCTGGGTTTTTTTTGTTCTCAAAACAGTCCTCACATTCCTCTCCTTAAGAAGTCGTTTTCCTTTGCCAAGTGCAGCAGATGGTGTTGAGGGTTTTGTGGAAGCTTATGAAGTTAGCAAGACACAGCACAATCTGTGATGTCTGCATTGTAGCATTGCAGCAGAGCTAATGTCGTCCTCTTCAGTGTACACACAGGACACATGCAGTACAGTCACCTGCAGAAAGGGAAGCTGACCGACACACGTGTGAGCCGATGACTTGACTTATGACTGAGCTGCACGTAAACAAACATGCATGGGGGGGGTAGACGAGACATTTGCATGATATCTTTTAGTTGCGTTGATTCTCTGTTTACAAGCAGCTTTCTTCATTCGCAGGTTTGTGTCACATGTTGTGAGATTTGGAAGGTGGCGTGTACACTGCCTGAGGAAAGTAATTCGACTCAATGAAGTAATTAGACTCATTCTTCTGTGCATTTCAACTCCTTCACATTCACGTATATATTCAGGATGTAAATCCAGCCTGTCTTGAGTACGTCTAACAACATAAACAAATGCCAAAGCATCTAACTGCAGCAATTAAAAGACAAATGATCAGAGTTGAGGCAGGGAAGACAAAAG
Source organism: Brachyistius frenatus (assembly GCF_029030835.1). Lineage (NCBI taxonomy): Eukaryota > Metazoa > Chordata > Actinopteri > Embiotocidae > Brachyistius > Brachyistius frenatus. The sequence continues at coordinate 5,007,041 of NW_027210600.1, forward strand.
GAAAAGGAAGAGCATGACAGATTTTGTCCACAGGGAAGACAGCGGAGAAACCTTTACGAGCAGGGACATATTGTCGGTCAGCTGGTGGCGAAGAGACATTGGAGGAATATTTTGGGAAACAGCTGGTACTCCCAGAGGAGAGCGAGAACATCACCTTGAGGCAGGAAAAGATGTTTAAGTCAGAGAAACAACATACAGCATATTATGTACAATGTGTACTACAAAGGAAATCTGTTCAGACAGTGTGTGTGTGTGCGCGTGTGTGTGTGTGTGTGTGTGTGTGTGTGTGTGTGTGTGTGTGTGTGTGTGTGTGTGTGTGTGTGTGTGTGTGTGTGTGTGTGTGTGTGTGTGTGTGTGTGTGTGTGTGTGTGTGTGTGTGTGTGTGTGTGTGTGTGTGTGTGTGTTTAGTCTTTCCACCTGATTAAGCTGCCTGAATTAAACAGTCCCTTATTAATTGTCTGTAATGTAAACCAGCAGTGCTCTCCACCCAGGATTGGTAACCATATCTCTGCAGTATGATAGTTAGGTGAGACCTGAGTTGAGTTGTAAGGGCACGTGGGATTGTTACACCGCCGTCAGTCGAAAATGTTGAGCCCGTTTGTGCAGATAAAACTGACAATATTGTGAAAATTTTGGCAAGATTTACTTTTATGGACATAGTTTCAGTGGATTTATTCTTTGAAGCACCAACGCGAGCAGTCTGAGGTCAGACATCATCTACGGGACGGTAGAGGTGGAAGCAGTTCAGGGATGTATTACAGAACACTGCAGGGTGGATCAGGGTTAACATGGAGGATCTAATCTGGATCCTTCCGTCCGTACAAGCAGTCTCGCTTTAACTCAAGCAAATATGAAAAATACTCTTTACTTTCTGCTGTTACAGTTTTCAGAAAGTTTGTAAAATAAATGTCCAGCAAACTACAACCAAACTGCTTTTAAAACACACATAGTTTCTAACACAGAAGTTGTTGTTTTCCATTACCATCCACTGATCCTTAAAACTTTATATGAAGTCTTTTCCTCTTTTAATCACATTATAAAGTGTTTTTGCTGCTTTTCCATCAGGGTTTTGACTGATGAAACACCTTTATTCTGCTTTGTTTTGTTGCAGATTCTCTTCCCTCAGAGAGTTGCACAGAACCTATTTTTATGCTGTCCATTGTGTATGTGTTGTGGATAATGCAGTGTGCACATATATGTAAATATATGTTAACTAAGCCTTTTGTAGACCTTTGCATAGATTTGTGCAAGATTAAAATGATTTTGCCTGTTTTGTTTGGAAGACCTAAATACACCCAGTAAGCCCACGCTGTCTGTCATCTGGCCTGGAGTCAAAAACTGTTTCTTTTTTTATTTTTATTTAATCTACCATCTCCATTTCAAAAGAGGGGTCCAAGACTTCGTGAACAAAAGAGCTGCTTGATCATTAAAATTCTGGTTTTAGTCTTTCTATGATCTATATTTAGGATGTGATCTTATTTCTTTAAATAAAAACCAGCCATATTTGAGCTGCTATTAAATCAGGGTTTCAACTGTCCTGCTTTCCAGTTTGGTGTATCAATAAGGCAGATCCAGAGAGCCTTTTATCTTCAACCAAACACATGACAGTTAACCAAACTTCTGTGTGTTCGACCATGCTCCTCTTCCATATCTCCTCCATAAAGCATGTACCGGCTTTCACTCGCACACAGAATCAATCTCATCTTTATTAATGGAGACACAGAGAAGCATTTCGACCAGACTGTTTTTCTCTTTCATCTGTCTCTGTCTGAAGAAGCCAATCTCGGCCCAGCAGGTTGGTTCGGGAACAAAGGAAGTGACCTCAGTACCCTTCTTGCTGCAGGGTGATGCTGTAGATAAAAAATAAACACCTTCACAGACCTGCCAGAAACTGTATGTGATATAAATAGCAAAAATTACAGTGGAATAATTTAGCTTTTATCGTTACCATAAATGAACAAGCTAATTGATTATAATTTTACAGTTTATAAAGTTGGCAATGTCTTTGTTAAGTGTACTGTCGGTGAGTGTGTCATTTAGTTGTCAAATCTGCTCAGTAGCCTTGTTCAGTACTCACTGTAACAACACATGCAGTTTCTCACATGGACAGTGTCTTTTCTTAAAAGGTGAAAATTGTGTTTGGCATGCAATATCTGTCATTACAATGAGTACGGATAAATACTTCAGAGAATACCAAATATGTATTCATCCGCAGCTGAAAATAGTCCCTAATTAATGCACAAATGCAAAAGTTACACCTATTTGATTAATGTATGGTACAACTGCAGTGCCCAGGTGTTCAATGATTTGTATGCCTCTGTACCAGCTTCAGTATTGTGTTTTTGGGTTGTAGCTCTTTCCCAGGCTTTTTAACACAATGTCTCAAGAATTTCTTCAAATTTGACACTAACTGTTCATTTGCACTTACTGATGTCACAGTGCTGGAATGGTGACACCAATCTTGGATTTGCTGACAAAAAATATAGAAGTCAGACTGAGAGAGATGTTCAGTTAACAAGGACATATTTAGACTGTAATTTATCTCATAATGTACTGTAGGTTTGTCTATGTAAAGAATGTACAGAGAGCTGCAGATCATTGCTTTGGCACTTATTGTGCACCATCAGTGAAGTACAGTGAACGCCTTTTCCAACTCCAATAGGATTCAGTCCCATAGGCTATCTGCAATTTAAAGCACAGTCAAGTAAGGTGAAACTACAGTACATGTAAAATGCTGAGTTAAGAAGGCGTGCTGCAAGGTAATGAGGAAAAAAAACACTTTTGTGAAGAAATAAACCCTAAAGAGCCATCATTTTGTGGATAAGTAGAGTTTTTTTTATATTGTAATACTTAATAGCAATTTAAAAATTAATAGTAGCAATTCAAAAACTACATTTCCAAAAAATGCATGGATCTTTTAAAACCCGTTCTGTATTATTCTCATTGAGTAGGATTTACGGTCGCTTGAATCGCAGAATAGATGTGCATAGATTAGTGTTGGTGACACTGGTGTCGGCTCAGTGACAACTCAGAGTTTCACAGCACACACAGTGCAAACTACAGGAGCTAAGTGTAAAGTATAATTCACAGTCACTCTGCACTGCGGGGGACATTGCCAGATATATGATACACAGTTGAGCAGACAGTACAAATCAGTCCTGCTGCAGTATATAGCACCATGTGCTCTCACGCAATGTGCCATACAATGTGATTGTATCTGCAGAGGGAAGTGATTTATCTTTATCATTATGTGATTTCACACTCCGAAGAGGGAAGCTGAAATATACTTTCAGTGGACTGCTGCCTGCGGTTAACCCGATCCCCGATGTGTATCACTCGCACCATGAAGAAGAACATGACTGTACACACAGATAAGACTGCTTTTGATCTGCAACAATTTCTTTCCACACTAGCCATCAGTTCATTCAAAATGGATGCTCTATCCAGTTCTTTTTCCAATAAATGTTGCTGCTGGGATTAGAGCTTGAGGAGTGAGACCAGTCCATTTTCATCTTGTAACAAGAGTTTAATCAAAATAATAAAAAATAAAAACAAATCTGCAAAAGATGTCCAAAACTAGCTGAGTTTTGGATCAGTACTGTGAAATGAGAATGAGCTCACCTGTGTATGAAACCATAGGGAGCAGGAAAGAAAAGAGTAAAGAGCATATGATGCATACAGGTTGACACTGAATGCAGTAGAAGATGGAAGATGGGCTGAAAAATAAAAGTAAAGGAAATCACCTCCCGTCAGGTTTCTCTCTGAGCTCAGAAGAAGAAAAACCTGATCAGACCTGCCTAGAAGGAGAGGAGTGAAAGGATCAAAGGTGCCTTTTGAGGAGGGTTGAAAAGAAGCAAAGGTAAATTGGGACAGCTGGTGAGGGAAATATGAAGATACTGAGCTACAATAAGAGACTGAAGAAAGTGAACGCAAGAACCAGAAAAGCCAAGCTGTGAAAAATAGGAGCCTTGAACAAAATAAATGAGAGCCGTTAACAACATCTGAATGCACAGATCCTGTTTAAACTGAGCAGGAAGACTGGGCTGATTTAGAGAAAGTAGGAGTGGAAAAATGAATGTGATGCTCTGGAGAAGAGCTTCAGAAAAGAGCTGACTGAGGATGAGGACCTGCGGAGGAGGAGGGGAAAGAGAAGCGCAAACTGGACATGGTCTAGCTCTAAAAGGAAGATGAAAAGGCAAGCACGGCTGAGTTAAATGGAGGAAATCCTACTCCAGATCTTTCAGATATGCCGCCTCAGCTCATAACTCAGACGGAAACGTTCAATCACTTCAGAACAAGCATTAGAAAGTCAAATGAAGATGTTTGTCTTTTTTTTTAAGAATATACATATTTTAGAAACCCCCTGCTTGATGCTTTCCCACAAACACCAGCCTAGTATCCTTTTGAAAATATCGGACAATCCTCTGCTTCCCTATTGATGTGCGGTTCCAACATTCATTGCCAGTCTCGGGATAGCGTTTCCTGAGGCTGATAGAAATGTTTTTTTAGGTCAGGAGGTGGATCGTGGTGTGCTTCCTGTCACAGATCTGAAATAATTGTTCACATTTGTATTTACTGTAGCCGCAATCTGTCCCTAACCTTGCCTGAGTGTGTTAGTTATTTTTTATTTTGACCATATTTTATTTGCCTTCATTTCTCACCATTATCTGTCATGCCAGATGTAACAGATATTTGTATTGAATTAGCGTTTTCCAGAATCTTCCAACATCAATGCTATTGTCTGCCATGCTAATAGGCAGGTCTGATAGACTTCACCTTCTTTAAGACTCTTGCTTCTCAGATTCTGGCTAAATGTGAGTAATAATCCCATCCAACTTCCAGGTTCTGTCCATTGACCTTTGTTTCACAATGTTTTTGTTTTTTTCATACAAAGTTTATTTAATCAAATTCGGTAACAATGGAACAGGTAACTCTGATTTTACAGGTGTTTCCACAGTATAGTCATTTTGATCAGTATTGTAATTCAGAGCTGGTGAATTTTGGACTGGACTGATATAACAAGAGTTTGTGTTAGTTTGTATTCAGGCCAATTCCCACTACAAAGCCAGAAGGTATAGAGAGGCGGCCTCTTTTCTCTCGTATAAGGTTTTTCTGTTTCCAAGCCTCAGGACATTGTACCAACACTACATCTTTTGTCTCCATACGTTTGATTAAAGTACAACGACACACCGCTCGACACTGGCAGAGTACAAGCTGCAGCTCTTATAATTCTGGTCAGGCATACAGGGGTGAGTGAGTGCAATGTAATGTTTAAATTGTGCTGTTTCTGCTGGAATACCACAGAGTGATTTGCAACAAGCTCATAATTGTTGTGGCTCATAACTGACATGCATATAATTTAAGTACACTGCAGTCAAGACAGAATTTGTTGTTTTTGCTTTCACTAAGGAACCCGTCCAACATTCATTCTTTTTTAATTTATATAAAAGGTCAGAAACTGCATGCAACATTGGCATTTCTTCTGGGAAAATCTGCAGGTTTTTTTTCCAGTAATTGAGGGAAGAAGGTACTGTTCTGTGTCGCAGTCTAATTTGTGACAGAAGCTGGTATTTTATAATGAATAAAGCCAGCATAAAGTAGAGCTAACCTTTAGCCCTTTAGCCTTTTCTGCCTCTTCTCTACGTGCAACCTTTGCTACATTCTGCAGCTCGTATGTGTTGCCCACCGTCGCTGATGTGAGTGTGTGTGTGTGTGTGTGTGTGTGTGTGTGTGTGTGTGTGTGTGTGTGTGTGTGTGTGTGTGTGTGTGCGTGTGCGTGCGCTTCTTCACACTCTCTAAACAAACACTGTGTCAAAAGAGCCTGTAGACATCCCCCTTGTTTTCATGACTGCAGTTGGCAACTTAATCTAATCCTGTGAGCACAGCTACCATGGCTTCCAGAGACAGCTGCATAATGAAATCTCACAGAGGGAAAACCTGACAGCTCTGCCTGCCTGGAATCCTCTTCTTCATGATCTACAGCTATTGTCCCTCGCTCCTTCCACACTTTTCTTTTGTCTTCTTCTTTAGGTTCCTTTCTTAAAATCCCCTCCTCTGCGAGGCGGCCGTCATATGCATCGTCACTCGTGGGTGCTCCATGTCTCTGTCGCTGTCGTCTGCTGTGACCAGGTCCCCGAGTGGGGAAACGCTCCTCCTCATCGGAGTGTGCAGAGCCATTTTTATAATAAGTGCAAGCTGCTGGGCACTGAAAGCCACAGAGACAATCAGCTTTCATTAGCACACAGATCGCTGAAGACAAAGTAGGGTATAGCTAATGAGATGTGGTCCTAGTGTATTCTGTTTGTTTGTGAAAGGGGAAGGAAAACACAGCGAGGCTCGCTCAGTGCTGGAAGATGACAGGAAGCAAAGGACGTCCTGATATGCAGCATGTCACAACCAGTTTAATTTTGTTTCAAGTTAGGAGCCAAGTGTGACCTATTGATGTACTGGTGGTGGACTCCAATAATACGGTCATTTTCATGAGTTCAGTATAAAATTAGAGGGGCACTTGAAGAGCAAAAATGTCCTCCTAGACTTCTGTGTTAAGAACTGCAACTGCAACAACTCTACTGTATATGGCTGTTAATTAGGACCTTGATCTTTGACCTTTCATCACCAAAATCTATTCAGCTCATCCTTGAGTCAAAGTGAACGTTTGTACCAGATTTTAAGACAAGGAGTTCCTGATATGTCTTAAAATGCTATTTAGTTAAAGGTTGGCCACTTTACTACTTCTTGAAAAAGGCCAACACTTCATTTTAAAAGCCTTATTTGACCGTACAATGTTGATTCTGAGCCGTGACTCTGAAACAATAAATATTCATTCATACAGCACATGCACACACACTCTCACTCGCTGTCTCCCTCCCATCTCCTTGCTTTACACACACACACACACACACACACACACACACACACACACACACACACACACACACACACACACACACACACACACACACACACACACACACACACACACACACTTACTTTCTAACAGTTCTCTCCAGCTGCCATGCCCAATGGGGATCTTCAGCAGAGTACCAACAGTTCATTTCATGTCTCAGCTCTGCTCACTGCAGTTATTAGTGGCTAATTACGAGGAGTGTTGCCAGTCAAAGGGAAGTTATGATAGTCTGTCTACATGTCAGGCGCCAGTTGAACGTCTGCCTGACAGAGAGAGACAGCGATGAATAAAGTGGGACCCACCGGCTTGACGTCCTGAACATTCTTTGCCTGCCGGTGAGGTCTGAACCTAATTTGTCTTGCCTTGTCTGTGCAGCGGATCGATACCAATTGTATTACAAGTGGAGCAGAGCCAGACCAATGTGCACAGTCAGCACCTGCACTCAGATGAATTGATGTGGGAATATTGGCAATACTGCTGTTTATTCATATCAGGGAGTACCTCATTGACACTGAATCCATCTTAAACCAATCCCTCTCATTATGTATATCAATAGAAAATTCAGGAAGTCATTTGATCGCAAAGTCGATATCAGGATCCCAGGGAGCTTTGTGGTTCATGACAACATTACAGGGAGAGTCTAGACGTGCTGGGAGTGAAGAAATATGTAAAATAAAGCAAGAAAATGCAGAAACTCTTTTGAGAACTACATCTATTTATTTTCTTTCAGAGGGATCGATGAGAAGATCAAAAACAGATCTGTCCGTCAAAGATGAAGCTACAGGCAGGGGGGGCTTATTTTAGCTTAGCATAAGTGACTTTGTTGGCTCAATGACGTCAGTTTTGTCAGAATTAAATAAACAAGTCAAAATGTATTAAATCATGAAGTTTAGAGGTGCTGGTGGTCAGATTTTGTTTCTATGTCGGTTTCCTCCTGTTTCCAGTCTTTGAAGCTTAGGCCAAAGCTTCATAACAAAGAGTTATGCATCTGCTATCGATCCTCTCACCAAACTGCAAGGAAGTGAATAGTTGTATTTTTCAAAATGTGACCTTGAAGATTTTTATAACGTTGTTTATGGCCGGTTGTAATTATTTCAGTTGTTTTTTTGTCTTTATTTGGATCAGTAGTAGTTCATTTGTTTTTTGTTTTTATTTACACCTGAATTTGAGTCTATTCAGTTTTTAATATGACCACATTGATGCTTGAAATTTGTCTGTTAGGCCCAAAATTATCCCCCTTTTTTGTCACATATATAGTATTTGAAAAATCTCTCTTAATTATTAGTTAAATGCACTTTAATAAATACACTGAGTTGACTCTTATTCTTGACCAGAAATCCACTACAGAATCTGCAGCCTGTAAATGTGCTACAGATATGGAAGAAAAATTACCTAAATTACTTCAAACAACCACATAAACTTTTCAGTATTTGATGTATTTTGCAATTCTCAAGTTTGACTCCGTGGAAAAATAAAACCAGTGCAATTTAGCTGTTGGCACAAAGTGAGATGGAAGGAGCTGTTTGTGGCTTTTAGCAGAGACGGGGAAGATGGGTTGTTGCCATTCGTATACCATCATCTTGTACAAGAATTACACGAAAATATCAATGAGAGATTTGTGTCACTATAAAGAGCAGCTGCAATGTCAATTTCTACAAAATTAAAATTTACTTTCTTTCATGGCAGGAATGTTTAAACGGCTTTTACGTTAGCAGGACTGCATTTATGGAGCTGTTGAAAGCAGCTGTTCCATTATGCGAAAGTGTTTTATTACCTAATGATGCTGAACACCAGAACAGTACCAGCAGAAACAGAAATAACAGATAGCAGACGATCCTTATACGAGAATAGTTACGTAACAAAACCTAAAGGTTTTGTGTGAAAATGTCAACGAAAAGCGGTGACACAACAGAGACTTTTATTTGGAGGTAAACAGATATTCAGTTTGTTTTATTGCAGCTGTTATGACGTTCGAGGACAGAAAGAAAAACAGACCAGAGGACTTGTGTTGGCTCAGTGAATCTCAGAAAGGGTGATTCTCTGTTGACTTTCATTTCCTGAAAAGAAAAAGTGGAAAATCAAGATGCTCAAGACCGTGCACAAAGAAATCCTCACTGGAGGAGGTGTGCAATTATACTGTCTCACGCTGTCTTTGCCTCCGCTGTGAAGGAGAGAAGCCGTAGATTCTGCCATTAACTAAATAACAATGTATTTGAGCCAAAGAGCCGAGTGCGGTCCTGAAAGAAAGAACCAGTCAACTCAGCAGCAAACGAGGGAGCAGCCATGATGAGTCAGTGCTTAATTATTACACAGCCAGAAGACCTTGGTTTCCTCCAACTTCCCAATGACATTATTGGAAACTGATTCTGAAGATTACTCCAAGCTGTATTTTATGAGACGTGAATTTGCTGAACGAAGCAAACGACCTCCAGAACAGGAGCACAAAAGGCCCTGGCAGAGCATGTGGATACATTACTGATGGCCTATCAATACCCATTAGCCTGGAAAGCTATTAATTATTTCTTGTTCACCCAATGATCCCGGAGGAGAGGAGATGACTGAGCCAGGCAGGGAGACACTTTAATTTGGGATGCAAGAATTGTGGAGACATTTTAAACACCTGCGTACATGGGACAGAGGGTTGATATTAACTGGTAGAAACACCAAATATTAACAACAAGGACTTTTATTGTTTTTATCTTAAGTAAAGATGTCAAAGATCAGACATTTCCTCATGGAGATTCAAATAGAACTCTCCACTGAACTAACAGGGTCAAACTTGCGTGTGTTAATAACTGAGGTTGCAACCTGGGCATCAAATACTGCTGGTACCTTAGGGTTAGGCTTAAGGTAAGTTGCAATTTGGTTATGTTTGGGCACCAAAAACCACATTTAGGTTTAGAAATTATCATGATTTGAGTTGAATGTAACATGGTCTCAGTTTGGTTAGGTTTAGGTTGGACGGGACTTGAACACCGGTCTTCTGTGCTTGTTCTGTCTCAGCCTCATTCCAACAGACTTGGTCACACTTTCTACTCCATCACATGATCTCCATCTTTGATTTAGGTGGTCATGGTGCGGATGCCAAAAGGCAACATGTGCATATCTCTTTGACGTCAATGGCTTCGACAAAATGTCTGTATGTGACGCGCTGGGAATGACAACAGGCTGGAGGTCTATGATCATGTGAGAAGCACTTGTCTGGAGGTACTGTACTGTGGTTGCACAGTACCTCCCACTTCTGTATAGATTCCTTAGTCTGTCTGTGTTTTCTCTCAGTCACTCTCTCTTTATTAAGTTACAGTCGAAGGCTAAGACCTTTCTTTTAGTATCCGTCACTCACTTCTGTTACTTCTCCAACATTACTTCTCCCTGTCTTTACGAACTAACTTTTTGTCAAATCAGAGCATTTGCAAGTCTTCTTTTTACCATCACTCCCAACCTTGATCGAGTCATCACCAAGGCTCAACATGAATACCATTATCTCACTTACCCAAACTCACCTGTTCCACTGCTCATTCTTTTGAAATGCAAAATGTTAGAGGTCGTGTAACTATCCCTATATACACACACTGTACATACGTTTTATAGCTCCGCAGTCGGGTCAGTTTATTGTATTAATTCTGCTCTACCTGTGTTTTTTTTTGTCTTTGTTTCTAACATTCCTGTGGTTTAAGAAACGGCCACCTGCCCTACTTTCCCATCACTCAGACCACCTGGTTATCCTCCTCTCAATACTCACCTGCTCCCACTCACTTCATCAGCTCCTCACATTCAACTGCCGGAATAAAAATTGCTGCCAATTTTTGGACCACAATCTCTGTCTTGCCCTCTGGTTTTCTTTACCTCCCTAATTTGCACTTTGCCTTTTTCCAAAACTTCGATAAAGATCAAACTGGCTTTAAGTCTGAGTGTTGGGCTTTCAGGTTTTTGCTGAGCTGCGATAGTTTTTTTAGGGTTGTAAATAATCACGATGTTGCTTGAGGTTGTAATGAGAAGTCTCTGTAATGTATGCTGTATTACACAGTCCAATACAACACCACAGACTTTGGCCTCAAAATATCACATAATCATAATCATAGTAATATTTCCCAACAAAAATTTGTTTAGTAGTATTCATTGCAGGGCTGTATTTTTCATTCTGCTGCATCATACAGATGTTTACTGTATATTTGTGTTCACTCAGAGTACAACCTTCGAGGAAAAAAAAAAAATTCTTGGAAACAGTTTATCTTTGCTCCTTGCCTGCAACACACCATGGAGTCAGTTGTTTTAAGACTCGCTTGAAGAGCTTCTTAAATATACCAGGCTTCTTCCAGAGAGCAATCGGATAAATCTTCTGTCTTGTATCAAAGCATCCAACATATCTCTCTCACTCAGCACCCACCCAGGCTGCTCAGCTTTCATGTTTTCTTTAGTTTAGGGGTGGGTTTTTCAATCACTGGGCAGGATCTCAGGTGGGAGAAGATGAAGGGTATTTTACTACACCGTATGAGAGAGTTCAGGCTCGGGGAGTAAAGCCACCCACGCTCCATGTGCCTTACACCTCAAAATAGAGGAGTAGAAAAAAAATCTGTTGTGTCGCTTTACATACTCAAGAATTACAGGCAGATAGTTTTCCTCCAAAAGTGGTGTGAAGAGCAAAATGGCCAAGGACTGGTGGCATAATTATGCAACAAGAACATGACGGACTGAAGGTTGTATTTGTTTGTATGCAGGTGAGGTTCACTTTTTATTTGTAGGTTGTCGTTTTTTAAATAAATGAACAAGTTGATGAAAAAAAAAATTCAATCCATTGATGTGTAACTTTATGCAATTAGCTGCTATTTTTTAGGAGACACAGATAAATCCCCGCATTGATAGTATGAGGATGGAGTTGAAGTTTGCAGTACTGTTGCATGTTTGGCTCCTGAACTGCTGTGTCAGGTGGAAAAAGTGCAGTTGGTGAATGTAGTTGGTCCTGTAAGAGGCTTTCACTTCATCACAACATGCTGTACAGCTTAGTCCACTGCAGCATATTATCAAATGACGCAGCTGTCATTTTTGGATGATCCCCTTACATGCCCTCTGCCTGGACACCGAATCCCAAAAATTCAGTGTTTCCACAGCCGGCATAAAACCATTTCAAAACATCCACACACTTATAGTGCTTGTCTTACTGTGTAAGAACTACAAACTACAGGAAACCATTCACATTCACATTCAAGATCATGTTAGATGTAATTTGTAAAGACATTTATTCCGAATTTCATTGCATGTATTAACAGTTTCATTCATCATATTACCACCTCTGGCAGATTTATTTTCTTATTAGAGACAAATTACGTTTTAATATAAAAGTCATGTGACAAATCACCTTTAGATTTGTAAATGCTTGCAGCTATCTGCAAGAATATATATTTTTTTTACCAATGGCATCACAAGTCATGAATAGATTATTTTGTTCTTTTCTTTGTACTGATGAAGACGTTTCCCTATTCTTTTTGTTCACATGCTGTTTTTGTTTCTGGAAGTCTCTTAAATGTTCAAACAAGCGCCTGCATTGACCACTGGGCTTTTTGGAAGGCAATTGAGCAAAGACCTCTATTTAACTGAAACTCACCAATCAATGGCAGCAACATGACAAATGCATCGACAGCATTAATGGCAGTTTGGAATATTACAGTGGCAGCTTTATTTTTCAAAGTCAGCTAATTTGTTTTTAACTCTAACAGCTTTTGACACACGTCTTGCACTTGTTTGACAAACATGTACAAATCACCCTTTTAAAGGATTTTTAGTAATACATTTCAATGAATGAGGTTTTCAGTTTAAGCACTCAACCAAATACTAAATAAAATGTGTTATGCTGATAATATGGGGCATTGGTTTTATTCATCTTTTTTTAGATGCAGACTTTCTTAAACTACTGTCCTTTCTTATGGTCATAGCCAAAACTACAATGGAGCTTTAGGGCCACATTGAGAAAAAACATGGGAGAAGGAAGATTTTTTTTCTGAACAGACGCTATTTTTCACACAACTTCTTCAAGATCCCAATGCTTATTACCAAACTGTGTTCATGCACTGAAAGAGACATAATTTCCTCGTTACAAAATCGATTCTGAAGTACAATTGCAGGAGTTCATCTACACAAGGCACCTTGTGCAATCACAAAGTAGTTTGATTTATTCTCAAAAGTTCAACTTTTATCTCGAAATGTTATTTTAATTCTGGAAATAAAATTTCAACTTCATTCACGACATTTAGATTTGACTCTCGAGATCAAACTTTATTTTCGCCATTATGATTTTACTCTTGACATTTCGACTTTTGTTTTTGCAAAACCTTTAAAAATATATATTGGTTTTTTTCCCTTAATATGCCCCTTATATTCCTTTGCACAAAACTTGGTGTAACTACTGTTCAATATTTTCATCTGGTGGAGACATTTTGCTATGATATCTCTGCATTAGTCAGATCAGATCAAACCCGGAGCTACAGATGTTGCCACATGATGCATATGAGAGCAGGACCTGTGGAAACAGAGGGTACATTAAGTACAAGGCAGCTGATGAAACTTTCTAACAAGCCAGAAAAATTATAAACTATTCAAGCAACTAACAAGCTGTTGGTTGTAGTCAAACTGTCATACTGAACGTCAAACTACAACCAGTCAGGGGTTCCTCGGGTGGTTCAGGCAAAATACCCCATAAATTCGACACGGTTCGACCTTTGTTGTTTCATGTCATACCTCTCTTTCCTTCCAGCCTCTCTACACTGGTTTTAGAATAAAACCTTTGTGTTTAAAAACAGAGATTCAGACTGACTCTAGTCGTAGGCAACTAGTTCAAATTTACAATAATCCCTGTTGCTTAATCTGCACTCACGGTCAAGCAAATAAGGCTTACCTTTTTGTTTGTGCGCTTCTTGTTTGTCCCATTTTACTTTAGTTTTACACTTTTTCAGCTGATTGTACCAGTGATGGTACATGTCAGAGAAGAAGCCCATGTGTCTGCAGGAGTTGCTTTATCCGGCTACTGTACAGATTGTCAGGTAGAGAAACGAGACAGTACTGGATTTTACGAGAAGTGCTTTCCATTACCAGGGTAGAGTTGGTGTGTAAGTCTTTTTGGGTGCCCATTCAATGACAGCTGAATATCATTCATGAGGACAGCACTATCAGGGGATGTGGTCTGTAGAAGCGCTGATGTGCTGAACTGCTACCGTCTCACTGCCAACGTTGTTGCCATCCGAGCCTGGCCATGATAGATGGGCAGGTCTGGACACTAAAAGAAATGGCTTGAGAGTTTGCAGAGTTTCATCAGTCCCTATCCCTTGGGGAGACACGCAAGGGCTCTGCATCCATTAGGAGTGCGGTCTTTATCTGGGCTGGTTTCAGTTCACCTCCACTAGAGTTTGGGCAAAAACAAGTAGAATCCATTGACTGTATATAAAAGTCGATGTAGCCTTTGGTTCTCAAAAATGTGGCCGAATCGAAAATGCCATTGAGTGCAACACCACTGAGTGATGATAGAGGTTGACTACAAAAAGCCTCCATAGACTCCCATTCAACTTCTCTGATGATATACAAAGTCAATACATTTTCTGTACAAGTTCTTATGGTGTTGTCAGCTAAAGTTCGCCCTTTTTATTAAGTCTCTGGTGCTACGTCTGAAAATAGTCCCCTCATTAATTAAATATTAGGCCTTAAAAAGCTGTGTTTTTGGGTCTGTTTGATTGACAGGCGTGTGGTGCAGTCAGGTTTCTGCTATCGGTGGGCGGGATGTTGCATCGTCGGGTTTCCAATCAGATCGAGTCAGATCCGCTCGCTCCTCCCCAGCTCGTCTAAATATGTTCATTTCTGGCTCCGAACTAGCAAGATGGCACCAGATGTAAAGTCTAACTCAAGACCTCATAAGAGCAGTTGACAAACCAATGGGTGAAGTCAGAGTGGGTTGTTGGTTGACCTGAAACTCCATATCACTGTAACAAGAACACCTGTAAGAGATTACGTAACTGTTGCTGTTGTCCATGATTCTTACAGTGAAGGACAATTGAAACTGTTTTTCCTTTTACCAATATTAGGTAGCCATAAAACACAATTCAGGCAGGACGCTACGTAAGATTTAATTATTATTTCTGAATGATGTGTTTGGCAGTGACTCTGCTCGAGTGATAGTCTGGAACAATCTGAGCAGACACAACAAACCCCTCAGCCCTGAGTTTCACAACATTTAAATGAATGAACACAAACAATTTTTGCTAATATGGGAGGTGGAGAAGATGAATTGGAGATCTGAAGAGGGCCGAGCGATGTGTGGAGCACAGAGCAAGCAGAGTGAATGACCTCTGCCTCGGTTATGAAGCTGTAATGAATTGGGTTGGACAGGCTGATGTTCAATGATTGAACCAAAGGCCTGGTGACCATAACTGACTTTGTGCTTGCCTGAACTACTGCAAAGCTCCATTAAAATTAGTTGTATATACAGTAGATGTAGAAATTAAGAGATTTGTCAACCAGTTAAGACAGTCAGCAAAAGATCAATTTACAATTTGCAGATTCCAACAAGCCCTCCAACCTATATGTCCATAAAGGTCGTTTGTTTGCGATGACCCACAGAAGTGTTTCCTAAATCGGCGATAATGGTTTGGGTTAAAATGATGATTTAAACTACGTTTGTTAAAGTTATGCAGCGTTTGCCGTCATGGCAACAGTAAACATTGTTTTAAAAAAACTGCAGTGACTAGAAACGCAAAGCAAAACAGTGGTCCTCTGAATCCAAATCCCCTGTTTTATCAGACCATCCATCCAACCCCTGGCTCCCAGCAAGGAAAAACTCAGATTATATCTGCGTCATCTGAACTGTGTCACTTGACCGAGACACTGGATTGTTGTTATTTAGATGAGCGCTTGAGGTCATTTAACTTTAAAACATAATTGTGAGTCGTAACAAGCTGCTTGCACAAAACATGAATGGAGTTGTTTTTTGTAGGAGAACAGCCTCACAAATTCCATGAGGTGTAGTGATATCATGATAATCAGCATCAGAGTAAAGTGTCTCAAGAGTAAAGAGTAAAAGCCCAAGCACAGAAACTGGAGGCAAGCTGTAGCTCCACAAACTCATACCTCGTATTCACCAAATAATTATTGAAAACCAATGTTAAGAAGTTGTTTCTCTTCTTGAAAAGGGAGTCAATGCTTTTCAAATGCAAAACCACTTTGGAACGCTCCAGGAGAAATACTTCATGGTCAATCATTTCTATGTTTGTTCGGTGGACATTTAGGCAGCCCGTTTGCTACGCTATCAAGTTTTGACAGATTTTGGCTTGACTGTTTTTGGTTGTGTTTTTTTTCCTAACAGACCTCTATTGACTGCTACCTGTACTGTTGAGACACACACACACACACACATAACTGGACAATGTTGTGTAAGCCAGTGTAGAAGTTTGTTATCTTAAAAAGCCATACTTCCTGGGATGTGGTTATCTTTTGAATATTTAAAAGTAGTTTTTGTTGGCCTGTCAGAAAAAAATCCTCTTATGTTGGAGGATTGCCCTCCTCAGCTACACTGCCGGCTCCAACCATCACGCTGCGCTGCCCGCCAAGGCCACAGGGACCCAATTCAAAAGACAAGTAAATCTAATATTATCTATTTATTCCTTTTTTTAAATACTCGCCATTGACCTACTCTTCATGATCATGTGCTGATTAGCCTGCAAAATCACTTGCTGACGTGCATTAAACAGCTCATAAAGAGTGCCATTTGCCAACAAGGTTGTGTCAAGGATTTTAGCCTCAGTTTTGCTGCTAATGGCTGTGGACACATCATACAGTGGCACTGAGTTACTTTTGAAGGCCTTTAATTCAGTAGGAGCCCCATGCCATGATGCTTTTAAAAACATTGGCTTTCAATAATGAGTGAACGTGTTAAGTTATTCATCATTGGTGCTCGGCTGGCGCTGGCACCTCGAGAGCCCCGACAAAGCATCAACCGCTTAATTTGCCCTGACCAGCGCCAAGATCATCCATTTAATTCAAGTCAATCAACACGTTGGCATTTTGAGGCGGCAGTGCTCTTACGTGTCACTGTGATCTGTTGTGCATGAATAAATATTTATAAAATTGATGATGAAGTGCTGGCAGGGTTTATGGCCCATTATCATATTCATGTTGGAAGAGGAAGTCCTTGTGGCCCTGTGTGTCCAACTTGAAGTGAGGAGTCTTAATCTGCAGCCTTGATTCTGTCCACCTATCACATATTTAAGGCCCGAGCACCGATGGTACGAAAACCCTATTGTTATTCAAGCAATTATTATTATTCTCCGTAAACAACTGCATTTTCAGAGGCTTTATCATACTCAAAAACTCATGAAAGTTGGTACACGCGCCTCTCCTGGCGAAAAACTTCTTATTTTAGCGGAGTCGCAAGTGGGCGTGGCCTAATGGCTCGCTAGCGCCCCCTAAACAGATGCCCCAGTGGCTACATTTACTTTACGTGCACAAAAATTCGGTGGACATGTGTATCACATTGAGATGCACAAAAATTTTCCATTGCACCATTACGTCAACTCATTTTGAATTTAGTCACCATTTTTGGCGATCCACACGTTGTACTTTAACGAACTCCTCCTACAGATTTTGTCAGACCGACTTGAAATTTTGTCTGTGCACTCTTAATAGGTTTGGAATTAAAAAATTATCATGAGAATTTGTTTTCGTCGATCGGTGTACCCGTGGCAAGGCGGCCAAAAAGTGACCAAAAAGAGTCAATGGACTGAATGAACTCCGTGAAACACTTTCTCTGCTGCGACTCATTCTTCAGCGCTGAAGATAGTCCAGCGCTCTATGATGCCGTTTCAGAGCTGGGAACGACCTCATGAAGTTCGAGCCCCGTTCAAGGTAATCCACACGGTTTACGGAGGGAGAGTTCCCCTAAGTGTAAGCCACATGGTTGCAGGTTTGCCGGTTGCAGGTTTGCGTTGTAAATGCAGTTATACCAAACCAAAGGTGTACAACAATATAAAACTCAAACAAAAATAAAGGGTGTCTAAATCTTCTTGGATTTCTGTCTGAACTACCACAAACTTTATCCACCAAAATTCCATTAATAAATTTTAAAGTTATAGTAGAATTTTTTTTTTCCATAATTTGGACAACATAGTATGACTTTTTTTTTTTTTTTCATATTTCAGACAAACTGCTATAGTATCACAGTGGTGCAGTGGTTAGAGCAGTTGCCTCACAGTGAGATGTAACTGAGTTCAATCCCCACTTGAGGCATGCATGTTAGTTCAGAAAAAGGTCATACTCCGAAAAGTGATAAAAATGTCATACTGTATGTTGTCCAAAATATATTAAAAAAAATTTTTTTAAAGTCATACTATAGCATGTTGTCCAAAAAGTGACCCAAAATTCCTTTAAATATATATATATAGTGTAGCCAGGGCGATGCGGCTAAGTTTGATGTTTCGCTGTGAAACAGGAAGTTGATGTGTAAGGTCAAACGATGCTCCAAATCTCACGAAACTTGCGTCAGGTACCAACTTTCATGAGTTTATGAATATGTTAAAGCCGCCAAAAAAAGGCAATTGTTTTTAAAGAATAATAAGGAATGAGGCCGAGAAAAAAATTTAAACTGCAAGGGGGAATATGCGGACCCTCACGTGCTGCACGTCGGGGAGCCGGCGGCCCCGACCCGCTGGATCCCCGACGTGCGGTGTGCGAGGGCACACATGTCACTGCTTGTAGTTTTAATTGATCTTATAGTTGACTTTTTTTTTGTTTCTTTTCTTCTCATCAACAAATCTCCTAAAAAACAATATAC
Source organism: Brachyistius frenatus (assembly GCF_029030835.1). Classification (NCBI taxonomy): domain Eukaryota; kingdom Metazoa; phylum Chordata; class Actinopteri; family Embiotocidae; genus Brachyistius; species Brachyistius frenatus. The sequence continues at coordinate 5,025,754 of NW_027210600.1, forward strand.
AATGAAATAATCCCACTATCAGATGTTGTAAGGCCTGTTATAGCATATCTGTCCGTGCAGTAGACTTAACACGTCGGCCACAGCTATTAAAAATACATCAATGAGTCACATCTTTGCACTGACATGTTCTTACTTTGAGATGAGCATGGACACAGGAGTTTATTTTGTGCCAATCCCAAATATTCCGCTGTGCCGGTGGGAATACTCACTACAACGGCAAATGTGCATTAATCCACAGCTGAAAATAGTCCCCAACAAATGCATTATTTCCTGTTCCTGGTAACATTTCCTAAAATCTTTAGAGCCCAACTGTTTTAGAAATTACTTGGTCTTTAATGCAAACACATTACAGATTTTTTTTTTTTTTTTTTTTGTGCCATAGACAGGATTCAGACCAGGAAAAAGGAAAAAAAAGGCATTCCCAGTTTGGTCCTTTTCATAGGGTTTGTGACAACAACAAAAATGTAGCCTTTTTGCGTGCCTTATCCTTTACAATTGTCTCAGGTAATTGTAAATGTATGGTTTTAATGTGTTCTGTTCAGTGCCTTCTCTTCCAACAGCAGTTCAGTGACTGGACTGCTAATGGACCCTGACGAACAGGAAGTGAAAAGCAGAATATAACAAGCCACCGGAGACATCATGCTGTACTCTAGAGAGCCATTAACCAAAGTTTCCATTTATTTATCCACACACTAAATAAAGAGAGCAGTGGCTTCTTGCTAATTGCCAACAGAAAACGGTTTGAGGTTGCTGGGGAGCTGCAACTGAGCAGCAGACTCCTCTCTCGTCGTCCCCGATGGTTCTGTTCCGCTTAGTAATTTTCTGTGATGCATGCAGGGAGGAAGGGGATACCTGCCGTATTGACTGGTCGTCCCTTGCAGACTAAAGTTGGCACACTGACGTAAGAGTCTGGTTGCCATGAGTGGCACTAGGGACTGTGCATGTGCGGTATCACTGCAGTGTCACGCAACGATGTGAGGAGATCAGCTTGTGACGGACAGGGGGAGCAAGACAGATGTCCAGTGAGTGACAGGTACTCCAGAAGATGGCTTCAATTATGAGAGGTGAGAGTGAGGGACCTCGTCATGGCCTCACTGCTGGAAAGGCAGACGCTCACCGGCTCTGGCCCGGCTGGCTCTGTGCGCTTTAGATGCCTCCAAATGATACGGGCGTACCATTTTTTGGAGCGTAACTGATACCCATGGAGTGCCCTAAGTAAGCCCCAGGGAAGGGTAAGGTTAAGCTGGAAAACAAAACACTAAAGCAGGTCATGTAATAGGCCTCTCATTTTGCGGCTGTCTTTGTCGGGCCCACTGGAGGAAACCTAATTTATTTAATAGCCTGTCGCTGCAGTGCCGGGCGTTCGGTGCGAGAAAACAGAAGGCAGCGACGATGAAAGCGTAGCGGGGGAGAGAGCGAGAGAGGACAAACACTTTCTTCACATTCACTGGCGAGATGTGATTTGCAAAGTGAAGATCTGTGTCAGCCATCTGGTAATAGCAGGCAACTATGTCAGCATGCAACTTTCAATAATGCAAGCGTGCATGCTGTTGCTACATTATCGACAATTTAGGGGGAGATTTCTACAAAATGCCAACTTGTATGTATGCATATATCTTTTATTTGCCTCCAAAATCAATTTCTTTTTCACTTTTCATTTTTCTTCACGCAGTGTCTTGTGCAGCCTGGGCCCTGCTTGGTCCTGACCACGAAAACAACTTCTCCATCACACCACTAGGAAATTATTCAAGCTCACTGCAAATGACGGCATTTGTTTTCAGTGGCATTTGCATTTGCAGGGATTCAGCCAGCATTCCATTCTCTTCTGTACTCGCACTCACATACAGCTAATCAAGGTTGGCAGCGGAGTTAAATCAAATCTAAAGCCTACAGGCCCAGTCAGAGCGTGCAGTGGCCTTTCAGTGAAATGAAAGAGTATTTCCCATTCACCAGAACATAAGCTGCTGATTGCATACTTCCCTGTTTCTTTCAAGACCTCTGCAGTTGTGGGAGGTGACGAATGATGCATAAATATTTTAAAAGAGTCACAGCATTATTCAGTAAAAGCCTTTCTTTCCATTTGTGCAGATAATATGTCTTATATTTATAATATTCGTAAAAATGATGATGATTGTGATTTAATTAATTAACTTTGGACCATCTCATTCACTGTCAGTATGATTTCTGAAATGTGAAAAACAGTGCTCGGGTATCAATAGCACGATTAAACTGCCAAACACTCTGTAGTTAAACTATAAAGTGTCTAGTAGATTCATATACCTCCATCTCCACCACTCCACTCCCCTATTATGAAATGCAAATGTTATGTCACCCACTCCACACAGAGATAAATCTGTTATTCTGTGCATTAGTACAAGAGCCTCACCACAGAGCATCGTTCTCACTGCAGCACCGGTCACAATGTTAATTTACTCTCCAGTTTTTACCTCTGCTACTTTGTTTTAGTTCCATTTCCTTTCCATGACTGTGAAATTAATTAGGATGCTACCACATATGAAATATGAGGGAAACTGGATTAATGCGTCCCTGAAAACAGGATTAAACCAAAATAATGGCAGAGGCTACTCTTGGTTGGCAATGAAACTGTGATGTAATAACTGTGACGAGGTATTGTTGGTGGACAAACTCTTTTTTTTGGACCACGTTACTCACATGTCAGTGGTACCAAGTAATGACCTGAATATCATTCAACATGTGGCATCTCCATCAGATTTCTTCTGATCCTCCTTCTTTTTCTGGCAGATTGCTCGCTGATATTATCGCCAAAGAATTACTGGAAGATGTCCCGAGAGTTTAGTTGACAACAAAGAAGGTTAAAACAGCTAACAGCTTGCACACAGCTTGTCGAAATGATGTGTTAAAGGGATAATTCTTGAATTTTATTTTTGTAGTTTTAGTCATACCTTACAATGAGTACTAATTACTTTGAAACCTGTGAACACAGTGATGTCGCTAAAAAGAAATCAGACTGGGAAGCAAACACTGGCAGTTACACAGTCATACAAGTTTTGAATAAACTACCAGGAGAGCCAAATGTATTTGGAAGAGAAAACAAAGGCAAATAATACAATTTAATCATCCACACATTTTGCAGACTGACTTCATGGTTAAACTTTGGCTTATTCTATAACTGCAAGGATGATAGCATGTGATGCTGTTTAGAGAATCAGGTTTTAGTTGCTTAGAAATTGTCTGGACATCTGAATGATTGAGTTTCTTGCCCCATTTAACATCTTGATAGCAATGGAGCTGATTCGCAACTTATTGAGTACAATCTTATCATAACTGAAAGTACTGATGGCCAAAGCTGCAAAAATAGGACCCAAGTTAAAGTTAAAATTTAGATTTTAATGCTTACATCTTGGTATGAAAATATGTGCAGTAGGGTATGTGCTGTTTTGGTTGATCTGTTCAGGCAGTTTAAATAAAAGACAAGAATATTAAAGAGGACAAAAATATCTATCTATTGAAAGAAAAAATGCATTGTCTGTGATATATTCTTAAAAAGAAATTGCCAAGTGAAGGTATGATATCATAGTGTTTGTTGCTCAACGGTGTTAGACACGTTTAGCTCAAGATATAAGACGTATAACCTTAGCTTCTAGCATTACAAAAATATTAAACACTATACATAAAAATCAGGCAAACAATATGCAATGAACACATTCACACTGTAGTAATTCTCCGGATATTGTTGGAGCTTTCCTCTTCTAGATGCACCTGGCCCTGACTCTCTCTGTGTAGTGACAAGCTGCTGGAGGACACAACATCAGGGACCTGGAAAACACCATCAAACTTATTAGTCACGATACACCAAGTACACTTCTTCTGCAGAGCAGATCAACAACAGTCCCAGGTTCGGCTAAGCACTGAGAGCGGGCGTGTTCACTTTGGTTCTCATTTGGAGAACTAAAGGGCCATTGCGCCACAGTTCAGGTTGTTTGCAACTAATGTTTTTCCTCACACGCCTCAAAAACATGACAAACAAATTCAGGGTGCACAACCTCGTGAATGTCAAACCGTTTTGGACACTAAAGTTCTGTCCCTCGTTGCTTCATCGCTGAACATTTTCTGAGGCATTTTAAGGGTCTTCTTTGCCGATATCCTGAGCTTGAAACACATTTGATGTGTGCCCTCTGGTCATGTGGATAGCAAAATCGCGGATGCGCTTGACCAGCAAACACGTATAAGTCAGGTGCTGATGCTAATCAAACGAAGAAACTTGGAGTACTTACTCATGAAGGTTCTCAGTGCTACTAACAATTCCTGCCTAACAGGAGCCATCTCTGAACTTTTTGATTGACCCTTGTACAATCACCCTCAGACACATCTGAAAACTAGGGACGACAACTACTGCCCTAATAGCCTCAAAATGATTGTCTTCCACCTTTAGTACCTCTAGATAGTGTAATCCAATTCCCAAACTTAAAGCACTGGTTCATTACTTCAAAGACAGTGTTCAGAACTGAACTCCTGACCTCGAGTCAGAGCAGCTCCACGTCAGAGGTAATTGGGAAAAGAAGCTGCACATACCAGCTCAGAAGAAAGCAGTTCTCCGTTCATTATCAGACACCAGGATACCACACAAGATACCAATGTAGGATGTTTTGCAGAATCAATGTGAAAATCAATCAGTTCATACCAAGTCGTCCACAGAAAACACTCTGAGGCCTCATCAACATTGACATGCCGGGATCCAGTTCTGGCAATGAAAATACTTAGAGGGCATATAGAAACAGTATTTTTTTTTTTCATCGTTACAGTGTCACTGATGTCTCAGTCTCTCCTGTAGATCATCAAAACATTTATTATACACCACAATGATGAAGGATCCTCTTGAAAGTGTCATGGGATCTAAAAATAGTGCTGTTGGCCTTTTATGGAGCCATGAAGTGCTCTAAAAATGTTGATTTACTCAGTAAGACCAAAAAGCATGTTAGTCCACATCTCCAACTTCTTCTGTAATGTGTTGTGATCCCCTGACGTTAAGCTGTGTGACGGGTAGGCCAGCAGAGGTGCAACAGTATATCAGTGCTGTTTTCTCACACTCTCATCAACATGGGAGGATGTGGCAGGAAGTCCAGCTGCAGAATGACTGGCTGCATTATTCAGCTCCACTTGATCTCTGTCTCTCTCTCTCTCTTTCTCTCTCTCTCTCTCTCTTACCTTCAGAAAGCTAACAAAGTCCATCTGGCTACGAGTTCCCGTGATCACCTCACTGTAGGCTGCATCTGCAGGGTGAAAAACAGATTTTTAGCTTGGTCTAACCTAACGGCTCCTCCGACTGGCTGCAACCACTTTGGACTTAAAGTAGACCTCATTGAAATATTTTAGAGATTTAGTGGCTCAGAGAGCTGAGATGAAAAACACATTGGGGTCTTCTCGCAATGATCTTGAGTCTTTATTAAAGGTTTGATTAAAAAGTAGTTAAATTTCACTAAAATAAACATCTGCTACATTCAGGCTCCAGCCAAACAAGTTTAAGCAAAGCTGATTCAACCTTCTACAAGGGTGGATCAATAAGTTCTGAGACAGCTCCTGTTGTGCGCGAACAATGCGCAGCACCGTGACGTGCACGTAGCAGCAGGGAGGTATAACCCTAAAGAGTAGATGTTATACATTTTTAGACTTCATCAAAATCAGCATCTGAGTTAAGCATGTTTTTGTGAGTGCTGGTCTGGCAGGTGCAACCAGGTGGGTTTTCTTTGACATTCTCGGGGTAGTGCACCATGATTTTGTCTCCCAGGGTCAGACTGTCAAAACCGAGCTCTACTGTGATGTTCTGAGGCGTCTGAGAGAACACATTCGATGCAAACGACCTGAACTGTGGCTCGATAGTACGTGGGTTCTCCAAAATTATAATAATTATAATAAAGCATTGAAAACGCACACGTTTCTCCTCCCCACCACTCCTACTGGCCGGATTTGGCTCCCTGCTGCTTCTTTCTGTTCCACAATAATTTATCACAAACTTTGTGCGCTCTTTGCTCAAGTTTCAGGTATGTAAAACATCACAGATTAACATAGATCACTGAAAAAAAAAAAACGTGCCACTCAGGTGCTGATTTTGATCCAGCAACAAAATGTTTAACACTTACTCATTCGGGATATACCTTCGTCCTGCTCCGCGTGCGTCACGGTGCTGCACTTTGTTCAACCGCAGCAGAAGCAGTCTCAGAACTTATTGGTCCACCCTCGTACTGCCACAGAAATATCTCTCAATATTTCACAGTATACAGAGGCAATTTTATCTGTTGTGTGATGAGAAATTCCTGCACTGACTGGATGAATGCTTGAACGAGGATAAAATAGTTTAATTATTCGACTTTTCCAGAGTTTGTTAAGACAAATGTTATCGAACTGAATGGATCCAATTCTGACTATGAAATCAGTCATTTTGCAATAACTGTGACACCTTTTATTTATCCTGAATTTATCCCGTTTTACAGCTGCAAGTACAGAGTAGGCTACAGCCGAGCCTATAATATAAGTACAAGTTAATAGGGTTTTTGTAATTACTCCCACTGGCAGAAGGGGGAAACAAAGCAAAAAGTAACAGGCACATTAGTAACAGGTTTCATTAGTTTTTCTTTGTTATCCCATTTACCACATATTGTGTAATTTTCAAAGCAAGCAACCTTTTTGCAAATGATGCTGCTGTGTTTTTGGATTTTGCGTGCATCTTTTCCCACAATTCCTGACATCCATTCGCTTCCTTTTGTTACATCTCGTCTTGTCCGTTAAGTGTCTCTTCTCTTATTTTGTAATATCTTGGTTTCCATTTCCTGTTTTATTTTGATACTCAACTCTTTTCTCGTTTCACATCACTTCGCTTCCGGTAGCTAGTGTTTCCCACCTTTGTGATTGTTTGCCCCGCCCTGATCGTCTTCACCTGTCCAATTGTCTCCATCTGTGTCCAATTGTCTCCCCGCCATCATGTGTATATGTACCTGTGTCTTTCCCTCTTGTCTTTGCCAGTTCGTCGTAGTTCTACTTTTTGACCGAACGTTCTTTTGTCAGTGAGTTTCTCCAAGTATGACCTTTGCCTGTTTGTTTCTGGGTCTGTTTTTGTCCTTGTCTGTACCTCTACCTTAGTGGATTGATGTCTGGTTTTGGACTTTTGAAACGACTTGAGACTCCCTCATGATACCTCTGCCTGTGACTATCCTGAAGTTTTTGTCAGTGAAGATGTTATTGTAAGTCACTTTGGATAAAAGCGTCAGCTAAATGAAATGTAATGTAATGAAGACATTGAACTGCCTGTCGTGCATTTGAGTCCATTGTCTGTACATTACACCTTTAATTTCTGTACAGTTTGACTATCTCACAGACTCTTTTAATGTTGCTAAAATTGTGTGGTACTGTGAACATGTAAAACTGCTTTGTAGTTGTGGAGAACGGCAAAGCACTCAAATCATTTTGCAATAAAACTGCATTATTAAGCAATCATAATCAAACTTTAACCCAAAGACTTGGTAAGCTATAAAATATTGTTGATTTTATGTTAAATTTGGTGAATTAAACAACGAGCTGGTAAATATTTTACACAACTAGCTTTTCTGTTGTATTGAAATGAACAGAAACCAATGAATTTCATAAACTGTAGGAAAAAACGCCACGACACTGCTGTGCCATATTGAATCATTTCTGAAGGTATCAAATACATTTTGATTCACTGTTAGGTTCAGAACTATAACATAGCGCTGATAGGATAAGAATCAAACCCACAGTCAGACAAAACAAGGCTTGGACCCAAATCTGAGTTTTACTTGCAGCAAGGGAAGTCCGTGCAGGGTCTTAGAGTTGTAAGCTCTTCACCTGGCATCAGCCAACTCCGAATCAGACTTCCCTCTTTGCTCCTTTTATTGTATGTATGTGGTTACAAAACATCACGTGATTACATTACTATAGATAAGGTCACATGTTGTGTACTATGAGTGTATAGGGGTTCAATGCTCTTTGCACCCTATATGAGTATGTTTGCTTTTAATCAATGTGTGTGCTAAACTAGATAAGCCAGTTCCTTTGTTGCGAGAGGAACTCGTGGTTTGTGTATGTACTAGTGACCTTTCAACTACAGTTATCTACATAGACTAACGTGAACTTTTCACACATAACAGTAACTTAATTTACACACTGACAATGAGTTACTATTTTTCCTAACATTCACTGGTATTGAATAAAAACATCCTTATTTAATCCCCAACATAAATACTGGGGTCATTCAGTGTTGAGAGATTGTAAATACATCAGAACCTCAATATTATAAATTAATGATACAGTTGTCAAAGTGAACGCTCTCACCTGTGCAGCCCTCATTGGAGTATCCCAGGTTGACCTCCCCCCCTGTCGCCTCAGCAACTGAGCTTGTCCCACTCACTGATTGGTTGAACCTGCAAATGCCCAAATGAACGGTCCAATGGGGAGATAACCTTTAGCTGAGATATGACAGAGTCACGTTGTCAGAGGCCGTGCTGTTGTGAACAGGCAATTTTCTTTTCCCACAAAGCCGCAGTATATCAGGATGCCTCTGCATTGTTTTCATCATAAAGTCCTTTGACAGATAAAAAATTAACATCGTCATCATTTTTTCGCTGCATTTTATTAGACCCAACCAAAAGTCCTCAACTTTGACTCTGTATTTCAGCTGCATGGAAAATGCTGACAAATATAAGGTTTAATATATCTGCCTCTTAAATGAGCTCAAGACAATTTGAATCTTAATTAAGTTTTTACAAAATGTAATGACTATTTAATGTATGTAATTTCAAATTCATGTCTTCAATTTTCTTTTATAACGAGGATCAATGAAAACTCATTCATTCTCAGAAATAAATTGTACGCATTATTAATGCTGAATCTTCATATCAGGTTATGAAACATATAAAAAGAGCTCCATACAGCCAGAACTGTGTGCATGTCTCTGATTACTGGGAACTCACTTTCTCTTAAGACTGCACAGTAGATCTTATATATCTGTTTGTTAGTTTAAAAAGTGAAGAAAATCCAAGGTTTTCAGTTTATGAAAATAGCTGCATAAAGCAAAAGTTGCAGAGAAAACAAGTTTTTAATCCTTACCATGTTGCCGGTGGGCTTGCTTCTGAAAGGTAAAAAAAAAAAAAAAAAAAATGAGGCATCAAGTTTAGTATTATGAACTATCAGCTGCTAACTTTATTGTTCACCCTGCATTGATCACAGAACCATTGTGCCTGCTTGCTGCATCTCCAGCAATATGAAAGCTGTAAATGTCCTGCTGTTTATTAGTTTTGGGGTTCTGCACTAATATCATAGCCTCCAGTCAGTTTGCAATTCAACAGTGAAAGCCGGAGCTGAGTGTTAATGAGTTTTGTAACACAGCTTCGTAGTTGCCTTTGCCAAAGGTCCTCCTGGCCGCGGCGAAAACACAACACTATAGCCGTGGTGCAGATGGTGCTTGCCTTAGGAGAGACATAAACTGTTCTCTTTACAGGGAGAGAAATAGACTTTGTCATTATATTTCAAATCCCCGCTGTCATGCTGGCCAAACTCTTTGAGGGTTAGATCCCTTCCATTTTCCCAATAATTACACAGCATACATTACTTCCCATTGAGCTGGATTACTCAAAGAGGAGCTTAGTGGCTTGGAAGCACGCCACCTCCTCAAACATGTGAAACATCCTCATGAAGTTAATTTAACTTGTTCAGGGATGTTACATTAGAGCTGTCAGACTGGAGCAAGGACAATGGTGAAGGAGGTATCAGGGGTTTCAGGTACAGAAGCGGCTGCCAGAGGAGAAAGGTCACACCTGCTTTACGATAATCCCTCCGCTCCAAACCATGGCCATGATTTGCAGTAGTCCAGAATCAGTCACAGGGATTACACTGATTTAAAATGTGTGACTCTGGGCCACTTTTTGTTATCGCACACAAACATGCCTCCTCTGCCTCCCAACCCAAGAATCCCCTCGGAGATGGCCTTTGTCACCTGTAGACTTTAATTGTGCTCAGTGACTTTTTTTTGTGAGATGTTGGCCGATTAGATTGACAGCACTTTGATAAATGTAAAGAATCAGGCAGCCGTCAGTCAGCATAGCTTTGCTCAAAGACCGGAAACAAAGAAATTGTGATGCTAATAAAATTATAATAAAATCTGCCTAATTAACATGCTACATCCAGTTTGTATAAAGCGAAATGAGGTAGAAAGGGTTATTAAGTGAGTTTTAGTGGTGCTGATAACCATTTTTGTTCCAGCTCAAGTAAAATATCTAAGTGTTTCCTCAATATTTGCTCGATAAGTTGTGTTTCTTCTGTGTGGCTGTGTGTTAGACTGGGCTGTGTTCAGGCAAACATACTGACTCATTTGGCAGGAACCAGGTGTGAGTCAGGACCCTCATGGTGCCCAAAGTACACTTTCTGCTGATGTACCAACAGCTGTAATCCTTTTGACCTGCAGGCTGATAGTCTGCCCAAGGTCGCTACATTCCCACCAAACTATTGTCAGCTCGTTATCAAACTTTGCCTCTGACTGACAAGGTGTAGATATAAAATCAGGATCGGGACACGGCCTCTTTGTTTCCTCAGGGAACATTCACTGAAATTGCAGCATCCTGTAAGGCCTTTATTAAATCATAAACCAGTATACTGCTGTTGCACTATTAGTCTCATTAAAGTGGAAGCGCTGTTACTTGGCTGATATTTCAAAGGACATTATTGGAAAGTACCATCACGTAAATTATTTTATGTAAAAAGGAAATCACAAAATTAAATGCATAAACAAAGTCATAGTGCACCTTTAATCTCAGCCTCACTGTTTATGGCTTCATAATTGTCCATCTGTTGATAACCAAGAGGAAAAACTTAGAGGGCATTTGCATAATATGCTCCTTTAAGTTTGTAAAACAAATTATTACAGACGCTGAACTAAAATCACATTCAGTCTTCTCTCTGTTTACAAACACTACAATGATAATTATGCCTTGCACAAGGACACCTCTGCAGCAGTCGTTCGGGTGAGAATTGAATGTCATTACTGCTTCTTTTTTCGGACTTTCTTGGTTATTTGGGGATTTAAACTACCAACCCTGCAGTCATACACGCACCTCTCTAACCTTTGCGACTGCTGTTTCCCGAGAAGCAAAGCTTTCTGCTGACGACTAATGTTCCGCTTTTGTCAGAAAAAATACTGCGTGCCCTTGTTGAAGGCCACCATGGGGCAGCGCCGAATCACAGCGTGTAACCACCTACCTTCTTCATTATAGTTTAATCACAGTTTCTGTACCGGCGAAGTGTAGGGCGAGCTGACGTTTGTTCACCTAGAGCGATTTAAGGAGGAGAAAAGTGCCTACTTGCTTGTCTCCTTTGTCTGTAACAGAGGACAGTGCAGACGCAGAGCAGGATGAGCAGCAGAAGAGCAGCGAGGCAGGCGGTTACCGCCAGTGGGACTGTGCAGTCATCTCCATCCTGCACCACCTCTGCAACTGAGGACAGAAGGTCACATCGTTGTTTTCGTAAAAGAATGCTGAAGTAGTGTTTGTTGCTTTGCAATTCAATTATAGATTTGCAGACTTGCTGTGGAGAAAGCTGTGTTTAATTTCCTGTTTTAATCTGAAGTAGTAGGCATGAGGGTGTTTGCTGAGGGAAGCTGCTCCGAGTCAAGAAAATGTTACAACCAAAACAAGAAATTGAACATTACTAAGATAATAATGTAATATTTAAATCACGAAGCTTTGGGCCTCTGAGAGGTTCGCCACCTCAGCTCTGCATGTAGTGTTGATTTGGCAGCCCTTTTCAATACTCCTCTCTTCTCTTCTATAATAATCCTCAGTGATGATTCACATGCCTCCCAAAAGAGAAAGGGACGGAAAAAATAGAACAAAACGAAACACACAAAGAGATAAAAAAAAAAAGAGACACACAAAGATGTAGAAAAAGAGAACTAAACTGGGACAGAACAAATAGGAGCTTCTCTCTCACGCTTGTGTGCATGCAGACATGTATGTTATTTAACATAAAACATGATGTGTGTGTTTCCTCACCCACTGTTAAATGGATGCCGCTCTTCAGTGGCGTGGCGAGGGCAGACACAGAGGCCAGACAATCCACTTGAGAACTCTTTGCTGCTGTCATGTTGAGGTTGCTGGTCACGGTGAAGAGGCTCTTCGCCGACTCTTCACTGCTGATGTTGTACTCGCCCTGGCTCACCTCCACACCGTTCCCCAGTGAGAGAGAGTCATTATTATTTACAGCTCATTCTGCTGATTAACTGGATCCGAATGAGTTATTCTGTAAGTACCTCAAACACTACTGCAATTAAAGGGACAGTTCACCAACAAGTGTTCACTGTATACACAGATTTGTGTCAGTTTGATAAAATTCTGGAGCTTTTTGAAGGGGAGCGATCTGGTTCAGATTTGTCGACCCGAGGAATCAATGAGGCCGTTTTTTTGTCATTTGTATCGCTGCATTATAACGCGTAAAGAGCAACTTAAACCAAGAGCCCTGCTTCTAATAAATTCAGTGGTTGATTAGTGCTGTTGCATCTTTAGTTTATCTAATTCCATGGCATTGTTTGCTGACACTTGAAACATTAGTAACCCCAGTAAAAATGGCTTAATAGTGATTGCTTGATGGTTCTTACATCAGTAAAAGATGGTAATTTATGGTGACGCACCATAAATTACAGCAAGATAAACTGATAGCAGTTCAGACAATAAGAAAAACAGCTGTTTTATGTTTTCAATGAAAATGTCTGTTTGCAGGTACATATTTACCTCTCTGTCATTCACATGCCATTGTAGAAGTGGTTGAGGGTACCATCCTGCTGCTTCACATTCAAACAGGACGGACTGGCCCTTAAAAGCGATTTTGTGATCCTGAGAGACTTTCACGCTGCCCTTTTCTGCAATTAGAAAAGAAATATACTCACCAACTTGATAAATGTACTTTTACCTACTTTATGTGTCTGCATACACGTGCAGTATATGTACGCCTGTATGCTCCATAGGTATGAGTGTGAGGGAGCTTATGAGTGTTGGCAAAACTGGGTAAGAATCTATGAATTTCATCAACAGTCTCCCTTTGAAATTCCTGTTTTTGGCTGCGTCTCCACCCAAAAATGAGCATCACCTCTTCAGCTGGTCTGATCACTTACAAAAGACAGATTTCATTCGTCCCGGGTGATTGATCACATGTCTCCGAGTCTCTATTGCCTGACGAATGCTTCTCCTCTTTTCCCCTTCATCTCCTTTCCTGCCAGCCAAATAAGCCACTTAAGGCCCAGGGAGATACAGTATCTCATATGTGAGGTCTATTGTGAGGCAGAATGAAAGGCGGTGGATGCAACAGACAATTGCTATAGACAGAATGATAATTGCAGAAGCTTCGGTGCTTTGTCTAAGCGAATGACATGTCTGTGTTGATTTAGGTTTAAATCCTCATGTGCTTTGTACGCATTATTGGCCGTCCCTTTTCTCCAAGCGCCTTCATTTGATGCCTGATTCGGTGTCATAAACACACTGTACCGTCCTGTGCTCATAGCGGCTGACTCTGATTGGGGACTTCAGCTGCTCTTGCAGAATCTCAGCACCAGTGAGTAAAGGTTGGCGAGGAACCAGCAGCCTCATTTGCACTAACTGATGAGGAGCTTTAGGTGATTGTGGCTGATTGATACATATGAATAGAAAAAAGAATGACATCAGCAGTCCTTCACAAAGCTCCAACCTTAAGTGATCCTTGAAATAAGGTTTAATATGGTTTGTTAATCACTGTAGGGAAAATGTTAGTGGGCTTTGTGAAGCAGTGAGCCCTCAGCTAGCTCTAATTCAAGTGATTTTACAGCTGCGATTCTCAGAGATTAAATTGTTGCTTCGAGGGCAGCTTTTAGAAATATTTATATGTCCATATGTAGAATTGGTGTGTATGCACATGCAATTTAAATTAGATGAAGTGTATAAGACTGTATGAGCTTACACCAATGAGTACATCCCCTATGCCTCTACAGGCCAATTACCACAGGCGTGTTCTATCTTCTCTGATTTATCTCAGAGTTTCTGCAGCTCCCGCCTTCACTCCAGATCCTGCTCTTATTCAACAACATGCAACTATTCTGACCTGCTCAAGTGCTCATTTATGATCGAGTGAGAGCGAGCAGCACAAGTGTGTTGTCATGTTTACATCATCTTCATACGGGGCAATTAAAGCAGGGAGTGTGGCTGACAGCACACACACACAGTCAACCAGCTTGGCTGTGAATTTGTGGCTCCACTCCAACAATATATTTGAGGCCGCAGTACACAAATCACAGGCAGAGTTGCTGACTGTTAACTGGGCATGCCAGGGTGCACAATTAATTCAGAGGCTATGTCAGGCCATAGTGATCCTCTGCATCCAGACTGGAGGGCCTGATTCACCATACACTACTGTTAATGGCTGCATATGTCAGTGGGGATTTGCGGCACTGGCAGCAACGGGGGGCTCTCTCTGTAATATATTGGAGGCAACGAGTCATTGGTTTTGTTTCCTGTCGATCTGTGCAGAGGAGAGGTTCCCCCGCCGATTTATTTATTTATTTATTTTATTTTTTTAGCTGAGCTCTCAGTTCAATTGCAAATGCTGTAGATGCAAATAAGCTGAATGATAAGGCTAAGAGAAGCACAGAGCCAAGCAAATCCCGAAGTTTATGGGGATGTCATTTCGTTTGATGCATGCTACTTCCATGTGAGCTAAAACTGTGTTGTCAGCAGTTCTGTCATCTCAAACTACTGATAATTACTTTCACAATTAGCCACAAATATGGAGATAAGAAGTGAAACTAGCAATTTACAATTTTTTTGCAACATAAAGTAATAAATGTTTCAGCCACACTGTATTTTGAATAAAGAGTCAACTTTTTAATAACACATTGCATTTTTTTGTACTTTCTGCATTGATGAATATAAAAGTGGATGCAATAACAAATGCAGAGATAACATATGATCACTGATATCTGTGATATGTGTTTTACAAAACTGACATTTTGATCCTGTCAGTTTATTACCCCCATTTATCGATGTTTGACACTTTTGTAAATTCATCCTGCAATTGAAAGATGAAATGCAAATTAGCTTTTTTTGTAAATAACCTTTTCTGCACTTCCCCAAAAATTCAGGCTATGCTCCCTTCATCAAATATCTTCTGTCCTCCCCTCCAGCCCTGATCATTTTTGCACAGTCTGTAATTTGTGTAAAAGTAAAAAAAAAATGCTTTATGAATTAACTCGCCTCTTTAGATTTTTTTTTTTTTCTTCAGTAAAAACTATAATGGAATTCCCTCCTGTTAAAATTCTGGTTCCAACTGCAGTGCTTTCCAGCTCGAGATAACAACTCCATCAGAGCTGTGGAGAACTACTGACCCTTATCAAGTCCTGAATCTTAAGTGCATCCCAGTCCTCACACAGCAAACCTCCCTTTGGCACAGCATCTGTATAATATACACTAAAAGAGGAGAGGAGAGGAGAGTGGCTGTAGCTGCAGCCTGTAAATCTTGCTCTGCTGCCTGTTCTGACTGGCGTGGAGTCTGGCTGTTTCCAACTTGTATTTATATCTGCGGGCCAATCAATTCCTATCCCTGGCACCACCCACGGCGTCATTAACAGTGTCACAGAGACCATCAAACATGCCTGGGCGACTTCACTCCACCACACAGGCCCTAATGATTTCTTACCCTTGGTATATACCGTGATTGATCACTAGTTCAGCTGCTTTTACAGAGAACTGAAAACTTTCAGTCTTCAATCTCACTTCAAATTAAAATAAAGGAACATAATTACGATATGCACATTTAACGCTGCGGCAAAAGACTTCTTCTTTTGTCTTTTTTTTTTTTTTGAGCATAGTCGGCGGTGTGTGGGTGGGCAGAATCAAAGAAACTACACGACTTTTGCTTAGTCCCTTCTTTTATCTCTTTTTTTTACATGCTGCTTTTTGCTTCGTCAAGGTTAAATTCAGTGTGTTTCTGCACTCTTTCACACGGCAATGGTTTTTAAGAGACTTGCCATCTGCTTGGCTTCTTTGGCTGGTTTGTGTGTGCATGTGTGTGTGCACAGACTTTTTGTTCGCAAGAAATTGAGTATCCTTGAGAGAAGTTGTCTGCACAAAAAGCCTTTGAAATCCCCTGCAGCAGAAATAAAGACTTCTTAGCTGCCTTCAATGAGTCCAGGTAGCACACATATACAGTACATGCATTTACTCATGAACAAAATGTCCATGCTGACTCTCACTCAGTGAAACACTTGTGAATGTACAGACCTTGTACAAGCAGTCTTGCTGTTTTCCTGTCAATGCCCTGGAGGTCACAGGTCACTTCTCCCTGGTTGTGCCTCTCTGTGCTCCTCAGGACAAACACCCACCCGTCCTCCTTGGACGTGAGGCTTTTTTCAGCCGTCACATTTGGGTTGAGGGAGGGCAGGACACCACCCTCCTTGGAGATGGTGAGGACTACTAAGCCGTCCAGCAGCCACACCATGACTGTCCAGTGGGTGTAGGACGTGCTGCAGGTGAAACGGGCCTCGTCCCCTCGCAGGACCGTCAGGGCTGCAGGTGACAGTGTCATCTTACCTTCGACTGCTAAAGACATAAAACGGTATAACACAAGCTGCATTAGATGTTTTTGTAATGAGTGAAAACGAAACAAATCACCCAACCACCACTTACCAACGATGTTGAATTTATTTTAACAAAAACCTTTTGACATTTTGTGTAGTGTGCTTATTCACTGAGTTAAAGGATCAGTCCATCGCTCATGCAGCCAGCAGCCGGCGAGCTCAGCTTAACATCAAGACCAAACACAGAGGGGAACAGCTGGCTTGTCTCTGACCAGCGGAAGCAAAGTTTGCCTGCCAACACCTCTAAACATCACATACCGTGTTGTTTGTTCAATCCACACAAAAACCAGTGTAAAAATAGCACGCTGTGGTTCTACAAGGGGTTATTTGCTGGACTTTTGTGCTATCATATCCAAAGGGTTGCTAGGCAACCAGCAGAGGCTCTATATTTTTAAGAATGTTGAATTATTCCTTTAAAAATACCAAATTAAGAAGTCGGCCGTGCGATATATAAACCCAAACTACGCAGTGAAGCACAATTTTACTTTTATTTGATCATTTCAGTTGTCTGAGTGAAGAAAAACACTGAAGTAAATAATACAAATGCACAGTTTAACAAGGGAATGAGCCTTTTTTTGGGTGTAATACAAATTTGAGAAGAGACTTTGTGATTCACATTCAGGGGATGAACTGAAGTGTAAGAGAGGTGAAGGATACCGTGAATAATAAAACAAGATACGCTCATTCAGTTTGACCAAAGAACAGACAATCAAATGATCAAATGTGACTCAGGAGTTCAGGAGAGGGACAGAGAGGGAATTTGGGTGGCTGTTTTTTGTTGTGAGTGGGTGTACAAATCTAAATTTTCCATGAGAAAGGACCCAGTGTGTGTCACATTAAAACCAAACAGAGTGAGCAAGAGATGAAGAGGAATGTAAGAGAGGGAGACAGAGAATGAAAACATACCTTCCCAAATCTGTGTCTTACTGCTGTCCAGATGGAGATTTGTGATGTAGGCTGATGCATGAATGAAGGCAAAGAAGAAATAACATAAAGGATCGTATCGATTTATCTGTAGACGTCAGCTGTAGGTCGCTAGTTCGAATTTCTCCATTGAGTTGCACAGGTTTTGGAGACGTGATTATATTTGTTAAGAATTCTACTGTAAGTAACAAGTTAAAATCCTTTATTAATTTTTCACTATCCCCACCACTCCTCTGCCCAACCTCATACATCTTACACAGCATACAATTCTCCTTGCTATTAAGATGTGATGAAACGAGACAAACAGGAGATGAACTGAGACAGAAAGAGAAGAAGAAGTTTAAACTAGAAAGTTTAAAAAATGGGCCGATCTGGAAGGTTAGACTGGTGGACCATTAAAGTTACAAAACAATTTTCTATATTCCCTCATACCATATCTTTTCAGATTTTATTGAAAAGTGGAGCTCTAGCCTCTGAGAAATAGTTAGGGCTCTGGTGGATTTCCACTGTGTGTCATGCTAATGAGGACGTGAAGGCTATAATGTCTTACTGTTTAGAAGAGAGAGGGGTCCCGTCTTTAGGAAGTCCAAATATCACAGTAAAAGGGCAAGTTTTAATTTTAGTCTTGGATATTTTGGAGAGCAAACATTGTAACAGCACCCTGCAGAAACCAACAAGGATTAGATCATTAGGACTGAAATAGATGTAGAGATTCTGTGAGGAAACATTGATTATCCAAAGCTGACTAAATGTCCTCCTTAGTTGCTCTATCAAACAAACACATATAGGCTCCACAGCGAGGCCCAAGATTGCACAGTTGAATTCCAGCATATCTTTGCGGCTTTCTATCGCTGAAAAATGAAGGGGAAAGGGAATTCATATTAATGGAAAACCTTGAAATGCGAGATAACGGGTTTAAGGCACAGTACTCGGGGTGATGTATAAGTTGTTTGTGGTGAGCCCACTGCGTTACCGTTTAAAGCCAGCGTGAACAGTCGTAAATTATGCATCCGTGTAGGAAATTAGGTCTGAGAAATATCTAGGCCAGCCTATACAGCAATTTCTTTTCATTGCTATCAGAGAATGGCAAACTAATGAGCATAATTTGTGCTTCCTCCTATTGGGACCCTGAACTAGTGACTCTGAAGTCCCCTGTCCACAGATACATCTCACTGTTAACTAGATAGGCAGCCATTTTTATGAAAATAGTTATAAGGTGCAGATAGCTCATTAGGCCCTCTAATTATTGTCTGTGGGTTTAATCGGAAGGGTGCCGCTATTAAGCGCACCACAGCACTGAATGTTGTCGTTAATACCAGCACATTACTGGCCTCTGTGCCACATCTCCAGTCAAACGAGCTGGTGTGTTTGTTTAGAGCTGAACTCTCACCTTCAATCCTGCATGACAGTAGGAGCACTAACAGAGGGAAGATGTCCATCAGGTTGATCCAGTCAAACCATTGATCCTGAAACAAAAAAGTAATTCTCCTTCTATGATTCATTACAAAGATGCACGGTGGACCAAAATCTCAAGTTATTTTTGCCATGCTGGCTGTGGGGATGGTAATATCAGTCTCTTGGTCTGCCCCTTTGTTCCAAACTGAAGTATCCCAACCCCTATTATATGAATTGTCATTTAATTGTGCACAGACCCTTCATGGTACCCAGAGGATGAGTCCTATTAACTTTAGTGATCCAGTGACTTTTTATCTCATGCCAGCAGCAGGTCAAAATGTTAATTTATATTCTAAAATATGTCATTTGCTTGATAGATTTGCACAGAATTTTTTCAACACATTTATGATTCCCAGAGGATGAAGCCTCAAGAACTGATGTCTCAAGAACTATTGGGTTGATTTTGATCCAATTTGTACACATTCGTGCCCCCTCAAGATGAACTGTAAGAACTTTTGGATTAAGGTGGTGAACCAGGTAAACATACTGTACCTGCGTACCATCAGCATTTTATCATTATCAGTGTGAGCATGTTAACATGCAGGACTTTAACATTTTGTTTAGTACTGTGCCTAAGTGCAGCCTAAGAGGGTTGCTATGGTTGCAGTCTTGTTTAAAAAGTCATGTTCATGTCATATGTCCTCTATAAAAATCTATCTTTTAGGTCCATATCACAATAGAATTGGGTTTTCCCCAAAAGAAATACGAAAGCAGGGAACAAATCCTGTTTTGTTTGATGTAAATTATTTCTTATTTTATCCTTTTAGAGCTTGATTCATCCTTCTGTATTCATGCCTTTCAAACAACGGTGGATTTACTTAAATGTAAATGCATCAATGCAAATGCGGTTTATCCAACCAGAAGTGTCAAAGCAAATTATAGCAAATGTAATGGAACCTGAAGAGCCTTTGTTAGCATGAGCTTGTGTGTACAGTATTTCAGTCAGTCCATTCAGAAAAATAGTTTTCTTTACCGCAGATGTACGCAGCAGGCTATTTCTGTATTGATGTCAAAGTACAACAATTTGAATTTAGTAAAATTCAGGTAAGAGTATTATGAAATGCTTAGAAACACACCAAACTACCCAAAGGAATCACTGAGATCTCATACAAAGGAACATGATTCACTGCACCTGTCTCTCAACCATTCATTTCTCACAGGGTCAAAAGCAGAATTTTCAGGATAAAATTGCTCTTATGTGTTTATAAATCCCGTTGTGTTAATTTCACTCACCTCCGTCTGTCGATGTGTTTCTGTGGATGAGCGACGAGTGTCCCACTCTGTGGACACATGTCAACGATGCTGCTTCTTCCTCGTTACTGGTGCTGCTCACCCCAAATCTGTCCCGTTAAACATTACCAAACTCAGTAGGAACTTTGCCCCGTTCCACACACACATGTAAAAACACGTGTGCAAACAATGTCCCTGATGCAGTAAGTCCCCAGTTCCCAGGGGCCCCCGTCCCTCTTCAAAGTAATACATTTGGACACACTAGATGATGTATCTCCATGCTAAACATGGAAGATGTTTGATATTTGACAGATAAAATGACATGTTTGGATGAAACACATCTGATTTGTGTTGATTGTTTTGTCGACACACTTTTCCACTAAGACATAGATTTCCTCCAATTCTGTGGTTCAGAACACTTTTGAGGTCCGTGTACTTCCCTCGAGTGGTTTCCATTTTATGCTGCTTGATACTTTGACTCTTGACACTTCTACTACAAGTCGCGGGCAAATAAAGTTATTTTCACCCAACTACAGTTATTTGACAGCTATTGTTATTAGATCTTTAGATCACATTTTTACATTGAGACTTATCAGTAGGTCAGAAATTATAATGTACTCCCCTTGATTAAACCAGTGGGTCCCAACCTTTGAGGCTTACGATTCCTTACAAATAAGGTAATAAGGTAAACCTAAAAAAAATTTAAAAAAAAAAAAAAAAAAAAAAAAAGCTCAAACATTTATGTTACTTAAGAATCTGAAAATGTTTTTCCCAACATCATCTTTCAACTTCATGTAAAATTTTCCATCTGTTTGCATCTCGACTCTATAACGAAGAGCCAATTCCTCAGCTCTTACTCTTGGTTACATGTTCAGCGATGGTCCTGTATAGAGAACAGAGTATTCGACTTATAGTCAGCATTTTAACAATGCTTACCCAGAACTGCACTGTGCTGTACATAGCCATATTTACCATGTTATCTAATAATAATGTATGTTCCTGTCCACCTACGCCCAGAGCCTCTTGGGACATGGATGGTATTTTATTTCTTGTTTGCCCCCACAACACTCAAAGTGCACAACGATCCATTGATCTATAAATATGCAAACAAAAGAGTTTAAGGTAAAACAAAACCATTTACCAGTCTACTTTATTTCATTTTCCATTGCATCCAAGTCTTAGCCACATGTTTCACTCTTCGTTCAACAAAGTGCATTGATTAGACAGCAGTATTGGCAGAAATAGTTGTAGTGGCGGTGGAGTCGTTTGCAATCTTGCAGTATGTGCGTATTTCTTTCTCATGTAGTCTGTCTCAGTTTGCATTTGAACATTCAGTTGATTGGAGTCAGTAAGGCACGGCGTTGGAATAAAAGCACGGAGCAGCCGAGAGTCGGCTGTGATCCTTTGAATCCGAAAGGAACCACAAAGTTAACGTATGCCAAGGTGGCATGTTTTGAAAAGGTCACTGCCTCTTTGTTCGTGTTAGGAAACTACAATTTCTAAAAGTAAAACATGAGAAATATGCTTAACAAAACAACTGTGCATTTTACAAAAGCTACTCATTACAAACAAACCAACACCACTACGCTACTCCGCGCGCTTACACTACAGTATGTCTCTACACGCAAAATATAAAAATTAAGTCAACATTGCAGTCAAAAGGGAAGGGGGGGGGGGGGCAAATGTGGATTTTCAGTTTGGATGGCGCTTTCAAGCACATGACCAACAGTTTCCAGTATAGGATCCAGTGCAGCTTGGTGGAGGGTAGAGGGGCTGTCTGACGGGACGGAGCGGGTCAAGGGTCAGGGAGAGACGGAACCAGGGGGCTCCTCCAGGCTGTGACACAAGACAAACAAAAAAAAGAGGTCACACATTTCCTAGTTGTCTGTGGTGTCTGAGGCGGCCACCACCGCCACTACGCCTGTGCCACCCAGCGTGCCCGCTCCTCCGGAGGCACATCTGAAGCTCACTTAGCAGCATCCTCTAACAAGGCGTGACAGGGGCTCGCAGGGGTTGGGAGACAGCTGAGGGAGGAGGGAGACCAGGACCGCCATTCCTTCATAGCCTCGCGCTTCCTCTAGTGGGTCATAGATGCTTGACATGCAGAGAAGAACTAAAAGACAGGCTTTGAAGATTAGGATTATTATCACGATCATTATCATCATCATCACTGCCACAGCCTCAGAGCATAGAAAAAGGCACATTTTGAGATGTTTTTGCTGTGGCTCCAGATGATCTCCCAGCGCTCTGTGTGCTCACTGAGGCTGTTTGCAGATGGAGCCAGTAGTGGCAGATCCTTGTAAACAGGCTGCTGCATTATATTTTTTCCGCTGTATGAACAGCTCAAAGTTCAGGTCAACGGAGAACAAAAGTTAACTACATCCAAACACCAAGGTTAAACAAGGAGAATCTCATTGTTAATATGTAAGATTTACACATTTTATATGTAAAAGGCTTTGACGTTATACTGCAGTAAATACATGCCAATGCTCCAACAGTAAAGCTGGCAGGTCTGAGTAATTGTTTTATTTTGCATTCGCCTTTGATTTGATAGCCGGGTGGAAGAGGCACATAAAAGCAAAACACAATTCTGAATAAAGGTTTATCTTTTTAATTAATCTGGTTACATAAATGCCAAATATAAAAGCAATACCAAGAAGTCCCATTCGTTCCTCTAGCAGTCAGCATAATGTCGTACTGCCCTCCAGTGGTAAAGCACAGGCACTGAGAGCAAGCAGTGGAGAAGTAAAGTGTTTTACCTGGATAGTTGAGAGTCATCAGCATCGCCTGGCTTTAACTAGTCAGCCTCTTCCTCCTGTTAAAACAAATAATCATGTGTTGGTAGCCAGTAAATACACAGAGAACAGTTAAAGATGGTGATGGTAGATCAGGAGCAGTGTATTAAAACTTGGGTGTTTTAAGTGACTGTGTGGATTTTGCTAAGTTATTATAGCACATTTCAGATGTTTCTGATGGTACCAGTTTTTATTTGTTCTGTGTATCATTTTCAGACCTTTAATCTGAGTGACCCCGAGTCAGATCGACTGCAGAGGGATTATTGGATTTAAAGAGGAAAGATTACAGTTAGATCTGCATAGTTTGTTGCAAAAATAAAAGCAACAATGATTCCTCTGATAAAGCTGATCTAAAAAGCCAAGAGCTTTCGTCTCTTCTCAGAAACAGTTGTCTTGTCTCTGTTCTTTTCCAATAGAACCGGCCATTAACTAATAGGAGTGGACTATCGGGATGTAACGCTCGTCTGTGTTTGCGCCCCACAAAGATCTTCCCTCCGAACAAGACTGGAGCAAGACTTTCTGGCAGGCATGTCAGGCACAGGCAGAATTTCAGACGTGACAAACTGCTGTAGTACTACCTGTGTTTCTTCCACGTCTTCTTCTTCCTTCGAAGAAGACAGAGGCAGAAAAAAGACAAAGAAAGAACCAGGGTTGTGTGAAGTCACGCTATACATGGCAGGAAGGGGAGAGGACTTCACGTGTTAGTGTTTGCAGTGAGGGTGGGTTAAAAATGGAGAAGAAGTAATCTGAGAGAAGTGCGGTTGGTGGCGGTGACAGCAGGGGCGAGAGAAACTGAGAACACTAATGACTAACAGGTTTCTGAATATACTATACCTAAGTGAGACAACAGCGGTGCTTAAGACGGTGCACCCTGTAAGATGATGTTTGAAAATCTAAAACTACACGTCATGTGTCTGGTTTAAGTCTTATCGCTCAAGCTGCATTGGCTGAGAACTGTTGGAGAAGTTTTAAGACAACACTCTCACCGAGGGACAACGGAGTTGACATCATTATCTATACTTAGGTGCCACAATCACTTGATTTCATCCAGTCACACAATTTATGACAGTGATTACTGTAATCCTATACAATCCTGTACAAATAAGACCCCAGGTTATAATTTGGTGGGTCACTTAATGCAAAATGAATATTTTTTGTGATTTGTTTTTCTTCCGAGGACTGCACAATAAAAAGATGTGCTCCGTCTCATCCGTCCTCCTTGAAAACTTGTCACATCCACTTCACATCCCCTTTGTTCAGAGTGCTCTTGGCAAAAAGAAACAAAAGCCATGACTTCTTGCAAAAAGAAAAGGACATGTCACCCTGTCAGGTCAGTGCGCTCCCTCTCAACCAAAATTTCCACCTGTTCTTAAGACATCAAAACCAAAAAAGTTAAAAAAAAAAAAAAAAAAAAAAAAAAAAAAGTATTGGCAGACTCAGACAAAGTGCCTCTGTAGATATTTTTTTAAAGTTCGCTGCAACACCGAAAAAATATTGTCATGTCATCTCTGAAGCTGTGCCACATTCCTACACTGTGCACTGGACTGCATGACATAGAGCTGCCTTGGGCAGAGGCAGGAGAAAAGTTTGCATAAACTTGAACATATAATCTTTGTTTTACAATCAGATCATGCATAAAAATTGCAGTTGCAGCATGATTCATGCCATGCAAAACATGGACATAGAATCTACAAATTCAAATATACCTCTTGCTCTTCAGCCTCTTCTTCTTCCTATGAAAGATGAAATCAGTGGTATTGAGTTTGTGAAGATTAAAAAGAAGGAAAGGGGACCTATATACTGGTTCTTATGAGTGGTATTTCTGTTACTACAATAAATCCACCTTTAAGGTTTAAGTAAAATATTATATTGTCTATCATGCGGCACACCATCAGGCATCTCCATCGAAAATAATCTACGTAAAAGTTCATGCAGCACACAGAAACAGAAAGAGAGAGGAAGAACAGTGGCAGTCTACAAAGCCTATAAAAAAAAAAAAAACATGACGTCACAAACAACATAAAACTACCTCACTGTCTTGTTCATCTTGCTCCTGGAAGAAAGGTAGGACAACAACAAAATAGATGGGAAGGAAGAGAGGCAAGAAGGCAAAGCAAAGCAGTGAAGCAGAAGCGGCAGAAGCTCAGGCAGAGGTTGGAATGTCTCGGAGAAGTACGGCCCTTTTCACACAGCACTTCGAACAGGAACAGTTTTATGGCCTCTACTTTTCTTTTTTCTTTTTTAACCATGCACAAACTGAGGCTTCAGGGTACTGCACTGTAAAGGAGGCAGATTCTGTTTTGGCATTGGGTCAAGTCTGAACTCTCTGGAGAAGTTAAGCAATGCTGTGTGAAAAGTGGCTGACGTGATCATGGACTGACTGAAACTTGCAACCCTGTCCTCAGGGCTCAATGTGCACAGAGGGAAACAGGAGTAAGGCCTGACGAAGTAGCAAGTCTCCCTGTATGTACCCTGACAGCCAAAACCGTGGGTAAAAGAGGCCCACAAAGTAGTCTGTGTTGCTCATAGAGATCACACCCAAATCATACCCGATGGGGATGTGGTAGATGGGTGTAAAGACATACTGTAAATTAGTTCCACAACTTAAGTAGCAAAAGGGAGAAATATAAACGTGATAGATTACTAATTAAACTCCGTCACTACTTCATAATAATGATTGTAATTTTGGTAATTTCCTAATGACAATCACTGGAGGTCCTAGTTTAATCATGACTCCATATGTTAGTTCATTGACAGAGCACACGCGGTAACAGGCAAACCCTTTTTGTAGAGCCAAAAGTGTTGTTGTTGCTGTTGTTGTATCTTGCACTTAGCACTGACTTTAAACTTTGTTATCAAAGATATAATGCTTCTCATGTGATTGGTCCCTATTATGCTCACAGTTTAGCAAACTCTGCAAATACTCGAGAACCTTCTGAAATATCCTCTGTAAGACAAGATGTTCTAACAACTATTGGGAGAGAAAACTGAAGGCGTAGTTGATATACTGGGGGATGGATGGCAAAGGAAGCAATAAAGTGAGTATAAAGGATAGGTGATTGGAAAAAAAGACAAGACGAGCTCAACAATCACATGAATCTACCTCAAGCTGTCGTAGCTCTTCTTCCTCCTAAAAGAAATAACAGATAGCGTGTCAGCTGGCTGTGTGGGGAGCAAAAGAGCACCACAGGCATGCGCTAGAGCAAAGTCTTCTGATTTGAAATAGAAACTATGGGGATAGTTGAGGTTATCAGGAAGCAGCAACAGAACTGGGGAGAAATGAGGAATAGTATGTTAGCAGAGAGATGAAAACAAAATGGTCGGAGGAGTGTAATGAAGAGAAAGGGGAAGTCTTGAAGTGAGCACATTAAAAGAGTATATACAGATGAGTGCGAGCAGCAGACCAAGACCTCCTACCACCCGAACCCAACCACAACAGCCTTCCCTGATCTCTGCACCATCAAACCCACACTGCTGATGACTATATGGAAGAACCGCAGAACGAGACGATCACCGAAGCACAGTTACCTCCGACTGCAAATCCTCTTCCTCCTGGAGGGAGCAAACCAAGAGGACATGGACAAAAGGACAAAGAAGGGGTCAAATGCCATACTGTGTGTGTGTGTGTGTGTGTGTGTGTGTGTGTGTGTGTGTGTGTGTGTGTGTGTGTGTGTGTGTGTGTGTGTGTGTGTGTGTGTGTGTGTGTGTGTGTGTGTGTGTGTGTGTGTGTGTGCGTGAGAGAATGAGAAACAAAAGCAGATAGACCTCTGACACTGATGCATCTAAATTTTGTGAAATCAGTCTGGTGACGGATGGACTGGAGCATGAATGGAGGAAAACATGTCAGTTCCTAAGCATGCAATGAAATGAAATAAGTTACTGTGTGTAACTGTCAGTCAATTACTGCGTTCAACCTATATCTTTTAAAATTGATGTACGACAACCCACACTCCCAGGACGTACAATGTAAATGTATAACAGTCAAAGACGGGAGCCAAACTCTGGTGGAATGAAAATAATTAGTTGTGTCAGATTGTTAAATGTATTTGATGATCATAAAACAAGAGTCTGGCAAACGGGGGCTGACCTGAAGACAACCGTTTTCAGGGGATGCACAATTAAAAAGTAAAAGATTTAAGCATTTATATTTTTTTCACAGTCAAAAGGAGAGGAGAAAATACCGTCCTTCACACAGACAGAGGCTGGTAGAGGATATATTTGTGTTTTATAGCAGCAGATAGTTTGACAGGTTTTCGTTGATTTAAACTATTTTCTCATGTCAAATACAAAAATTTCCTTTCCTACAGTTTTCCTTTGAAAAATATGTTTTTGTTAATCCTCCTTTCTTTTTCTTTTTTTTATTCCAGACATTTGTGGATCCAGAGCTGGTATCCACCACAAACACAAAGTATTTTTTCCATTGCAATATCAAACATTATCTTAATTTTTAGCTGAATTCACATTAGTAACCAATAATTTATACAAAATATTCAGAATGAATGAAAAGCTGACATGGATTGACATCAACGAGGATTGGTCAGTGCAGTGACTCTAAACCAGAAAGGACTGCTAAGAAAAGGAAGAGTTAATGAACAGACAATGCATTTTCCATGCTTTCCATAATATGTAATAAATGTGTTTTATATTAGCTGGGATTTGTTAAATGAAACACACAATGTAACAACAGCAGGCATGCCTCACTACTAGTTCTAGCAGTAAACTACAGCTTGCTTAAAATGATTTTTTTTTAAAAAGAAAAAAAAGTGAAGCACAGATCCTTTTAGTGTTAACTTTTAGTTTAGCGAGCAATAAAAAGTGTTGAGAAACTCACCTGTTCTTCCTCCTCTTCTGCTTGGGCCTGCTAACAAAGGATATAAGACGGCATTAGAGACGTCGCCCGATCACTGTACAGACTGTAAATCCAAACTGAGACACAACAGCATCCACACATCAGGCTTGTTGAATCAGGCAGTGGGACGTTTGTGGGATCCTAACACTGACACACCTCGGCCATGACAGTTAATAGTGAAGGAATATGCAGTACAATGTAGGTTGCATCATTAAGACGAGTGGTAAAAGGGTCAACACTCTGAAAACACAGACAAGAAACCCGGAAAAAGGAACAGAAATGAAAAATTATAGAGATAAAACATCCGGAGGAGACATATTCTGTAAGAACGATGAACGGGCATGTTGCACGTTGTGGTTAGTAAGTGACTGAATCCAGGGAGAGACTGGAGGAGGAGATGCACTACAAGGATGACAGGAATTTGAAAAGGAGGCACACCTTAAACATGAAAGAAACATTAATGGAAAGTGAAGATGCTGAGTGGAGGGGGGAAAAAACAACATAGCATTCCAGGAATGATGGGAAAGACGAAAACATTAAAAACATTCAAGGGATGGAGGAAGAGGCCAGACGACAGAAGGTTGGATTGTAGTTAAGTGGCAATTACTGTGTCTTCTGTGTCCTCGTCTGTTTCTTCCACGGCCTCCCCCTCCTCCTCTGCTGCGGCCTCGTCTCCTGCCGTTTCTCCTTCCGTGGCTTCATCATCTACTCCCCCCTCCTCCTCCACCACACCTTCCTGCTCCCCATCGGCAGCCTCTTCGTGTGCATCCCCATTACGCTCCTCCACTGGAACCTCCTTATTGTTAGGTGAAAACAACAACGCTTAATGAAGGAAAACAAATTCAGGCACCATTTAAACAGCACTGGTCGGCTCATCAGCAGGAGAGGTTTAGAAAAGTGTAGGTGTTAGTTTCTAGGGGAGGCATCCAGTGAATGATGGGGGGGATTTCAGTTCTCTAGAAAAAAAGATTATGCACCCTGAAGTGAAGATAGCCTTTTTGAGATGAAAAGATTGATATTGTTCACTCATCTGCACGACAAACAT
This sequence comes from Brachyistius frenatus, assembly GCF_029030835.1. Taxonomy (NCBI): domain Eukaryota; kingdom Metazoa; phylum Chordata; class Actinopteri; family Embiotocidae; genus Brachyistius; species Brachyistius frenatus. The sequence goes on from NW_027210600.1 coordinate 5,054,691, forward strand.
CAAGTTATAGTAGCAGCTAATTAACCTGGCTTAGCTTAGCATTGAAACTGGAGGCCAGCTCTGCTGAAAGGTAACAATCTTTGCCTAAAAATAATTCATTAAAATCATGTTTTGGTGTTCTGTGCCAGGTTAAACTATGTTAATTTTGAAGTTTAAAAGTACTGATTGGCAGGTTTTCTACCTTTGAACAGAGCCAGGCTTCCCGTTTCCAGTCTAAGCTCAGACTGCTGACTGTACCTTCAAATGAAGGGTTCAGACATAAAAGAGACAGCTTCTCAAACTCTTTTGTCAGATAGCAAACAAGTATATTCTTGCAAAAGTTGAACGATTCTTGTAATCAGTCAACCACATTGCCTAAAAACAGTGACGCTTGAAAGTTTGTGAACCCTTTAGAGTTTTCTATATCTCTTCATAAATATGAACTAAAACATTGTCCGATTTCCTCACAGCTGGAAAAGGTATAAAAACGATCTCTAAAGAGTTTGGACTGCACCAATCCGCCGTCAGACGGATTGTGTACGAATGAAAAGAAAAAGTAGAAGAGGTCGACCAACAAAGCGTGTAAAAGTCTTTGAGATCTAAAAGGCCTCTCTCACGTCAGCTAATGTTCATTAATTCACCAATGAGGAGAACACTGAACAACAAAGGTGTGCACTGCAGTGTTACAAGGAGGAAGACACTGCTCTCTAAAAAGAACATTGCTGCCCGTCTGCAGTTTGGGAAATATCCAGAGGACAAGCCAGAAGACTGTTGGAGGAATGATTTCAGGACGGATGAGACAAAAGTAGAACTTTTTGGATGAAATAAGAAGCGTTATTTTCGGAGAAAGGAAAATACTGCTTTTCAGCAAAAGAAACTCCTCCCATCTGTGAAACGTGGTGGTAATATCATAGTTTGGGTCTGTTTTGCTGCATCTGGACCAGGACGGCTTGCCATCATTAGTGGAGCAATGAATTCTCAATCATTCCTGTGAATACTAAAGGAAAATGTCAGGACATCTGTTTGTGAACTGAACCTCAAGAGAACCTGGATCATGCAGCAAGACAACGACCTGAAGCACAGATGTCGTTCGACTAAAAAAATGTTAAAGAAGAATGAAGTTAATGTTTTGGAATGGTCACGTCAAAGTCCTGACCCTAATCCAACTGAAATGTTGTGGAAGGACCAGAAGCGAGCAGTTCATGAGAATAAACCAAACCAACATTGCAGAGCTGAAGCTGCTCTGTAGCAGGAACAAACTAAATTCCCTACAAGCTGATATGCAGGACTGATCAATGGTTACTGGAAGCGTTTAGTTGCAGTTCCTTCTGCACAAGGGACATCTGCACATCAGATACTAAAAGCACCAATATAATTTTGGATCATTTTTCTCAATCAATAAATGACTGAGCATAATATTTTTGTCTCGTGTGTTTAATTGGGTTCTCTTGATCTACTTTTAGGACGTGTGAAAATCTGATGGTGTTTAAGGTCATATTTATGCAGAAATGTAAAAAAAAAATTCTGAAGGGTTCACACACTTCCAAGTAGCACTGGAAGCAGTAAAAGAAGAAGGGGAACCATACTCCTGGAAACAACTCCGTTTGGACTTTCTTCATTTACTTCTGTATTGCACCCTACAGGATAAAAGGTTCAGCAGCCTTTTGTTCTCGTAAAACACAATGAAATCCATTACATCTTCTTCAGCTACTTAAAGTCTCAAGGCAGGAAAACAGATAAGTACAAAAAAAAAAAAAAAAGAAAAAAGAAAGAAAGAAGTGTGATTACATTAATGGAAGAAAATCCTGTTTAAGAACATTTGCTCATATCCTCAATTTAGAAAAATATAATTTAACTTCAAAGATGATTAAAGTTGAATGTAGAAAGTGGGCTCAGTGCACTGTGGTAAAAGGAAGGAGAAGCAGTGGTTATTTTCTTCTGGGAGGAAAAGTTGCCGAAATCAAGAAGTATACAATACACAAAATGTTTTTATATAAAGTTTGTACCGAACCAAACTGGAATGATGAACAAAGAACATTAAGTTTGACGTTTCAAACCAAACCTGGTTGTAAAGTGCTCATTGCAGAAAGGATTGGAAGTAAATGATGCTTCACAACTCTTGGGCAGAATTGGATGCAGTGTTATAACAAGAGCTCAAAACACTGTGTTATTTTGAACTGAAATTTCTCACTCATGCAACACAAAGATTAGTGGATGTGATGACTGGGACAGACTGGCCATGAGGACAGATATGGATAGAAGGGAAGTTTTTAAGTTAAACAGGAAAGAAACAATAATGTGAGATAAAGTGAAGAGAAACGAAGCATGAAGGGAAAATGGGAAAAGTGACGACGGCATTACTATCGAGTCTTCGAGGTTTCCCTCAGCATGGCTCCCGTTCTCCACAATGTGCGCCTTGTCCGCTTGTTCTACTTCCTGTGTTGAGGGAATGATCTGGTTTAACACAAACGTATCGTACAGAAACACGGCCTTGAAATTTACTGTTTGGATCACCTGCCAGAAAATTGTGAATCACATTTCAGTCTAAGGTAAAGACATCGAATTTGACTCAGCATCCACCACGACCAAGGTGATATAACAATTACAGTGAATTTTTTTGGTGAAGTAGCTCAAAAGAACCCTGAAATATTTCATGTAATTTGATGTTGTTTCGTAAGCATGGAAAGAAAAGGTGGCGGTTTACAAAGTTTTTACCCTGGTTTCTCTTGTAGGCTACAGCGTACAAGCAGTATATACAGTATATATGCTGTTTCAGTTATTTATGAATTTTGATGTAGGAATTAAGGTTTGAAACCATGTCGTTATAAGATATGAAATAGGTGTTTGCTGTCTAATTAGCCACATGGACTATAAATATGACACAACAACAAAAATGTCATTATTATTGTCAAACTAAGTATGTATTAGTTGTATTTTGCAATGACTTGTCCATCACAAATATCTTACCTGGCAAAATGTTCAATTAACAGTGTATCATTATGTCACATAATTTACATTACAAAAATCTATCCTCAGGAATAGGTGAGTTTAATTATCCATAAGACAATATGTTAGCTAAGTTAAATAATCAAGACTATCAACATTTACAGCCTGAGATTGGGGTAGAAGTTAGACTGGTTTGTTTTCCACAGTAGAAAAGAGAAAACAGTGCCAACCTTTGACCCAGGAGGAGGGGGCAGCCCCAGGAAGGAATACACCATGTTGTCCTCCTTGGCATCAAAGAATGTCTCATAGTCCTGCAAGAAAATTAGAGAAAACTGTCTTTAACAGCCTCCTGTTAAATTTCATATTTGTTGTTAAATCTTAATTTGAGATTACTAAATATTCTCGGTGGAAATCACCCCATGCGCAAAGTTTAGCCACACTTGTCTGCATGTGCATTTCTGCAGATGTAGAACGACATGTGGAGCCATCCACAGGTAAATAAACACAGGTGTGTAGCATAGTGAGCCCTCCCTGCGAATGCATGTACTTTGTACTCACCCCACAGTAGCCCTCTTCGTTAAAAATCTGCGGAGGGAGGGGGATGCCGTTGGCGGGCTTCTTCTCCTCTGGGACATTCTGCCTCATCCACATGCGGTTCTCCTCATTGCAGGCGATGTCCAACTGAGTGTAGTCCACTTTAAGAGCCTCCAAGAAGCCGACCACATCTTGCTGCTTCTTCTTGATCTGGAAGGCAGACAAAGGAATAGCAGCTTTACAAAAAACATCACTGATTGGACAGCATGTGGAGTGAGGTCTGTTCTATTTAACTTTAAGGATAAAAAAAAAAAAAAAAAGCAGCACTCTGGTGTTCAACATAGTAAGTGTGCACAATTTAAATGACAACATAGCTTCACATCTGGTAGCTCCATGATGCTCCCTTCCTTTGCTGTCTTTATTTTTATCCTCTCCTTTCAGACAGAGAAATTTGGGCTCAAACAATTAGCTGATCAACAAAAAAAATGAATTGGCAACTGTCATAACAGACAAATACTCATTCAAATTCAAATTCATCAGCACAAATACCACATTTTGGTTGTTCCAGCTTCTATAATGTGAGCTTGTCTGATTGAAGATGGAATTATTTTGTGTTTTGGACTCTTAGTTAGACAGAAAATGTAACATGAAAATGTGATTTTAAGATCTGGGAAATGTTCATGGTTTGTTTCCCAGCTATTTTCTGACAAATTATAGTCAAATCATAACAATTAACCTATTATTTGAAAAGAATAGTCATCTAATATAAGTTATAATAAAGATATTTGTTAGTTTTAACCATAATTCAATATATCAAGCCCATTATACACAGGAAAATTAATAAATGAGATGAAGAGTAAAATTATTAGTGGGACCAGTATTTTAAGACTCAAGGTTGACTATTGCACTCAGTCCTCTGCTAACTTGTGCATAGAAGACAAACTTGGGACGGGGACAAACATTCAAACAAGTCTACTCAGATGAAGCCCACGTCTTTCTGTAGTGAGACAACACTGCTGACTAACTGGGCCACCATATGCCACCAGTGCCCAGACTCAAACTGCTTATGTAGCTTTGCCAAAAGTAGACCTACGGGATGAATTCACCCTCCCCTCACCAGTTATCACCCCGCCTATTACGCAGGCAGTCACTTTAAGTTGAATCTAATCACAAACAATACATGAAATGGCCCTTTTTGGAGGGCCAGAATCTGTCCTGACAGCAGTGAGGCTAGGTGTATATTGGGGTCCGTGATTTGGGAAACTCAGGGAGCCCCTGTTCTAGAAAACTCTGCATATGACTCACATCGACTTGCGAGACAATTAAACAAAGACCAGTGGCTCTGCTCAAGTAGCCTATAAATCTACGCATCAATCAAGCCACACACTTTCCAGCAGGCTTCAGGGTCGGCTGTGCGAAATCAAAGGCAAGTGATATTAATTTCGAGGCTTGTCGCTCTTGAGTCAGTGTGAGTCACAGCGCCGATCGGTTTAAGGAGTTCAAAGCAGGAAAGTTCACTCTTAAGAGAAAGCCGGCCCTCGGGCTGAAAGCTTACCGCTGTGGATCCCGATGAAGAGGCGAGGAAGACTTTGATAACCATTTTGTTACGATATATTTTGTGGAGTGTGCAACAAGTAGGCTCTTAAAGGAGCAGGCAGCCTCCTCTATTATTAGAGCTCACCCGGGACAGAGACATAGCAGTGAGATCACACACACACACACACACACACACACACACACACACACACACACACTGCATTGGTTATTTTTGGTCTCCTGGCTCCATTAGTGGGGGATTGGTGGGTTGGCTCGTAGGGGTGCAGCACCACAAACACTGATTGGCCACTTCAGCTGTCTGTCGGAGCAGGGGACAGTGAAGTTGGTCTCCAACTCCCTGCTGAGTGCATATATGGACAGAAATAGCATTGACCAGCACTATGGGCTGTAGGTTACGGTTTTTAAACGGAGGAGCCATTAAAACCAAGAACCAGTCTTTACAAAAGCTCCCTGGCAACCGATGGTTCAATAATTTGGCATTATTTCGGCTACTAATTACATTATAGCCTGAAGATATGTCAGTGTGCAACTAGACTGAAAGCATAACTCATCAGAAAAGCATTTTAGGTGGTTTGATAACTGATTACCTTTACAAACATTGTTTGAATTAGGAAATGGATCTCTGGCTTTATTTGTACTTAGGTAAATTCACATTAATACCTAAGCTCTCTCTAAACTGTTAAATCAGATAAATAATTCGTGTGAGGTAGCGGAGCCTGATTCAGCAGGCCACTTCGGTCACATAAAGAAGAGTGACAGTGATACTGTGAGCTGCAGCACTGACACCTCCAGGTGGTCTACTCCTCCTGTGACTGACAAGACAGAGCTGACTCGCTTATAAACAGGACTCTGGATTACATATCATCAGTGGCAAGGATCGAAGAAACCTGGAGGAGAAAAGGGTATTTTATTTAAAATGATCTATTAACTGTTATGTAAACATTGTAGACACAATTCAATTTGTCATGACTGAATTGACTTATCTTTGGGTACAACAGCTCAATGGGACCACAAACAGAAGATAAACAACACTGCAAACCACCAGATCCTGAAGCTCCAGGAGGTTTCAAAGCCAAGGATCCAGTCTTCCAATTTAAACTGCATCAGAGAGCTCAAGAGGCAGCTGTGAGATCTGCAGCAGCAGCTGGATGAGGCCAGGACTGAGAACAGACTGCTGAAGATGCTCCAACATCACCTCATGGTGGCACTGCAGCACTTCCAAGACTCAGAGGGCAGCATTTCACATGTTGGTTGGCTGTCCCAGTGGTGTCTCTTCAGCTCAGTCAGATTTGTATCATTACCAAATCATTGTGTACACAGGACATTCAGAAAATGTTCTTCATCTTTCTCTAATTCTCATAATGCCTCTCCCGGCACTAATAATACCAATTATTCCCGGCATTAACATTTCTAGGACATGAACGTGTTTCAAGATTGTAAAAAAAAAAAAGCACAACTAAGTGGCCAGAGTCCTTCAGGTGTTGTTCTGTTTCACCAGCATCTGCAGTGACCTTGCAGGACAGCTGCAGGCCACAGGAAACAAGTTGCTAACCACACACAACACTCTCCATCAACTGCTGCACAACCTGCTGGAGGGGGATGAGCTCACCCGGAGGCTGGCTGAGGTCACTGCCGAGCAGGAGAGGGACAAGAAGACACTGGTATGATGGAGCAGGGGGGTGGATGACACTGTTGGTCAGTGTCACATACTTCAGAGCTTTGCGGTGACATCCTTAACATAGAAATTATAAAACTAGTTCATTTTTTGGGCACTTCTCTTTTCTAGGACATGAAGAATCATGAGTTGTGCAGAGCCTCATTCAACTGCAAAATGGTCACTGGGCACAACTATATGCATATATATCAGCTAACCAAAGAAATTCAGGTGAGAATATCAGACTGCTGCATCTTTGATGGTGTACTGTAATTCCTGTTTGGTGATTACCAGTAAGTGAGGACTAATTTTGCAGGCATTCAACTATGTTTCAATGTTTTTATAGTCTCAAGGTTAGTGTCAGGTATTAAGGGATATCAGGTCATTGTGAATGACACTGTATGCACCTTGTTTTACCTAATCCAACTCGAAAAATACATTTACTCCCACAGATTCCCAAAACAGATGAGATGGCGAGATGCAGAGTTAACAAGCCACTGGAACAGTTTGGCCATTTCTAATTGTCTCCCTGAGACTGTTTTCTTTTTTCTAGGCAGGGAAAAGAAGATGGTTGAAACAGGTGAATTAGTCCTTCTCCCCGCTGAACAGCCGGACAGAAAGTGTTTGACTGAACCAGTGGATGATGTTTGACCGTAGTGACAAGGATAAATGTCTCCTTTTAACTTAAAAGCCACTCACAATGTATTTTCTGAAGCCATCACTGCTTAACTTCAACAAAACTACCTGGTGTGCTTTTGTTTGATAATTCCCAATTAACAAAGTCACAATGAAGACAAGCTTTTTCCATGTTAAAAATAATGTTCAACATTTTGAAACCATTGTTTTGAAATCATATTTAATCAAAACATTGACACAATCATCTTAAACCAAAAACATCTTGACAAAAATAACCATAATAAATTACTGCTGCAATTTAAGATCGCCAAAATGCACTGCATCAACTGTAGCTTTCATCATCAAAAAACATTTTCAGCAATAAATTAGAAAACCCATGTTTCTGAAATCCCAGCTGGAGTTTCTAGCTGATGGCATTAAGACCCAGTGTAACAACTTTGTTGCAAACCACCAACCAGCATGTGATTCCCACTCCACCTGAAAGGACAGGAAACAACTCCGTCAGCAAACTTTAGAACAGTTTTAAGAAATATTGTCATTGATACTGCTTCAGCATTGTGTTTGGATTAGTACTAAATAATCTCGTAAGTGAATGATGTTTTTATTATCAGTGTATACCCACTTTCTACTATATGTAGTCCATGACTACAAATGGGTTGTTCTGCCTGTATCGTTTATAAATTATCTTGTTTTCAACCAAATATGAGAAAGAGATAGATTACCTGCCACTCCTGTTGGGAAAGCCACAAGGCGCTCCACGGGGGCGATCCATCTATTGGGGACCACGGTCACTGGATCAGAGTAATACTTCCATATCAACGAGACCATGACAGCAGCCTGAAAAACAACAGAAAGAAATATATAGGTAGCGAGTAGTTGCTACTTAATTTGTTTGTGATGTCTAAAATAATCAGAATAAAGCACTTTAAAAAGCATTTACTGGAGGTTTTGTATGAGACGTATGGCCCAGGCTTTCATTTAATGGTGCTCGTATAGCTGTGGTCTTACATTGGTGTCTACAGCCAAATAAATTTGTGCTTCTACTTAAAATCTCCACCTACCTGCAGTATGTAGAAGACAATGTTCACAACCCACTTCATTTTGGCTTGTTGAGTGGTTCTCGATTTTACTACAAAGTGAGGAAACATGGAACTGTTAGACTCGACACTGATTTTCTTGGTGATGCCGCCGACTTTAAAACTGATCCAGTGCCTTTCAGCCTTTAATCAGATTTACTTTACTTTTTATTGGAACATCTGAAGTGCCTTTTATTGTGCACTCCCCCAATTATTATGTTCCACCTAGTTATAGGGTGACATGGCCGAGAATCACAACAGTGTGCTCTTTGAAAGACAGTATCTAAAAATACATTATACAAGAAATACATAACAAAATAGGACTTGTTCATTTGGGACAGCGCATAATAATACTTCAATACATCAGAGTTCTCATGGATGAGTACAATGATTGAGCCAGCAGTTTTGTAGTCATAAATCAGTAAAACTAAAAGAAAATAATGATTGGTTGAAGTCCTACAGAGAACAAAACGGGCTGTGTAGGTTGGTCACAGGAGATTTAAAACTGGCAGTGTGCAGGTTTGAGAAAATATCCGCACAGAAACAGCCTGAAACGGCCTTTGCTCTGCTGTGTACTGTAGCAGACTAAATCTATTTAGACACTTCCTGTTAGTTCACAAGATAATCCTGAGGCAGTGGGTGAAGGACAGCAACAGGCAGCAGCTGCCCCAGGCGAACGATCGGTAAGCATCCAAAACCTCCAGCCACTTCCTGCGGTTGGTGGTTTTAATATATGAATCTGCTGTAGTGGACATGGACAGGTGGGAGAGCAAAATATATACCTTTAACAGGCAAAGTTACGGTGTACAGCCATTTATTTTCTCCAGTGTTTCAAAAAGAAAAGAAATCTGCGAAACTACAGGGACTGTTAAAGAGGCGCTGATTTATATTTAGAGGTCATAGTTGGTCATTTTTCTATATGTAAAACATCAAAATTGTACTGCATTGTAAGCAGCTTCTCAGAGTCCCTGTTCATGTCTGGCATTAACAAACATGATATAAATAATCCCATATCCCAACTTCACATGCCTTATTCAACATGAGTATGGACGATGATAATGATGTAGATCTTGTCTGATAGCCTTCCGGACCCAACCGAAGATATTGCATTTAACAAAGTCTATTGTGAGTAAATAATTTAATATTATTACAATGGCACAGTCACAGAAAATGTATGTTGTTCCTGATAGAGACAAATAATCAGACGAGCAAAATTACTTGAGTGAATTATGAGCTTCAGGCTTTGCATGGTCTTTTATTTTTAGCTGAAAAACACAGCAAAAGTTTTAAACATGAACCACAAAACATAAAACTCTTTACTGTGTAACTTTCAATCTGAATCCTGTCAGGCTTACAGATAAGGTAAACTAAAAGAAGAAAAAAAATAAACCCAGAGGAGGCTTTGGAAAATGTCAGTGTTTGTATTCACTGAACCGTTGCTATATAACAGTTCAATTTGCAATTCAATCTCCTACTTTCTGTACAGATCAGTTGTGCTCAGTTTAACTGAATATTATTTATATTTCTCATTCAGAAGGTGTTCACAAGGGTAAGTGCTCCTTTAAAGTGGCCCAGGACACTGACACTGCTAAAACCATGTGGCCATATGTGACAAATCTCAGTGTCCTCAATGCACCTTGACTGCATTCACACCTGTACTCAGACTGTCCTCTTGTGATTGGATCACCCAGATGCATTTTAATACCAGGTGTGAACGGGGCCAAACGGCAGAAGTATTAGTATTTCATTGACTATCTTCTGTATGTCCATAATTTTACTTTTGCATCTCACCGTGTGTTTTCAGCTTGTCTGTTGTCTTGTTGATTTTGCGCTCCAGTCTGGCATATCTGGCAAACTCATCCATCATGCTGATGGAGGACTGCTCCTTCTTCATCTCGTGGATTTCCGCCCTCATCTCGCTCTCCTGCTCAGCATCTTTCTGCACCATCTTTGAGAGCTGTAAAGGGAAGAAAAAAATAAATAAATAAATAAAAATAAGACTATTACAGAGCGAACAGGCGGGCTGGGTTTAACTGCAACGTAGACAACTGGGCCACGCAGTTAATTTAGTGTTTCTGCTGAACAATAAGAGATGGCATCACCTGTGAATATCACAAAAGTATAAAAGGTCCTCATAACAGTAAGCCATCTTTAGCAGTGCAGCCAAGCTGTGAAAAGTTGGTTAAATAATCCCTTAGCGTTACAGAGGGCTCCTTGACGTCGAGCAGTAAGTGGAGCACAAAATGTTTCCCCACCTCCAAAGCGTGTTTGGTAACTGCGCCCGGCTGTGGGGGTAAAAGCCCCACCCTCCGGCTGCACGGCTGCGTTAGCTTTAAGGAGGCTAAGCTAATAAACAGCGGCCCCCCCCCCGTCTGACACTTAACAATACAGCTCTGCGAGCCCTTTTTTTTGTTGTTGTTTTTTTCCCTAGGCCCCCTCATCCGTGCAAGCAGCACCCCGCTTTTACTTACAAAAGAGGATATGCTGGGCAGGAGTGTTTTAATGAGGTTGCAGAGAAAGACGGAGCCCAGCACCAGGAACCAGGCATAACCGGCCGCCATGTTTCCCCTCCTCCTCGCTGCAAAACTGTGTGCGCGCGCGCGCGTGCGCGTGTGTGTGCAGTTACACAAAAACAGGTTATGCTGTGAACACGTCAGGCCATGTTTGTCAACACCCTCGCTTGCAACACTTAATAAACTAATTTAGCGCCGTAGATGACGGTTAAATGTTGTCAATGCACTTTTTTTTTTTTTAATTTAATTTAATTTATTTTACGGTGTTTTCGGCTTTAATGATGATAATACACTTTTTTTTTTTTTTTGTAAGAATGGAGAAATGCAACATCACAACGTGTCGTCGTTTTAAAAGGCTGTTTTGTTGCACCGTGTTTATTACATTTACCTTCTCGGTTAACAACAATGGCTTATTACGCGTTCACCGAGCCTCGCGCACACCCTGCTGTGACTATAGCGCGTGATTAAAAAAAAAAAAAAAAAAAAAAAAAAGTGAGAGTTGTCTGATTGGCACGCGGTCCTGCCCACACAGGTAAGATGTTATGGTTCAAAAATATGCTGCCTCCACCTCAAAGCCAATCACTGGAAGCAAGGGGCGGGGGTTGACTCTTTCCGGTAGGTTGGTAGGATAAGGGATAGGATATACCGAGAGGGGGATCCAATCCGGTTTGAGCTAGTTCTGGTGCTGGTCGGACGTTTATGTTTAAGTTAACAGACTGCTCCGGAGGTGTAGGCTGAGGTGTTGAGGGCGGGCTGACCCACATATCATTCCTAAACTGTGAAAAGGCTTGTGTTTTTTTTTTTTTTTTTATCTCCTCTCAATCCGTGCCGTGCAAACCTCAGCAACAATGGGAAGAAAAAAAGTAAGTCCAAATCTGCACATTACGAGGAATGTGATCCATATATTTTACCTATTGATTAAACGCACAGGCTTTGGGTTTTTTTTTTTTTTTTTTTAATTTAATTTAATTTTATTACAATTCGTCCGTTTTTCACGATTTGGGTCGTAGTTGACTGCTTCAGTGAGACCATGTGCACATGGAGTCCCCCTCCGCTGCTGCTGCTCAGGTCGGTCGTGTCTGCTCTGTTGATACAGGGAAGTGGCGCCTTTTTACTTAGTCCAGGGGCAGCGTGCCTTTCCGTCGAACAAGTTTGCGAATTGCACGGCCCCCGTCTGATCCGCCCGCCTCGGTGGTTCAGCCTCTAAAATATATACATGTATATCCGACCGTGTTTAATAATAATTAGTTTTCTCCGTGTGCTTGAGATCAAACAAAGGGGTGTAACCGCAAGGCGACGTACAGGTTGCCATTTCGCGAAAGATTTCTTTCGTAACCGCCTCTGGATGTTTGGTCCCAACCTTGGGGGGAGGGGGAGAGGGGGGGGTTTGTGTACGTTTTTAATATTTAAAGTGACTGGTCCCGCTCGGGTTAATGTGGGTTTGTTTTATTGAATTTGCAGCCCCGCGCTGTCGAGATTTTGACCTCTGTGGGCTGTGCGCGCTGGAGAGCTGCTGCTCGTCACTCTTGAGGTGTACAAGTCTTTTCTTCGGGATCGCCAATGGCAGCTGCTCGAAAAGACAGCGACACATCTGGTCGTTTTAACGCCAGCCGAAGCTCCTGCGATTAGGTTGCGTAAGTTTGTGTGGACTAATCCTCGGGTTTAGTCACGATGTATGGGCGCGCACGTTGGAGGTGGCGCGACCCCACTTCCTTCTTCTTAAAGTCGCGCCACGCTTGCTGGAGATATGTGTGTTTCATGAATGATGCACCACGGTGCTTTGTGGGAATAATAAGAAGAATAAGAAGAACAATAAAGTGAAACGTTGTGAAATGATTTCAGTCGGTTCCGAAACGCGGCGGGTCTTTTTGTATGTTCAATGTATAGAGGGACCCCTCCCCACGTACAGATTGCATAAATGCTTTGTGATTTAAGGGGTAGGAGAGGTGCCCATCCCCCTCTTTGCATTACACGCCCACTTTAGCTCACTCGTGAATGGTTGTTGATCCCAGTTTATTAATTTCTTTCGCTCTCTCTCTCTCTCTCTCTACTTCACAGTCCACCACTGATGCAGATACAAGTGCAGAGGTTTGTATCTCAAGTCTTGAAATCCAAACTGACCAAAACTTGTGTTGATGTCCTGACTGACAACAAAATGGACATTTTGTTCTACTTTCTGTCACAACAAAGAGAGGGTCTTGATTCAAGCTAGATGGCTCTGCCATAGTTTAGTGCATCCAGAGTTTTAATCCTACAAGTGAGAAACGGAAGTTCTTGGGATGCTACTATGTCAATGAGTTGATTTTTTTTTTTTAATGTCCAGGTTTTCATCGAGTCTGATGAGTTTGAGGAGCTGCACTACCTCTAGGGGGCGCAGTTTGATACATTAAACTATATTTACCTGCTTCACTTTTAATTCAAGTGCCCTGATACGTCATTTAAAATCTAGTACATATGATGCCCTTTTCAATTTCTCAACAAGCAACAATAAATGTTGGTTAGATTTAGACTTTATTAATCCCACAGTAGGGAAATTTAATTAAGTGCATTAACATTGCAACAAAAAAATCCCACAATGCAATGCTGCACCTTTGCCCCCAAAAGGCAAGTAAAATGTATAAATAAAGTTTAATTATGTAGCATAAGCTTTTCCCTACTGAGTGTGAAAAGGTGATATAAATGTAGTCCTAGTTTCATTAAGATAGTTTCCAAATAACATAATTTAGTTTATTTCCTCTGTCAAGAATGTTTTTTTTTTTTGTTTTTTTTTCACAAAACTGACCAGGTATTTGAGTTTTAGCTCTCAAAAGAAGAACAAGTTTGATATTTCTGATGATAAATAACTGGTTTCAATATTATATTTGTTTTCATTAATGTCCCATATTGGTTGTTTAAAGCCAAAAACTATTTCACATTCAGGACAAGATACGACATCACACAAATAAAGCACTTAATGGCAGCTTGTGTACTTGTTAATGTAACAATCAGGCATGTATGGAGGTGTCGAAGCACTTACTTCCCTTTTGTGCTCATAGTACCACACCACATTGAGTAACATTTGTTTCATTATAAATGTTATTAGAAGTGTTTTGTTGACTCTTCTTGAACTTGAACTTCCTGTATTCTCTGAACTAACATCTTATTTCTTTGTTCTTCTTCAGCCAAGGAGAAAATCTCAAAGGTTGTCAGATGTAAGTTCTACAAAGTCCAGAAAATACCCTGACTGTGTATTCTACAATTACTATGCATTTTAGTGTTGGTGAAATGTGGTATAATTGTATGGCATGTGTGTGTATTACAGAGGGATCCACAGCCCAAACCACAGCCAGAAAAGACAAAGGTAAAAACAACAAAAAAAGATCTTGAGCACTGTATCCATTTAAAATACGCGGTTTTATTTTTCCTTTGCACAAATCTGACTGCATTTCACACTGCTTGGTTTGTTGTTGCCCTGTCAGGCACCTCCCAAGAACAAGAAGGCGAAGGAGCCAGCAAAGGAGCCAGCAAAGGCGCCAGCAAAGGCACCAGCAAAGGCCAAGGCTGAAGAGAAGAAGAAGAAGGAGGAACCCGAGGTAGAGAAGGAAGAGGTTCCTGCAGAGAATGGGGAAGACAAAGCTGAGGAGGTACTACAAGTTTGCCTCTTTGTGAATGCCACATGAAATTTTGCACTGAGACCAGAATGATAAAGTGTGTTTTCGCCATCCTCCAGCCCGCCGCTGCAGCAGATGATGAGGCAGAGGAGAAGGAGGACGACGATGACGACGACGACGACAAGGCTGACGACGATAAAGAGGCAGAGTAGTAGTGAAAGCCCAGAACTCACTTGCCAATGCTCCCTGTACCTCCGTTGTTGTAAAATGCAGAGAATATTTTTATCTACTATTTTCTTAAGACAGCAATGTTTTTAGGGATGTGATTGCATTTTTTTTAAAATACTACAACTTCCATTGAGTTTCAAGGCTTCTGTGAAGGGAAAGTTTCTGTCGTTGTGTTCTTGTGGTCTTTTTTTTGTCTTTAGATTGTAGTTTTCTGCATGACATGCAACCATGCCTTTATCAGGAATGAAGGAGGAGGGAGTTTACCTGAGACATTCCCAAGGCATCTTGAGGGATTTTATAACCTGTACTGTTTTTGGAAAACGCATTGTAATACTGTGTTTGATAGATAATGGAATGATTTGAAAGTTTTGACAGTTGTTTTTTTTATGCTCTTGCTCACGTTTACTGTCATCATTCTCAGTAGAAGTGGTTGGGTTGATTTTGATGTTATGGTACATTTGAGGACAGTTAAATTGATCCATGTTCTCGGCTATGTTAAAAACACATTACAGTTAGTCAAACTTGTCATGTTTTATCCTTTTAGGATATCTGTATGGTTTGGGGATTTCTCTGCCAATGTACAGTTTCCTTTATAAAAAAAATGCTTTCTTTGTTATGGATGGTATAAAATGCCAATTAAAGTGGGAATTTCTTTTATGTGTTTGTTGTTCATTGGGTTGTGCTGTATTCCATACTGCATTCAGTGATTGATTTAAAAGGACTGAATACCTGAAGTGGATTATGCTGCTATTTTTTAACCATTTCAGTGAGAACTAGATGATAACAGGCAGAAAATACTTGGACTAAAAATGCCCAAGAGATGAGGTTGGTTAAATATGGTTGAAGATGGGGCATTAACATTTTTTTATTAGGGGCAGCCTGTACAAAAATAAGCTTCTGGGCTCTTGCTTTCCACCCTATAGAGATTTACTGTGATCATTTGATTAAATTAAAATTAATTTAGGATTGTGTGTAAGCTGAAGCTGAAGATCTTGAAATAGACTTGGTAAAGCAGGTCTCTGGAAATTTAGGTACATTTAAATTGTGCAATAGAGTCCCCTCATAACAAAAATTACAATTCATCAACACTAACACCTGCCATGTAGTGAAACGGGCTTGTTGCCTCCACTATTTTGGCAGTGGTGAAAGAAGTATGCAGATTCTAAAGTAATATCAATATAACTTAATGGCAAAATAAAGTTAACATCCTGGTTTATGTTATTTTGACAGACATTGGATTTTAATCCTGAAGCATCAGTGTGTCAGCAGCATGTTACTGTAGTAGCTGTTGGTGTAAGAGCTAGTTTGAACTATTTTATGTACAGGGACAGATAATAAATCTGAGGGATTGTCAGATGATTACTGGGAGATGAAAAAAGAAAAAAAAATTCTGATCCAAACATCAGTTTTCAGAATTTAATTTTTTTTTCTCGCATCTCTTATTTTTGGGGTTTGATGTTGAATCGTTTGAATATTATTGAAATTAAATTGTGAGGAATTAAGATGGAAAAAAAAATCTGTCTTTGGTGGTGATGTTAACGCAGACATCTGAAATTTGACCATGTCTACACTGTTGTTTGTAAGATGTCAGAAGAAGAAAAGAAAATTGGGTTTCATATGTAACAATGTGTTGTATTTTAAAAGCTTGTTATATTATCCATTGTGTCAAATCTTCGTCTTAAAGTAAATCTGTAAAATACAGTAAATGTTATGGAGTAGAAATATTTCCCTCTGAAATGTAGTGGAGTGGAAGTACAAGGCGTCAAATACAAAGAAAAATACAGGTATCACAAAATTTTACTTAGGTACAGTACATGAGTGAATGTACTTAGTTACATTAAAATACTGAAATTGGGCCAGAGTATTTTGTTTATACTAAAATATGAGTTACATTGTATTATTAAGCAAGTGAAATGGAAACAGAACAAAATAGTAACATGCTGAAGCTACAAAGTCAGATCTTCTTTGTGAAACCCTATCTACTAATACATTTAACAATGGTTTTATTGTCTGTCAACCACAGCCTTACCCAGTGGTTCCAACCTTGTGACTACTTATTACAGGTTACGGCTCTTTAGGGCGGACACAAACATTTGGTGAGTGGTGAGGGGCTTAACAAAAAACTGATTTTTTTTTTTTTTTTTTTTTTTGTAGGATTGAAGACCTATTTAGGTCAAGTAACAAAATTAGAAAAAGTGAACATAAATCCTAATTTTACAATATAATTTCTTAAACTTCTTGGAGCCTTTGACTCTATCTCAGGGTGTTTTTCAACACCTGAAGTGAGCTTTGCGTTTAAAGCCATAGATATGTTCCTCAGGTCAAGAATGAACCTTGATGCTCAAACATAATTTATTCAATACTGTTTCTTTTTTATTTGTTTAATGTTCTGGCCCTGCAAACTATATCTTTGGACCCCATAGGGTATCCTGACCTGATGGTCATATGAACCTGTTTGTAAGGGACCATTTTTGCCCATTGTCACAAATACACACACAGTCTCCACGTCACAGCTTCATTTTATTTTGCACAAAAACTAACCGCTAGAATACAACACGGTCACAAGTTTTCTCTTTGTTTGTTTGACATACTTAATTTAGGAGAAAAAAAAATACTATGTAAGAACAGTATCAACTAAAGTGATTAACTGAACCAGATTTTGACACAGGGCTTTTCTACAAAACAGCTAAAAGAGATTGTGTAATAACCAGCTGATATTATTGGTGAAAATTCCCAAATTTTCAAACATGCACCAATAAGAAGGAGACTTAATAGAAATGAAAAGTCTCCAGTAAATATGAATGTAAATATAATTTTCAACACAATGTAAATACAATAAACAAAACCCTGTACTGTTTACAAGCAACACTTATCATTTATATATTTAGTTTCATTACGCAACAGACCATATGGCGATATAACAGGGCTTCTTACCTTCCAAGAATACTGATTTGATCATTTTACAATACTGGGAGCAAAATGATCAATCGAGAAGACTGATAAAGCAAACTGGGATCTATTATCAATGACGTCATGTACAGAACTCACGACCTTGGTCAAGCAAAAAAAAAAAAAAAAAAAAAAAAAGGGGGGGTGGCGGACGGGTGATTACTGCATTTGTGTGTAATATATATATATTTTTTTAAATGAAATAATTAATTATCGTTTCCTCGCGGGTTTGGAAATCGTAATTATTACTCGAAGTTACGCTCACGCACGGTAAATAGTGCTAGCCAGCGAGCTAAGGCAGACTTCAGCCTTTTGTTGAGCGCTCCTCCCCACCCCCTTGTTCCTGTGTTGCTCCGCTGTGGCGGAAGTAAGTCGTATCGCTGAGGCCTCATCCTCCCAATGGCGACTGCGAACAGGCTGAATAGAAAGCGGGAGCAACCGTGGAGGGGGTCAGAGCCGTGCAACTGAAAATTAAATAAATATATCCTGTTCTCCGTAAGCCACAAAGTTAGCCTACAAATTTGTTCCACCTCTCCAAAAAAAAAAACAAAAAAAAAATCACGGCCGACTCAATGGCCAAAAGTCGGAACATTTCGCTCCTTGAGACGGGTAAGCCGCAGAAGTGAACCCGGGTTGATCGCTTCGTTTACGGGGATATCGCTCGCGCTTGATTGATTCCGCCCGGCTGCTTTCTGACCGCTAACGTGAACTCACTGTTTAATTTCAGAGCTGTATTACTTGATTTCTCGTTTCCTTACGACGGGTCCGTGTCGGAGAGCGGCTGAGGTGAGCTGGCGGTGCTTCCGACCGGGGCACACTTGTGTTGTATTTCCAAAAAACAGTTTGACTAGCTAGTTCTGATAATAAGACTTAATAGAGACGCTAATCTGAAACGCCTTTTTTTGTTGTTTTTTTTGTTTTTTTGTTTTGTTTGTTGTTGTGTATTCTTCCGCAGGTTCTGGCGAGTGAACTAGAGGACTACCAGGTGTGTGTCCCCGCTGTCTCGGCTTGTTAACTGCTAACTAGCTGCTATCCGACGGTGTTGACTTGAGTCTTGGCGTCAAACTTGTTTCACTCAGCCGACTTTCGATGCCCCTCGTTCGGCTCACTCTTTTGACATCACCCGGTTGTTGTTGTTTGTTTGTTTTTTGTTTTTTACTGCCTGGTATTTCTGTGGTTACTCCGCTTTACCAAACTCTTTTTTTTTCCCCCCTCCGGCAGCTCTTACCC
Organism: Brachyistius frenatus; assembly: GCF_029030835.1. NCBI lineage: Eukaryota > Metazoa > Chordata > Actinopteri > Embiotocidae > Brachyistius > Brachyistius frenatus. Next base: position 5,073,583 of record NW_027210600.1, read on the forward strand.
GGGAGGTTGGACTGGCTCGGAAACGAGCACCCGAGAACATATGAAGATGTGGTGAGATTAAACTTTAATATCTGCTGTTAAGTTCATAGTCGGCCGTTGTTGTTGTTGTCCTGTGACAGGGGGGACCGTGAGTCCACGCTCTGTGCTTGTTTACGGTCTTTGTTCTCTTTCAGTCTGAACTACTGTTGGAAATCCTGGAGTTGGGATGATTTACAAGGTCACAACGGGCTCCGACTGGCTAAAATGTTCAGAGTGAAGTGTTGTGTGGTGTTGTGGGGGGAAAAAAAACCCGATATTTGCTCGGGGAGTTTTAATATTATTTAGCCACGACTGTTGTACTGCAGATAGGGTGGGGAGTTCGGCTTCTCGATTTGTCGAGACGGCTCAACTGGCCAATCAGAGGCCGAGATGAGCTATCTCTGCGTTATTTTGCATGTGACCTGCGCTGCGATTGGTCCATAGAAAATAACATTTTGCATAAGAAGCCACGCCTCTTGCGATACGAGTTGAGAAGCACATGAAACAATAATACTCAGACATTGTGAACAAACGGCAGTATCTATCTATCTATCTATCTATCTATCTATCTATCTATCTATCTATCTATCTATCTATCTATCTATCTATCTATCTATCTATCGTTAACATTGATAAAATGATAATAAATAATGATCAGAACTGTTGTTAATTCATTGACTGTCCATTAATTGACCAGTGGTCTGTATTTAGTGTCATGTCACTACTCTGTTGCCAGGTTGCAGCCAACAGACATATCGCACCAGACCATTTGCTACAGATATGTAAGCAGATTGGACCACTTCTTGACAGAGAGTTGCCATCATGTGTCCCAGGTGTCCACTCTCTTCTGGGGTCTGGAAAGCAGTCAATGCTTAGGACTGCAAAAGGTACACAGCCTTCAAGGCGCCCTGAATTGTTTCTTTTGGCATAAATGCATCGTGCAGTGCATATTAGGCATCCCTCTAAAATAGATTCACATAAACTTTACATAATATAAAGGTTTGGGTTGTTTTTTGGTTTGTGCAGCTGTCAGAACTCGTACTATCTCTTTCTCTTGTCCAACTGGTAATCAGCTGAATCATTCTGTGAAATTTTTGTTTTGATTTTCAGACTGCGACAATGTGCGGTGTAAAGCTTCATCATATGCAGCCCTTCACCGGGGCAGACCACCGGAGAGGCCTTTGAACTGCAAGAAACCTCCCCACCTTGGTAGGTCTGACTTTACTTAATCATCTTATATTTTGTGTGGTTAAAAAAATGTAATGGACGAAAGGATGTGCTGGGAATTGTAGCATGTACTTGCTGTGTTATTTGTCTGTCTTCACTAAAAATTAATTTACCGTGTGTCCTGACAAGTCATTGAATAACTGGGTAATGTGTTCATTTGACTGTAATTCACAGTTTATTTCTGTTATTGGCTGATGGTCAACAAAGATCTTTTTGGTGCCCTGCTATACTTGTTTGCCTTAATGCAGCCAGTTACGATGCAATCCTAGTTGTTATTAATATGTTTGTTATTCTGATCATCCATCTCCTTCACACTGCTATTAAGATTCTTGTTACGCCTGCTTGTTAGTGTTTTCTATTTGAACCTTGGCGTTCCTCAGGGAAAGTTACACACATAGGTCTTTATGATATTTAGTTCATTTAAAAATTGCTTTTGAAGTTATTTAACCATTTAGTAAGCAACCTTTTTATAAGGCATGAACTAAAAATCAGCCTCATTTAAATGGTTAAAAATGACTTCAGCTGGAGGCCATGAGAACTTATAGTAATGAAACCCGTTATGGACAGTGTTCTTGTTTCTGTGATATTTGGTCGTTTCCCATCGCAACAGATACAAACCAGATGCAGCAGATTTAAAAGCAGCTGTTATTTTTTAAAGATCAGATTTTAGTGAGGGATGGCTTTTTAATTTCATGCTGTTTACATCAAATGTGTGTCACTGACATGATTAGTATAAAAAGTAAAATAGATTGCTAGTTAGAGGAAAACTGAACTTTAATTTGGTGTTGCATTTAAAGGCATAGGGTTTATTGGAAGACAAGATATTTACATACTTGGTTAAGCCCAAGAATGATAGCCTCTTGTATTTTCCTTGATTTCATTTCATCCTGTGGTGATAATGCCCCTCCACTCCTGCCCACATTGGAGGGAATAGCTTACGCCCACTGTGCTTGTGTAGATCCAAGTGTTGTTCCAGCTCTGTAATTTTATCACCGTTTTCTGATGGTTTGCATCATTTCACCAACAGTGAAGGTACATCGAGGGAGAGAGCTGACAGGAGTGCAGCGCTTCAGCTCCATCAGTCCTGTCAGCAACTATGAGCACATGCGTCTGCATAGGCGGATCCTCGGGCATCTGTCTGCAGTGTACTGTATTGCTTTTGATCGCACTGGTCTCAGGATCTTCACAGTAAGATGGAACTTGTCAACATGCCCCCCTACTCAAAAATAAACCACTATTTAATGTGCTGTAATCACAGTTGTTTACATTTTAAACATTAACACAAAATTAGAATACTGCGCAGATTCTTCATTAATTGGACCCTCAGCTTCATTCTTAATGTTTGATAGGTTTTAATCACAGTTGTTCATGTCACCCAAGTACGTGGCTACGGTCCCATCTTTGTGCCCCAGACTTGGCCTCTTAATCATTTATAGTAAAGCAGAAAATATTGTTTGTTTTTCAGGGCTCAGATGACTGTTTGGTGAAGATTTGGTCTTCGTTTGATGGAAGGCTTCATTCAACATTGCGAGGACACTCCGCAGAGATCACAGACTTGGCGGTCAACTATGAGAACTCACTAATTGCTGCAGGAAGCTGTGACAAGACCATCCGTGTGTGGTGCCTTCGTACCTGTGCCCCCGTGGCTGTGCTGCAGGGTCATAGTGGATCCATTACCTCCCTTCAGGTAAAGAATCACTGTCATTATATTCTACCATTATTTCCAGTGTAGAGTAGTTCCTGTTTTCTATACCATACTATACAAAACGTACTCATTGTCCTATGAATGAGAGCGGTGTCATCCTCTTACTCTGAACATGGGGGTGTAACGGTACCTTTTAGTTCAGGAAGAGATTTCTTTGATTCGGTACATCCTGTGGTCCAAACAGTTACGGTCCGCATTGTCTATTTGTGTGTGTGTACTCGCCTCCTGGAACAGAAACTTTAGAGCAGGGGTGTCAAACTCATTTTAGTTAAGGGGCCACATACTGCCCATTTTGATCTCAAGTGGGCCAGACCAGTAAAATCATAGCATAATAACGCATACATAACGACAATATTTTTCTTTGTTTAAATCATTGGTGAAGGTTTTTGGATGATAAACCCTATTTTAAGGTCTTTCTACAATAAACTAGAAACATAAAGACCAAAAACTCAGACATCAGCCCATTATTTATCTGCCCCGGCTCTCCTCTGCAGATTCCCTCGCTTTGTGACGCGTTTGACGTCAAACGCGTCACAAAGCGAGCAGCGAGCGCGGCTGCCTGTGGCACCGAGCGCTTCTTCCTCCGGAGCAGACGTCGCATTTACGCTGTTTTTGAAGCAATTACTGGATCGATTAAAAAAAAAAAAAAAAAAAAACGTTTGTACTCATAAACCTCCATATTCTCATAGAAATCCAATTTATGTCTTTCTGTAATTTTCACACTTAGCAAAGTCATCTGGCGGGCCGAGCTGGACCCCCTGGCGGGCCGGATCCGGCCCGCGGGCCGTATGTTTGACACCCCTGCTTTAGAGCATGAGGTTTACCTGAAATGTTTGGTGGCACATCAGTTGTTGCCCACCAGCTGCAGAATACCACCAGTGTTAACCTTGATAGCTCGGCAGGTGTCAATTGCATTATTATTTTTTTTATGTTGCATAATATCTTACCCCAGCCTTCACGTTTTAACCGGCCTTCCTGCACAGCCAGAACCTCACATAAACTCAAAGCCCACTTCAGTTCTGTCCAGTGACTATTGCAATAATGTTTATTAAAAATACTTGGCTGTGGCCTCAGTGTTGACAGAGTCAAAGTTTGAGTGTTTCTAAAGCTGAAATTTCACCACTGGCTTCAGTAGTTCATGTAGTTTAAGTGTAAATTGGTTGCACTTGTCAATGGGCTTTGTTTAAATTTGTTTAATGCTCAAGAACATACAAGTCAGCCTCCTAAAATGAGCATTAATGTGATTATAGTATTTTCTATTTGATAACATGCCACAATTTGGGTGCCTTAAAAAGATCTATTGCTGAATGTTGACTTTCTCCAGAATAAATCTTATTTCATGCATTTCTTTAGTTTTCTCTCCTTAACTGAATTGTGTATGTTCCACCCCCTAAAATTATGCAATTGTAGATATATTACTGCTGCAAGATTCATTTTCAGCCAATGTGGCTCTAATTTCATTTTGAGGTTCAGTCTGTGGCCAAACCCCTTCCTGTCTGTGATCATGTCTATATCCTCTGTATGTTTTTATTGTGTTCCTTGCACTTAACTTCCTAGGATGTAACTATTACTCGGGTATTTTATTCATATCTGTAAAGTATAAGTCAAAGAAAGAAAATAAATGGCGAGACTTAACACAAATCAGTTGTCAACTTGTGCTAAGCAAATATTCTTAAATGGGCCGAAAAGGATAAATACTTAAGAGCATCGTAAGTTTGATACATTTGCATCCCTTTCTTCTCCATATATGACGGCCCTTTTGCTATTGGTACCAAACCATTTTTTCATTTTTTTTTTATTGTGCATAGACTGCCTGAAATACAACAGCAGTTCTCGGTGTTGTTGTATTTTAAAAATGTGTCCCCTCAGCCTTCACTGCATCCTCTCTTTATCACAACGACCACTCACCCCTTAGCCAGGTGTAGTAACACTGTTGCAAAATACACATGAAGCTGAGTGGATGAAGACATGCTGACTGTTACCGTTGTTGTCTTTTATCTGTCGTTTGTTTTCCATTTTACTGTGGCCAAATGTTAAAGATGGACCGTTGTCCTGAAGCAAGTAAAAAGTGTTTCTCGTCCAGTCAGTCTTTCAATCATTGTTATTTTCATGACTTTGTGCTTTGTAGTGTCCACCAGAAAGTACATTTTAACCCTGTTCTTTTGAATGTTGGCTCAGGACCAGGATTTTGGTCTGACTGGGACATTTAGGGGGGGGGGGAATATTAATAGTCAACGCTCTACAAACTTGCTTCAGGTGTCTGAGTTGTGAATGTGTTATGTTTTCAGTTTTCACCATTTGCCAAGGGCTCCAAACGTTACATGCTGTCTACTGGAACTGATGCTACTGTCTGCTTCTGGCAGTGGGACGTTAACAACATCAACTTTAGGTGAGTGCTGTTTGTCTAACAACAGTATGTGTTTGAAATTGTGGTATTCAGGAATATTCCAATAATCTATTACATGCAATTGAACATTTTGGTTTGCTATGAATACAGTCTGTTTCAATGTAATTATTAAAACCTCTCGTAAATGAACAAAAACCTGACAATGCCTCAATTAAGGTTTGTTTCAAAATATGAATATCTGCACAGTTAAACTGACAAATATGCTCAGTTGAAGCTGCTGTGTAAATGGAGTTGAAAACGTCTCTTCTAATACGTATCAGCAGTAGGCCTGAGGTCAAACTGGAAAACAAGCCAAACAGGGTTGAAAGTGTTTTTCTATCCCAACAGCGGCTGCCGTGTTGCTGTTATGGCACCTTTTACTTGTATAGAAGATTGCTCGCTTCAGTGAACTGAACTAGAAAGCAATGCAGTTGTATAATAAATTGACAGGGAAAAGTATAAAACAATAGAATTATTGAAATATTAAGCGACTTGAACTGAATAGTTATTAAGAGAGTTATGTGATATGCCAATATGGATAAACTTTATCTGACAAAAGAGGGTTAAACCGCCATGTGACCGAGCTGTAATCGCATCTGTCATGTTTAAGTTGAAAGGCCGGTTACATTCGATTAAACATTATTGAGAGTCCTGTTGAAGGATGCTATTAAGTAAATACCAGAAATAAAGATTATAACAGTGCATAAAACCCCTCGTTGCAAGTTGGCACATGTAGGTAAACGAGGTTGAGTGTGTAAATCTTGCCAACACAAGATGTTTCTCAGTGATGATGGGTACACAGTCGGCTCTTATTTGACCCGGTTCCTGTCAGTGAAATTCAGTCACTTGTCCTGTTTTGTATAAAATCCCGAACATTTTCTCTGCTCTCCTTCAAGCGATCGGCCACACAAGTTTACAGAGCGTCCCAGGCCAGGGGTTCAGACCGTGTGCTCCTCTTTCAGTCCAGGTAATCACTCATTTTCAGTGTTTTATGAGCATACAGTAGTCATACATGTAAGGCTCTGTGAAGTTTGGGTTTTAACACTTGAAGCTAACTTTTAAAATCTTTTTTTTTCCCAGGTGGGATGTTCTTAGCAACAGGAAGTACTGATGATGTCATCAGAATATATTACTTGGGAAGCGGAAGTCCAGAAAAGATATCAGAGCTCCACGAGCACACGGTGAGAATCCTTACCAGAGGGGAACTTTATGAATACCATGTTGCATATACGAAGACCATACTGACATAACCTGTGAGCTACATATCTAGTTTTTAACATATAATGTTTGTGCTTATGATTATTCTCCATTTATCTACTCTCCTTGCAGGACAAAGTTGACAGCATCCAATTCTGCCACTCAGGTGAAAGGTATGATCAACAAATGCATACAAATTTATTTAATATTGCACCATGCGTGTATCACGTGTTAACACTAAAATAAATGTAACGGTGTATAAAGTGATGGTGGCGTGTGCTTGTCACTGTCCTGTCTCAGGTTTGTGAGTGGAAGTCGAGATGGAACCGCACGGATCTGGAAGCTCCATCAGCGGCAGCAGTGGAGGTGCATCTTGCTCAACATGTCCGCCACTCTTCAAGGGTAAGGACTAGCTCTGATGTTGTAAAGCTGTGTGGATTAAAATGGGCTTATCTTGGAGCACATGCCTTTTGATTTGTGCTCAGTGATTGCACAGTGTGATGAGGATATACACTGAACAAGCAGCAGAATATGCACTAAAAAGTATCTGAGTTGCTGAATATAAAGCACCCATTTGCTGTCTGAGCCTCTTCGAAGAGCTGTCGCAGCATGTCCAAGTAAACCGGGTGCTGATGTCAGCTGAGGAATCCATTTGCCCAAATGTATTGTTTGTTCAGTTGTCAGATTGTAGAAGCCTTGGCTCCGTCATCTGCTTGTTAAACAGTCAGTAACGTTTTGTGAAAATGTTGCATCCCTTCAGCTCAGGATTGACAGAATCTTCAGTAAGATATTATTACATATATATAGATATATATATCTATATATATAGATATATATATAGATTTATATATAGATATATATATCTATATATATATATATATGCAACCTTTGTTTTCATATATATGATCATTGAAAATACCGTGTTTTTCTAATAATTACACTGTTGTCCATCAACCTTTGAGACTGGCTACATGGAGCTATTTGTTCCAGGGGAGTAACAAAAGGGAAAGGTTAGACATCTCCATATGGATCTGCATTAATCTGCTCGTTAAGCAAACTTTGCACAGACTGATTAATAACAGATTTGGTGTTATTATAGCTTTCCAGCTGAGCATTCCTGTGGAAAGTTTTTTTCCCAGTGATAAACTAGTCCTGCTTCCAAACATTCATATCTTTTTCCACTGTTTAGTTCGTATGAAATTTGTACGAACAAAATTCACGGTGCCAATAATGTACATGACTAAAGTATTAATGTCAGAGTTTGAGCCGCCCTTATTAAGGAAAAACTATAAAGGAACATCACGAGTAGTTTCTAAAACTGGCTCATCTGTCAGAAGTTGTAAACGGAAATTGAAAATGTTTTTCACAAGTAATTTTTAATGACAACAAATCATTGCTTTATGATATGTCACCATTTTCAGTACATATTTACATATAAAATTTTATGTTGTGTGAAGTTAAAAGGGGATTTCTCTAATTCATGTATTCTTCATTACATTGATTTATATTTTTAGAGGTGCAACATTTATTGTGTGTATTTTCTAATTTACCGTTTCTTTTCTTCTCAGTGCTGAACCAATAAATCAGGAGGAAAGCTACTTCAAACCCAAAGTCACCATGGTAGCGTGGGATCGCCATGACAATACAGTCATCACGGCTGTTAACAACCATCTCCTCAAAGTGTGGAACTCCTACACAGGACAGCTGCTGCATATCCTTAAAGTAATTGTGCACAATGTTCTGTTTCTCTCTGAAAATATTTGGCATAGATGATCTCACTGAATGTAATTCACCCTCATTAAAACAATTTTTTGTGATTTTTAAACCTCATTTTAAACCATTTAAAAAAAAAAAAAAATACTTGCAGGGCCATGAGGCTGAGGTGTTTGTCCTTGAACCGCACCCTTTTGACCCGAGGATCATCCTGTCTGCCGGCCACGATGGGAATGTGTTCATATGGGATCTTCTGCAAGGGACAAACACACAGCACTACTTCAACATGGTACGCATACACACAGCACAGCTTTAATGGTGTACACTAATTTAGAGACATGATAAACGGCAATGTGCAGAAAATAACACTAAAACAGACTTATTTTACTGCATTATTTGTCTGTGTGGCTCAAGGATTTCACTTGTAGCGTCACACATCATGCTTTCAGTTATCTTTTATCGCATAACTGTCACTCATATCTCCTGCGTCTTCTGCTTTACTGTTTCTAGGGTTTTCTTTTCACCTTTCATCTTTTTTTTTGTACTCCCTGCACAAAGTGGATCAAAGAAAGAAACAAAATGTGATTTTTAAGACATTTACTTTGAGGGCTATCAGGGTCTGAAAGGGGGAAAAAAACGTGCCAAGAGACACATTGCAAACAAGTATTAAAACATTTATGCTATTGTTAAAATTCTGCATTTGTGCTGAGTTGTTTTCTTGTTAATGAGTTTCTTTACCTGCGGTGATTTGGCGTTTCTCATCCAGATTGAAGGCCAGGGTCACGGAGCTGTTTTCGACTGCAAATTCACTCCTGATGGCCAGCGTTTTGCCTGCACAGACTCCCATGGCCATCTGCTCATCTTTGGCTTCGGCAGCTCCAAGCCCTATGACAAGGCAAGAATTACAGTAGCATTTTGCAGATTGAGAGTATGTTGTCGCTTGAAATGTAGCATTTTGTAAGCTCACTGTATTGTATGGAAATGGAATAAGTGATTGTGTCACATCACATTAATATAACACGGCAGCGTAGTGAAGTTGTTTCCTAAATCACTGCTTCTCCTCACAGCTTCCAGACCAGGTGTTCTTCCACACAGACTACAGACCTCTGATCCGAGACTCCAATGGCTTTGTGCTGGATGAACAGACACAACAGGCCCCCCATCTCATGCCCCCACCGTTCTTGGTAGACGTGGATGGAAACCCACATCCACCGAGGTAGAACTCACCTTTTTATACTTTTACAGCAGCAGTACAGTCTAGAGGCATTGCCTGTGGTTCAGATTAAGTCCAAGTTTGTTGATGCCTAAAGTCAGTGTGAAAAACAAAGCTGAGTAATACTGTCAAATTCATTGATTTTCATCTTCATTCGGTTGGTTTTCTTTTGCTTTGCAGTCATATTCATAATTTTCATGAATTGTAATTTAAAGCAATGTCAGTGTTGCTTTTACTTAATATTAGTAACAGCCATTTTAGCAGTGTGTTTTCTTTAAAATAAATCTTAATTAATTTGTACTTGATTTTTAGGTACCAACGTCTTGTACCAGGGCGGGAGAACATTGCTGCTGAACACCTGGTTCCTCAGCTGGGATATGTAGCCACCAGTAAGACTGTAATTTGACCATAATTAGTGAAATTAATTGAGGAAAATATGCTGTTTGATATATAAATCACAAATCCATTTTCACTGTTTTATCAGCCATCAAGACTACCTGAACCATATGTTTGCTGCTTAAATGCCAAACTTGATCATTTTTGAAACCTTGACAAACCCACTCACGTCCTGCATCCCTCTGGCACATCTTCAGGTGACGGTGAGGTGGTGGAGCAGGTGATCAGCCAGCAGACTTCAGAACACGAGGAAGCCGCAGTCAGACGCAGCAACCTTCTGGACGAGGCCATCCGACAGCTTCAGCAGCAACAGGACCAGCAGAACCAGCCCGGCACAGAAGCAGCGCCGGGTTCTGGAGCAGGACCAGAAGGGCCAGCTGAGGCGCACGGCCCAGCGCCGGCACCAGCACCGAGCACACCTCGCAGAGGTATCAATACACCACCAGTGTTGCATTGGATTATTTTTGTTGACATATTGATCTGGTGAGCTGTTGGAAGCTATCTGTGTGATTTTCGAAAAATACCCCCCAACATGTATTTATTTAGGGTGAATGTTTTTTGTGTTTTGTTTTTTTTCCTTCTCTGCAGTGTCTGTGAATGAACGAGCAGATGTGCAGTCACCCCCGAATGTTGGTCTGCGCCGCAGCGGACAAGTGGAGGGTGTTCGGCAGATGCACCAGAATGCTCCTCGCAGCCAGATGGCCACCGAGAGAGACCTGCAGGCCTGGAGGCGCAGGGTGGTGGTACCAGAACTGGCACCGAGCTGCTACGGGTACAATATTACCTTTACAATCTGAATATTCAAGATGTGTTCTGTGTGTGTGTGTGTGTGTCGATACAGTTCCTCATACATTTTTAAACCTTATGGAAATTCTTTTTTTAGGGAGCAGGAGGACATTCGACTAGCCAAAGGAGACGAGGAGGTTGTTCTGTACAATGCGAAGAAGAGACGCATTATCTATAGCAGCTGTCGAGTAGGTTTCTTCTTCCTCAGCTGGGGAAGTCAGTTTGAAAAATGGTTTGTGTATGTGGTTTAATGCTTTGAACTGTTATCTGACAGTATGTACTAAATCTGAAGCACTCTGCAAAGTGAATGCTGCAGAACCATCATAAAATAAATTGTGCGATTTAATAACACACAGGCTCAAAATACAAAACATATATATGGTAAATTGTATATTTATTCATTTATTCACTATCAGAGATTCATCTTTTTTTTTTTCTTTTTTTTTTTCCTCTTTACAACCATTTCAGTGCAGTTTTTTGCTCAGGTGTTGACTCAGTTCCATCTTCCCCCACAGGATGATTCAGACGATGAGCCTTCTACTACAAAGCGAGCACATGGCCGCAGTGATACGCTGGACCTCATTGACTTGTCATGTGAAGAGGGAGAGGAGACAGCAAGTTCAGACGCACACTCGGAGGTATCTCCGTCTCCACTCTCCCGTGACTCAGTAAAAGAGTCATTTATAAGAGTCTGACCTCTAATTCATTTTAAGGAATTTGATTGGTTTTTGTTGTTGTTGTTTTGTTTTTTTAAATCTCTCCAGGACAATGAATTGGATGGCAGTGACCTGGATTCTTCCAATGATGAGGAAGAGTGGAACAGTGACAGCTCAAGGTATGAAGCTGTAGACGAGGGTCACACGGAGTCATTCTTAGACTATAATTGAACTTCTTTAGAGGTCAAAGTTATCACAAAGGTGATGACTTTCATGTTAAAAAACTTAGGTTGTAATCCATCGGGTTCTCCAATCAGGTTAAAACAAGTTAGCTTTTTAGCTCGTCGCAGCCCAAAGTATAAATCATAACTACTTTTGATTGGACAGCCATACATCCAGTGAGTACTCCGACTGGACGGCAGACGCTGGTATAAACCTGCAGCCCTCCACCCCCTTGTCCTCACGGAAACGCGTGAGGCGCAAACTCAGCAGCTCCGAAGAGGAGGAGGAAGAGAATGAGGATGAGGAGGAAAAGCAGCAAAGTGACGAGGAGGAAAAACCTGGGAAGAAAAGCAAAGAGAAAGCCAAGAAAGCAAAGAACAAGACACCCAAGGTGAGTTGTTTATTGCTCAGACACACTACTTTATATTCTGTCACTGAAGAAATCTAATGACCGATATTTAAAAACTTGTTCATACATACTCGTATAACGTTTTACATCTTGGTGCTTCAAACAGCGTCCAAAGGCCAGACCATCCATTAACAGGGAAGTGTCCAATGAGTTCAGACCGTCACTGTGGATCACTGATGTCATTCCCAGGAAGTCTCCTTTTGTTCCACAAATGGGTGACGAGGTATGTAACGTTAGAGAGGCTCTTTACAGGATCATGACCTTGGCTTGGATATGTTTTCATGTCTTCCCCACAGAGCACTGGGGTGTACAACAAATGACAGTATTTATAAAAAAAAATATTAAAGGTCCCATATTTTACGCTTTTTCCATGTTTAATTCAAAGTCTTGATATCCATAAAAATGTTTTTTAGTTTTAAGTACTAAAAACAATCTCAATATAGTTTTACATCTCTCTTCAGCTTCTCTCTGGAGCTCCACTAAGAACTGTCTGCCTTAACGGCACATCGATATCAATGACTCTCTTCAGATTGGCTGACTTTCCTAATCTTAGAATTCGTTGTGTCTGTCAGGTGATATACTTCCGGCAGGGACACGAGGCCTACGTTGAGGCTGTGAACCGGAGTGAACTCTATCCCATCAACTTAGAAAAACAGCCCTGGAGGAAAATGGAGCTGCGGGTAAATAAGAAGATAGAGAAATGTTCCCCCTCGATGGGTTTTAAAGAATACACATAACTCTCAAGTTTGAAAAGTTGTACCTCTTCTACAAAGTCTTTACTAAAAATCTGATTCATATTTTTATTGTAAATCTTGGAGCTACACATTTTATGTAAATCCTGCTGTGTGTTTTGTAGGACCAAGAGTTTGTAAAGATCACTGGAATCAAATATGAAGTCTGCCCTCCAACACTTTGCTGTCTGAAGCTGACTCTTATTGACCACGGCACCGGCAAAATCACAGACAAGTCGTTTTCTGTCAAGTAAGCTGCTCAGTCACTCCAGATACCTCTCCTGAGAAACATATTAAATGTTGCTGCTTTTCTTATCTCATCAACCACCTGACATCAAGGTGGCTTTTCCTGGAGTCTTGTTTGAATTTAATGTATTTCACATATATGATTCAAAAAATGTGCTCAAAATTTGTATCCAAAGTTCTGTGTTCATAATTGTGATTGTCCTGTTTACTAGTTTTCTCCTACTTTACTGTGTATTTATTACGATGATCCAGCAGTAGATTGACAAACACAACGTCTTGAATGTAAGTTGTAGTTTCCCATCAAAGTAACTGATTTTACCTCCAGGTATCACGACATGCCAGATGTGATTGATTTCCTGGTGCTGAGGCAAAGTTATGATGAGGCGCTCCGTAGAAACTGGCAACCAAGTAAGAAAACCCAATAGTCCTTGTTAAAAAAAAAAGGTCCTCTGTATATCTGTTCAAACGGTTAAAAAAGGATAAATCTGATTTTAATAACATTTCACACAGACCAAGAAGTATTGTTTGTGAAGCATTGTCCTAGTTTGAACGGTCCTTTTTTTTTTTCTTTCTTCATTGCCGTTTCTCATTTGAGATGTTTAGAAAAGATTCTTTCAAAAGATTCAGCAGTGCAGTCACTCGTACAAACAGGTGCCAGGCATTTTTCCTCCATTGGCTGAACTTGATAATGTTTTCTTTGTTGCAGACGACAGGTTTCGCTCGGTGATAGATGACGCCTGGTGGTTTGGGACCATCGTCTGTCAGGAGCCCTACCAGCCGGAATACCCAGACAGCCTCTTCCAGTGCTTCAAAGTCACGTGAGAAAACACATATTGTCAGGATAAAGTAGTTCCTGGGATACTGTGATGGTGACAGTACCACCAATACAAGTATTACCTGGTTTTCAACACAAACTGCTCTTGCCCTTTTTTTTTTTTGCCCTTCACTGTATAAAGTAAAGCTTGGAAACTGTGCACCTTCTGATACAGCAATGAGGGAAGTGAAACTTCTAGCTGACATTTTGGGATTCAACGATGTAACAAATTTATTGTGGAGTATATTGAGATGAACTTCTATAGCATGCAGAATTATCAGCCAGTCCGTGTCTTGCTGTCCCCTAGTGGCTATTAATAGTCACATGACAGTGTCATGTCTATTTTCCCTTTTCAATCGCAGGGTACCTGCTCTGCTCAACTCCACTTTGCATTTTTCCATTTTTTTTTTTAAATTATTTTATTTAGAGTTATGGATAAAATCTGGTTCTTTGTTTGGTATCACATTTGTGGAGGTTCCAAGTGAGCTCAGCCCATATTAAAAGGTGACGTGAAAACAGTGCAGACTGCAGAGTGGTCAGAGAGAATCATTACATTGTCAAGCTACTATACTATATACTATACTAGCTGCATTTTTTTTTTTTTTTTTTATCTAACTAGACTACTAGATTAATGGTATTCTTAACATTGTAGACATTCTTTTGTTTGGTTGCCAAGTTTTTCCTTATTTGTGTGCGTCGCGTTAAAAATTATACCGGTAGTTTCACAATGCGTAACTAATTAACTAAAAAAAAAAAAGCTAGCACTTCATGTATTGCAAGCATGATAGTTGACTGTGAAAACATTCTTTCTTTATTGTTTTGACCATGGGGGGGGGGGGGGGGGGGGGGGGGGGGGGGGGGGGGGGGGGGGGGGGGGGGGGGGGGGGGGGGGGGGGGGGGGGGGGGGGGGGGGGGGGGGGGGGGGGGGGGGGGGGGGGGGGGGGGGGGGGGGGGGGGGGGGGGGGGGGGGGGGGGGGGGGGGGGGGGGGGGGGGGGGGGGGGGGGGGGGGGGGGGGGGGGGGGGATGGGACAATGGGGAAACTGAGAAACTGAGTCCTTGGGATGTGGAACCTATTCAAGATGATGGTAATAAAGACTTCTTGCTAGCTTTCTGCTGCTGTCACATGACGCACTGTACTGCAGTCTGTTTACCAAGTATGGGGAATGGGTTTCATGGCATATTGAGAAAGTCTGTTTCTGCTGCACAGCCCAGCAGCCAGAGACAGAAGGAGGAGGTATCCCTGTGACAGCAGATGAGATGAGGGAGCTGATGTACAAGCCTCTGCCAGGGGAGTGGGGGGAGAGGAGCAGGGATGAGGAGTGTGAACGCATCATCACTGGCATCGACCAGCTCATCACTGTCGGTGCGTATGCATGAAGACACTTTAACTCACCTTTTTTTCACCTTAACTCGCATATTCCCTCCTTCATGTGTCGAGTCAGATTTTCTGTCTTTTCCTCAAATCAGGGCACCTGTAGGTTCCTTTTACTCTGAAGGGGTTCTGACCTTCCTGTATGTTTGTGCCACAGGGATTGCAGCTCCGTTCTCTGGTCCCGTGGACTTGATCCAGTATCCCACCTACTGCACTGTGATTGCCTATCCCACAGATCTGGGCACCATCAGACTGCGACTTGTGAACAGATTCTACAGGTCAGTCCCTCCAGTCTTTCCTTCTTTCTTCACCCCCCTGAGAATCCGCACTGTTGACCGATATCCGTCCATGAAATATCCTCAGCTGATGTTTTGTACAGATTTTGAAGACAGTGTATTTACTCACCTCTGGTGGTCCACAGGCGCCTCTCAGCATTAATTTGGGATGCCAGGTATATTGCACATAACGCCCGCACTTTCAATGAGCCAAGAAGCAAGATTGCCCACTCTGCAAAAATGATCACAAATGTCCTCCAGAAATTTGTCAAGTACGTGTTACTGGTCGTTTTTCTAACAAACACTCTCATGAAGATAACATTATGACAAGTGCAGTCTCTTTCAATTGTCTCACATTGTCTCACTTTCCCAGTAATCCAAGCTGCACAGATATCATGGAGATTTACAGTGCTGTGGAAGACATGGACGATGATGATGAGGTCAGTCTGGATAGATTAACTAGCTTTTGTTATTTAGTATGATGTTTGTTGATTTCTCATGTGCTGCTGTTAAAATACAACATACGTTTGACTACAAAATACAATACTGTGCACACGTTGGCAATACATGTAAGAAATAAACTGTATGGCATTATGAAAAGGAAACTGAACATCTAAAGTGTCTAAAACTTTTGCACAGTAGTGTATGTGCAAATAACGAGTGACAGAAGAAATCAAGAAAACCTAAATTGCCTGCAAGCAGTTTTAATTGATTATTGGGAAGGTAGTTTTCCATTTTTTTGGCAGTTATCTGGGATCACATCATGTGAAGATGTAATAGTCGTTTGGTTAATGATCACATTTAAGTAATTCATATATGACTACTGCCTCCAGGAAGAAGACGCGGAAGCACCTGGAACGTCTTCAGGACACAGACTGCGTCAGGTAAATAGATATATAAAGTAGGGGACATCCAAGGATACGCATGAAGAAATAAAGTATAATCATCAATATTTTTTAACTGTATTAGTTCACCAGTGCCGTCACCCTGACGCATATGATTGTTTTGATGTTGCATGATTTTCTCTGTCTCCTTGATCATTGCAGCGCTCTGTAGAGGTGGTGCCAGACAGAGATGCCTGGAAGGAACAGTGCAAGAATCTGCTCAACTACATATTTGAGTGTGAGGACTCCGAGCCGTTCAAGCATCCAGTGGATCCTCAGAACTATCCAGTAAGTTGTGAGGGAACAAACATCATTGCGAGATGTGTGCTTCAGTCATTTTGGAGGTCTAAATCGTGTGTGTGTGTGTGTGTGTGTGTGTGTGTGTGTGTGTGTGTGTGTGTGTGTGTGTGTGTCTCCAGGACTATCATAACATCATTGATACACCAATGGACTTTGGCACAGTGAAAAAGACCCTGGAGGAAGACCACTATGACAACCCTATAGAGCTGTGCAAAGACACCCGGCTGATATTTGCCAATGCTAAAGCCTACACACCCAACAAACGCTCAAAGGTACGGGGTAATTAAAGTCTGCGGAGGAATGTTAATCGATTGAAACCACATCTGGATTCAAATTTTAGATCAAAGTGCTAAGTTATTAATGGTTTTTACTTCATACTTTATATTTTAGCTCATCTGCTCCACATTTTCTGTTCTTTTTTTGTTGCTCTGTTGTAGATTTACAGCATGACCTTGCGGCTCTCTGCCTTCTTCGAGGAGCACATCCGAACAGTCATATCTGAGTACAAAACAGCTGTCAAAAGCAGTGACAGGCTCCGCCGCAGTCAGAGGTTTCGCAAGAAAATGCAGCAGCCGGATCAGCCCACCACCACATCAAGGTCTGTTTCAGTTCCGCCCGTCCTCAGCTTATCTGCTCAATATTTATCATTTAGCATCCATTGTACTTCAAAGTCGGTGCATTACAATCTGGTTTATGTACTTTTGTGTTGCGACTTGTTTCTTTCTCCCTGCCAAACTAGTTAACACAGGGCAAAAATACTTTATTTGAAACTTTTGAGGCGTTAACGTGTCAGTTTCTGGGTCATTTGATGGCACATTTACATGTTAACCAATCTGATAAAAAGTTTGTGTCCCCTGTTCTCAAGTCATAAGAGGGCTGCAGTTAAAACTCAGGAAAAAGTGGAGTCAGCGTCGGTGACCAAATCTACCTCAGCCAAAGTGTCCGTTCCTGAGAGGGCCAGGAGGAGTCGAAGCAGCAGCTCAGGTCACAGCTCCTCAGAGGACGAATCCGGCTCCAAGGGTGCTTCATCAACACCAGGTACGAAGATGCTGTGACTCTCAGCGGGTTCTTTTATAGAAGCTAGGTCAGTTTTTTTTTTTTAAACAGATGTGTCATTTCACATTCACGGTGAAGATGTCAGAACAATTGTTGGAATTGTCTGAAACTCAAAGTTGATGTATGAAGGTGTACAGTTACAACTCGAGTTTTAACTGTTCCTGACGCAATAACTTGTAATGTCTGCTACTGTACTTCAGTTATAGACAAGTGAAGCGTCAACACTTCTAAAACTCATTGAATTGTGTTGCGGTAAACCGATCTTCTCGGTCCCGGCACCCCACTGGTGGAATGAACTCCCCACTAAAGTCTAGACAGTCGACTAAATGTACATCTTTCACTGCACAATGAAAACAAGTGTTTTCTGACTGGACCTCAACATCCCATGCTCGCCTCCATCTCATACCCTACTGACTCTTGATGACATCTAATGCTTTTATTGTAAGCTGTAAATAGCTTTATATATTTCAGAATCTGACAGTGAGAGTGAACTGAGTGAGTCTGAGGAGGAGAAACGTCCAGGTTCATCAAGACACCACCAACACAGACAGAAAGCAAGAGTTACAAGAAGCAACCATGCCAAGAAGAGGAGAAAAGGTCAGGAGAAAAACCCATAAACACGATACTGCGACCTTCTTAAGTTGTGTGTTAAAAGAAATGTCCCTGGAAATCTATTGTTGTTGCTAGTTGCTGAGAGCGACAGTGAAGACGAGGAAGAAGAGGAATTTGACAGTGAAGGTGAAGATGGAGAGGTGTCTTCTCAGTCTTCAGATTGTCGCTACCCCAGCAGGACTAAAAGCAGCAGGAGTACACGGCTGACCAGAAACAGTGCTGCTGAAGACAGGAAACGGACAGGTAAACGGGACTGAGTGTCTTCAGCCTCAAACCCATCAGACCAAACAACCCACTAGTCAATATGTGTGACCACCATCTGGATGGTTTGTTTTTCAGAGGGCCGACCGGAAGTGAACGGTCACGGCAGCAGGTCGTCTCGCAGGGAGAGACGTCACCACCGGGACTCTGACCGAGCCACGTCTCAGGCCTCCGACCGGGATGAAGTCACAGTCCGCAGGTCACTCAAGAGAAAGACCGCAAGGGCAGCTGTGAATAAGATCAAGCTCCTCGAAGCATTGGACGAAGAGTACGAGGAGGAGGAGGAGGAGGAGGAGGAAGAAGAAGAGGAGAAGAAGCCAACAAGGAGCAGCAGCCGCCTGCATCACACAGCAAGGAGCGGCAAACGCACTGCGGTGATCCAGAGCAGCTCAGATTCAGATGGAGAGTCGTCAGCAAGGGGTAAGCTAACGCTTTTCAAAGTCACAGTATGGAAATACGGATACATTGTTGTTGCACTTTGATTTTTAAGCCATCTTACATCATTTTTTTTTACTAATTTCTGCCCTTTTTCTATTTTGTAGCATCTGAGAATACAAAGGAATCAGGTGTTGAATCAAAGGATGAGGAGGATGGTAATGACAGCGATGCTTCATCCTCCTCCCAGAACAAACAGAACGGAGACTCAAAGTCCTTCAAACGGAGGACACCGAGACAAGCTGCCAAGACGAAGGGAAATGGTGAGAAATGTCCTCATCACTCATATTTTAGTGTCTGCAGTGGTTTTTTTTTTAACTGTGGTGACGTGACAGTCAGTCTAATCAGTTGGACTTTTTCCTTCTTCATGTGCAGATACTTTGTCCCATGTGAACGGACACAGTGCAAAACATGACAAGTCTGAGAGCAACTCTGAGCAAGAGGAAACGGCAGAGGAGAGCTCTGGAGAAGCTGAGGAGGAGGAACGGGAACCCGTGTCTCGGAAATCCTCTCGAAGCACAGCGACCACTCCAGCCAGGAAAAGTAGGATTAAAAGTGAGGAGGAAGAGGATGCGAAGGACACTGAACGCCGGACCACACGACACAAACCTCACGTAAGCTCAGACGAAGACGACAAAGACCACAGTTCCCAGAAACACCCACACCAAAATGGAAGAAATGTGGAGGAAGCAATCCACAGTGACTCCAAGAAAAAAAGTAAAAGTTCACCGTCAAAAAGCCAAGACAAACAAAAATCTGCCTCAACTAATAAACGACATGGTGCAGAATCAGATGAACTCAGCGATTCTCCAAAGAGATCCGGCCCACGCAAGAAAAGACTGAGAAAAGACGAAGAGCAGGAAGTAGAGAGCAATCGCTCCAGTGAGGACTCTGAGGACGACATAAAGACAAAGAGGTCAACAAGAAACCAGAGTAAAAGCAAATGGCCCCATGGTGACACGTCTGCTTCAGAGAGCTCAGAGCAAGAGTACAAACCCAAGAGGAAGTCGAGGAGGAAACGCTCCACCGGCTCATCAGACGAGGAGTCGGATAATTCAGAGAACACATCAAACAGACGGCCGTGCCTCCGAGCCCTCCCAAAAAAGAAATACACCAGCGACAACTCTCTCTCTGAGGAAGACTCCGCTTCTGTGAACCAGGGCAGACAGAGAAATGGTAACAAAACCACCACAGAGTCGAAGGAAGACTGGAACAATGCAAGAGTGTCTAACAGAAGCTATCTCAATGAAACCAGGAATCAGCCATCTTCCAAGAGAAAACGCATTTACACCTCAGACTCTGACGACGGGCAGGAGGAGGAGGGAGAGAAAGAGCCGGTGCCCGAGAACAAGGAAACCAGCAGGTCGGGCTCCTCGAAGCGCTCCAAAAGGGAATCCAAACAGGAGGGCGGCAACAGCAACGAGAAGGACACGTCTTCCCACTCTGACTCCAGCGAAGAGGAGGACGACGACGCCGCTCGTTCGAGGAGGCCGAAGAAACCCAGAAAGCAGCCAAAACACAAGCGAAAGGAGAGCTACAGCAGCAGCAAACACAGTTCGGACTCGGAAAGCGAGAAGTCATCTTCAGCCTCTGAAAAGTCACTTGCCAGCTCAGGGTCCCACAGCAGTCCAAAGAGGAGAAGCCGCACGCGGTCCGGGGTCGGTGAAAAGACCGCCGGCCGCCAGCTAAGGCAGCGCCGCCACCGCGCCGCCTCAGAGGACGAGGACAGCGACGAGTCGTACAGCAAACCGCAGCGAAAGACGCGCGTGAACACCCGCAACCGAGGGAAGCGGACGGTAAATTATCACGACAGCGAATGAAGGACGCAGCGGCTGCGAGTACAAGGCTTCAGAGGGAGGACGAAGAGGGACAGTAACTGGAGACCTCAAAAGACACGTGATGGCCACGTTATGGTAGTAGCACTGGAGTCCTCGAGAGAAAATGCTGTGAATCTGTTTCATTCAGGGATATTTATATTTTCTATGAAAAACACGTTTGTAGATGTAATACAAATTCAAGCATTTGAACTGCTGGTTTTCACAAGGATACAGAGCAAAACACATCCTCCCATCCTGCTTGTTGTTATTTGGCCAGCAGAGTAAACCATTCTGGGGAATCTTGTCAGCTTGGGTGCTATCTAATATACCTCTGTTTAATCAAGCATTTTGCTGGCTTGCACTAAGATACACTGTAATGAGGTATTTCATACACTAGTTTTGCATTAGAAACTCAGGGGTCAACTAAGTTTACTGTAGTCTCAGACATGCAGTTGTTTTTTTGAGCTAAGGTAAGGACAAGAAACGATTCCAGGTCGGCAGATGTCCAAGCACATTCACTGGGACAAAGTAAATCCATGTTCAGACTTTGGACTACAGCACTCCTTTGTAAATCCACACACTTAATGCTTGACTGTATTGTGAGTTGATATGAGCCAAATGAACGAAACATAATTCTTTTCCCCGTGCGTTTCTTTTTTTTTTTTTCTTTTTTTTTCCCCTTCGGATTTGTGTTGTTTTCCAGTGAATAGGTGTAAATATGTGATCGAGAACAAATTTGTCTGAACGGCTTCAGTCAGTAGCAAAGCGTTTATTTAAATTTGAACTTTTCTTTTCTATTTTCTTTTACATTTAACTGCATTGTCTTGCCATATGTCACAAATTGGTACCTTTTTGCCAAGTACAAGTAAACAAAAGTACTTCGTGCAAAATACTGTGATTTCTCATATTGGGAAGACCTTTTTATCGTTGTCCTGTGTTACCGACCTTCAGTATTAAAATTCTTTTTCAGAGTTGACTTAAAACATTTTGCCAGTCACATGGTTCTGTTTTGTTTCGGGGGAGGTTTCTAAATGCAGTCGCTTTATGACGTTTTTTGCTTAATGTTTTTCGTACTACACCTTTAATAAACCGATTTCACAGGAAACTATTAATGCAATGTGGTCGTGGAGTGCAATGAACGAGTTATTCTTCCTATTAATAAAGACATCATTTCTAGGTGTATTCTGTGTTGGACTTAATCTTATGCATGAGCGTAACTTTTTATACTTCTGTAACATGACACACAATCTTTTTTTCTCTTACGGAGACCTGCCTAAGTGACAAATTAGTCCATTGTGGACTTTTTTTTTTAACTTAAATATTGTCAGGTATAAATTTGAAACCAAAAATAACTAAATCAACACTATTTGTGACTTTATGGTGTGTTGGAGAGGGAATTAGTTTTAGCTTATAGTCGGATTCAGCTTGTAAAAGGAAGGCAAAGGTTTCCTGACTGCTTTCAATGACTTTATGTCAAGATTTAAATAATTTTGCGTCCATGTGTTGAGGTATCAGTCTCCGTTTTATTACAATTTATTACAATTGTAATAAATTGACGTGAAAACTGAATATAACAGAGACAATCTCGGTTCTGCAAGTGTACTCTGCCTCTGATTAGACCAGGGACCGATACCCTCTAAAGATATTTGGAGGCGCACAGAGAGAACAAAATAATTGATTTCTTGATCAAACATTTACAATATATTCATCAGCTTCAGATGAAATGGTTCAAATCTAAAACCTTTGTGCGTTTTTGTTGTCTAGATTATTTCGCGGTGTTGTTTGATCTGACATTACCCTCTCAAATTGTGTAATTAATCCATTTTCATACAAAATATAAATGTATGATTTTATACATGTACGTATAAAATTTTATGAAATATAAAAAATATATTTATATTTTTATATTATATATATATATAAAATATAAAAAACATGTATAAAATACACTTTTATACATGTATGATTTATATTTATAAATAAATATTTAAAAAAGGGCTTTTATTATTAAAAGCCTTTCGTCACTTCCGTGTGTCGACATCGCGTAATGATTTTCGGTAGCTCGCCGCACTTTCGACAGATTTTAAATAGTACAACTTGATTATTGTGACGTTTCCAACATTTCCAAACTGTATTAGGATTCCTAATAGCACAGGTGCACAGTGTCACCCACTTTTCTTTGCTATAAACGGCACTTTCTTTTGATACGTATTTATATATCCTTCGACGAAAATACCAGCTTCAACCGTGAACTAGATTTACCCGGCTGGCCGGTGAGCTAACATGTGAGCAGTAATGTTTACCAGGTGTGCAGGCACATTTCATGCACGATGAAGAAGACAGGTAGCCTTTAATTTCACCGAAGAGAAAGGTTTACAGTATATTAACACCGTTTAAATCATAGATGTACTTTTCTGTTGATTTTTTTTTTTAGAAACAGTCTGACGTTAAAGCTGAAGTTTAGCATGTCCTCTGTCAGCCGCTGTCAGCACAGTTAGACTCAGTTCACAACAAAACGCAGCAGCTTGAGGTCCCCCAAAAAAAAAAATGTCTCCGTGTAAAAGGCTGCTTTACCTCGTGAAGCACAGGAACCTGTGGACGTGTGCTCGGAGAAATGTCACAACATGGTCAGCTGTTGGAGCTGCTTTCAATGCAAAACCTCTCAGGAGACTGGACATGTCCCAGAAAAACGTGGTTGGTGTTTTGTCTTTCATGTTTGTATGAAGTTACAACATTTCTCTACAGTGAAATACTTTGCCATGACATTACCTCTCTCTCTCTCTGTGTGTGTGTGTTGCAGGGTTTGTTTGGAGTGACAGAGTTGAGCTGTCCTGCAGGTTTCCAGGTGGTCACGAAGGCAGCTCTGAAGAACACAGAGCACCTGGTGCACAAAGCTCGTTCCTGTTGTCCAGGATCTGAGACAGTGGAGTCGTTTGACCAGCTGTCAGACGGTTTGTGTAAAGTGGCTGATCTGGTGAGTTCAATGTCCAAAATGTGTGAAAGCTTTGCAGCACAATTGGGCAGCTGTGTAGTTTGAGCTGTTGCTGTTTTTCAGTTTTCTATCAAGTTTAAGCGTCATAGGGGGATAGTTATAGCGAGTTTTCATTCAAGAAAAGGAAAGAGGTTTGCAGCGAACCGAGTATCAGTGTTGCGGATGTTTGAAGGAGACTCCAATCCACTTACGTAAAATAAACAGCACGTCTGTGAGGCTGAATCATGATAAATCACAAATGATCAGCCAAAAAGACACACAGGCTGATATGAGCGGGTATGAAAACTTTTACAGAACACAATGATAAATTGAGATAAATTAAACATGGCTCTTCTTTTTTTTAATACTCGTTAATGTTCACCGTTTCAGTGCTCTGATGTCAGTGTGGATGATTAACTGTCAAATATCTTGCCTCTTTGTCACAACTATAAAAAGTGTTCGGTAACTACATTTGAGAGATCGTTGCGAAAAATGTGATGTTATCTGTACTGTGCACACAGATTATATGCAAACAATATCAGCCCATGTATCGATATCGTAATTGTTTTTCCTCCTGATATCGGTATCGGCCCCCAAAAGTCCAGTGTCGGTCTGGCTCTTGTGACGGTGTGTGCTCGATTATCAAGAGATATTTTGATATGCGTGTTCGTCGGCTCGAAACCGACAAGAAACTGAAGTAGAGAAATTCTAAAGATTTGTTTGAGCTAATTTAGAAATAGTCACAGCACTTCTTAGTTTGTCCAGCAGGCGCCACTCACATGTTGATGTTTCAACTGTCCAGCTCAGGAAAAAAAAAAAACTATCAGTCTCTAAAATCCAACATCAGACTGGACTAATTATGATCCAGGTACATTTTCAACCAGAGAAGCTCATCGGCTCTAGCGGTGATTAATTTGTAGCAAAAGTGACCTTGTGACTCAAATTCTACATAATTCCTGCGTAATATCTTTGGTGTTTCTTCCCTCCTGAAATGTCCTGCTTATCATTTTTGCTACTTACTGTCATTATTAATTTAAGGTTTGATTATTCTCCTCATACGCAGGCAGACTTTGTAAAAGTTGCTCATCCAGATCCGGCGTTCCGGGAGGCGGCGGAGAAGACGTGCATCGAGATCGGCACAGTTGTGGAGAAGTAAGACTCAGTGTGTTCTGATCTCAGCTTTTACAAATGTTTTTCACCGCTGCACAACACCAACCATGTCCACAAAGTCTTTTAATATGCTGCTGACAACAACAACAACATAATGCACGTCATGAAACGGAGTTTCCTGTACGTTTCGGTTCCTTCGATGCCCTTCGCAGATGTTTATGTTTGCTCGCTGTATGTTTCAGACTGAACACCAATGTTGAGTTATGCAAGAGCCTCAAAAATCTGCTGGACAACCAGAATATTTTGTCTCAGCTGGACCCAGACACAAGGTAACTCTGCTGTGGAGGTCGTTGAGACGACTGTGTTTAAAGATGTGTTGTTTATCTCTCTCAACAATTATATCAATATCTAATGATGATCGCGTTTGCCTTTTGTAGGCGAGTGGCCGAGTTGTTCATGTTCGACTTTGAAATCAGTGGAATTCATCTGGATGACAAACTGGTGAGTTTGTGAGGTCACGTTAAACACACGGATGTGAAAATAGTTCTCACTGATATATAAAGACAATTTTAATAATGCCCTCCTGTACAGCGTAACATATTTACCGAGGTCTCTGCTCTTTTTCCCCCCACAGAGAAAAGAGGCTGTCGGTCTTCACGTGAAGCTGTTGGATCTGAACAACGAGTTTTTGGTCAGCTCTCACATGCCGAACAGGATCGCCAGGTCGGCGATTCCTGAGCATCTCCACCTGCACTTTGCAAGTGAAGGAAACTTCATACAAGTTGGGGGATTACATGCAGATTCCCCCGATGACCTGGTGTGTATTTATCCTGGGTCACTGGAACCCTTCTCACTTTGGCCAGCAGGTGGCGCCTTTACCATTTCACAGAGCATTAGACTGGCTTTAAGAGCAGGTTTAAGTTATTAGAAGCCTAATTGTGCTAATTGAAAATCAAATTCTCTGTCAAGACGTTAATAATCTTTTTGAAAATATTTCAGCAGGACTTTCTTTCAAAATCACAAATTCATTCATTTTCATGGAACTTTCTGACCCTGATGTTGTATCATTGTAGGAATATGATTTATTCATGTAAACCTATTTATTTTAAACTGACTACAAGCGACAGACATGTAAGAAAAAAATTGTGAAAATTAGAAATCGGTGTATTTCAGCAAAGCGGTCTACAGTTTAATAAATAAGGCATAATATTTGAAAATACACTCAAGAATAAAGTAATAATTGATGATCTGTATCTGATCAATCAAAGATCTCGCAATCTTTTCCCTCTAATGGTTTATCAATATATTGTTGAGTTTTTGTTGTTGCTGTTGCTCTACACCTTTACAGGCTTTTTTTTTTTTTTTTTTTTTTTTATCTGCTGAGTTTAAAATGTTTTGTGTACAATGACACTATATTGTATCATGAATTTTTCTCCGTCCTCTCTTCCACTCTGTAGGTGCGAGAGATTGCCTACAGGATTTACCTCTATCCCAACGCAGATCTGATGGACTGTCTGGAAGAGCTGCTGAAATGCAGATACAAACTGGCTAAACTGGTGGGCTACGAGTCGTACGGACACCGAGCCCTGAAGGGAACGATGGCCAAAACACCAGGTTAGTAAACATCTCAGTCAGTATAGTTATAATTAGTCAGTGCAAGTATTATATCATCGTTTGACGATTCACATTTCATTGTTTGAAAAATAACAGTTGGTAATAGTATAAACTTTAGAGGTTCAATACAAGCTGCAGAAATGAGTTTTTAAAGCTGCTTCGTTTGTGAAAGTTTTTGTCTGAGAGTTCACATACGGCACCTTTATCCTTATTTCCCTTTGCAGAGACAGTGATGAGCTTTCTTCAGCTGTTAACAGACAAGCTGTCAGACAGGTACGGTCTTCTCTTAAATGTTTTTGGCTAAAAAAGGCACTGATCCAATAGTCCGTTTTTATATCATGACATCATTTTTGTTGTATCTTGTGTTTCAGGACCGTTAAAGGCTCTTTTAAATCAATGGTTCCCTTTATAGTTAAACTGAAGTTGGTGGGACATTGAACACAGCATGATTCCCAAAGGCCTATATTACAAAAAAAAAAAAAGAGTGACACAGATTTATTTTAACTTGTGTATGATTTTAATTTAATCAGTTCTTGTCATGTTTCCACAAGTGAGTTACATTCAGGAGGCCTCTGGCTTTTAGTGTTCTTGTTTTTGTTCAAGTGTCTTCTGTGTGCCTGGGATTCCTCAAACAGTCCCAAAAATATGCAACTCAGGTGGACCAGGTGACTCTAAATTTCCCACAGGTATGACTGTGAGCCTGGCAGCCTGTCCAGGGTGTTTCCCTGCCTTCAGCCAAATGCATGCTGGGATAGGCTCTGCCCCCTGTTGACCCCGAGAGCAGAGATAGGCGGGTGAAGCCAGGAATGAATGCCTCCAGTCAATTAGCTCACAACTTGTTTGGTGTTTTTCTTTTTATCTCCAGAACGGCAAAAGACTTTAAGATGATGAGAGACATGAAGAAGAAGCTCAACCCTCGTAACTCTGTGAGGGAATTTTTTTTTGGAAACATGTTCTTTGCAACTACACAACACTAAATTCAGTGAACCCTGATATAAATATCACACAGTATTAATGTATAATGTACTATTACAGCGCTTCATTCTGTTTTAGATTGATTCATTTTGAACTGTTTGATATCACATACAAATAAAATACTGTGTACTGTTACAGAAGTTAATGCCCTGGGATCATCCGTTCCTCAGCGGTGTCTTGCGTGCTGAAAGGTGAGTATTTGGCTTTTAAGGAACTTATTTATTTTTCAGCCTGCTGTCATTTGATAAAGTCATCTTGATCTGTATCTTTGTGATGGTTTTTCGATTATTTGTAATTCCATATTGCAGCTTGGTTCTGATTGTTCTCGTGTCCCAGCTCATCCTCGGGTGTCACTTGTCACAAAAGCATGGGAGCTGTCAGGATGTTGTCTCTGACTGCGGTTCTGATTCAGGACAATATAATCTGGTCTAAACAACCTTTTCTCCTTAAATTTGTGGTTCTTCTATTGTTTGAGGCAGTGGTACTTTCGGGCAACTTTTGTGATGCTTGTGTGTTTGAAGCTGAGATCCAGAGCATTTTGCAGGTGAAATTTGATAAGTGTCTACGTTGCTGTGGTGAAAATGTTCCATGTGTAGTCCTATACAGGAGGACTACACATGTTGATTTTTCATCTTTATCACTGGCTGTGATGTGACGTGTTGTTGTGATGTTGTTCTTATTCCACCTGATGGCAGCCGGTGCTTCATGTGACTCTTCTTCTCATTAGCCCCTTTTCTACTCTCAGTACAGCCGCCACTCTACTCCACTCCAGTCATTTTTGATAGGTGGCACTTTTCTAGATTTCATTTTCCACTGCAGATCGAACCCTTATTGCAGTAAAATGAATGTAGCGAGGCTGCATGAAACTGTCATGATGTCATCTTCAACACACGCACATGAAAAAAGGAGAATATGAAGGGGATGCTGCTCTTTATTCTCAATATGTGGCTGTTTGTCACAGCAGGCTAAAGAAAACAAGACAAAAGACTGCTGAAAAAAACAGGAGTTGTCTGTGAATAAAAAAAAAATTGCTGTTAATTTAGCGTGGCCAAATAAATATGGCCGTTTTGTGCAGGATTTCCTGTTGCACTCACAGGGATTGTGACTATTCTTTCAGCAGAGTTTCACATCAGCTTTAAGTATCAGCTCAGCTCACATTGAAGTTCAACGGAGGTGATGCAAATAAAAGTGCCAGGTACGAGGCTCAAGCCACAACTTCACCCCAATGGAAAATCAAACAAAGCAAGTCCGGCTGAGCCGGTACTGACAGCGGAAAAGGTGCGAGTGAGATTTCGCTTTAGTTTCACCTTCAGATCACAAAAAATGCTGAGTGTCATGAAAACAATAACAGTGATAAGTATCTAATCATTTAAAATATAATGCTGTTTTTTAGCCCTAATATTTTTTACTTTTAGACAAGCACAATTTATGGCAATCTTCCAACAAGAGCTCTGCATAAAATTTGAGTTTTACAAAGATTATAATTTTAAAGAAATGTTTTGTCTACCCCGTTTAAATGCAAAAGGAGGTCAGAAATACCTGTCTGAATATTATATTGCAGTCCACCACCACTAACCATAACCCCAGTGCTAACATGGCATTTTGACAGTGTCAAACAGAACATTGTGAAAGTAGAGTTTTTGGCAGAACAGTTATATTGAGTCGCATTAACTTGTGCAGGAGAAATAGTCAATTAGTACATTAGCTGATCAGTTGTAAGTCAGCTTACGTTGCAGAAATGTTAACCATTTGCTGGGTCAAAAATGAGAGCCGTTTCTGTTTGATAACAACTGGAAAAAGGAGAAATCTGACAGTCAGACGAGACAATAAATCAACACGTTATTCTATAAAAATAAATTGTTGCTGAACTTGACAGCTGCTTTTCATGTTGTAACAGTTCAGACCTGCTTTGTTGTTAATTGTATGACTTTATTAGATCAAGTTAAGCTGTCAGTGAAAATAAGGGTAGAGAGTGATGGAGGTTTCCAGGCCATGTTGGGACGCTGTGATTTATCCTCTTGCTCAAACAGTGATCATCTTTAGCACTCAGCAACTCAGTCTCAGAAATTCAAGCTGCAATAAGTTTAATTGTTATGAGGACCACTCTGTGTTTTCAACTTCTTACAGATTTCTGTTTTTAACGAACTGCACGGTTCCTTTCCAACTCTCACCAGAGACTAGTGACACTGGGCCAAATGCTCTGATTTGAAGTAAATGTTCATTGCAGACATTATAGATTCCTCAAGTGTCCTTTGGATTTAAGTGCTAACTAAAATGCGTGCGTGCGTGAGTGTGTGTGTGTTACCATGTGTTGGTGAGGCCTTCTGAGGAGGAGTGGGTCTGTTAGATTCTCCTCTTCTCACCTGTGCTGCCACTCTGTCAGCAAAGGAAGGTCCTAGTCTTCCTCTGTTTGTGGTTTTTGGTTCTGCTAGTTGGCAGAAGAGCCCTAAAAACTGAGATACAGTCTGATTGCATTAAAAAGCAGCTTCTGTTCCCGCAATATATATACACGCACGCACGCCACACATATTATTTTGTCTTCGTGAGGACATTCATTAACATAATGCATTCCCTGGCCATACAGATACGCTAACACACACATAGACCCACAAAGACTCCCCTTTAGTCACAATCCTGTGCCTTTTCTCTCAATCACACTTCTTTTCTTTTTATCTTCCATCAGTAACCGTTTGAATTGGAGATTGTTCAAACCATACTGAAGTGAGGTATAAAGTGTGTGCATGCATGGTGAACAGAGCCGTGCTCAGCAGCAGTCTGTTATTCATCA
This sequence comes from Brachyistius frenatus, assembly GCF_029030835.1. Classification (NCBI taxonomy): domain Eukaryota; kingdom Metazoa; phylum Chordata; class Actinopteri; family Embiotocidae; genus Brachyistius; species Brachyistius frenatus. Next base: position 5,103,773 of record NW_027210600.1, read on the forward strand.
CTGATAAGACGTGGTGTTCGAGCTGAACAGCAGGTTTGTTTTGGTGGTCTTTATTTAAGACGCCTTAAAGACAGCATGAATGGATTTATGTTCAGTGTGGGTGGCCTCAGGAGAGCCCACCAACCCTGAGCTCTGCTGCTGACCAGTTGCGATTACGTATAACGGCCAGGGGGTTGTTTAATCCAGACTGCTCAGTAACCTACTGCTCAGTAACCTGCAGCCCACCAAAGACAGACATATGGCCTGATTGAAACAGGGTGGGCTTTGTCATTCTTTCTTTATCTGGCCTTTACAATTGATTGAAAGTACCATAGTTCTGTAACAACAAGGGCCTTTTGTAACATTAGAGTTTATGTAGATGGGAAACATATTAGCACAACATACTAAAGAAAGATATAATAACCAGTATTTGTTTGTACACACATATAAAATAAACATGCGATACAGCCATTCATCCATTATCTAATACCCGCTTTATTCTGAACAGGGTCACGTGGGGATCCCAGCTGACTATTAGATACACCCTGAATGGATCGCCAGTCCATCACAGGGTCAACACAGAAAGACAGACAGACGACAGACTACCATTCACACTCATATTTACACCTACTGGCAATTTAGAATCACAAACTAATCTAACATGCATGTCTGTGGACGGTGGGAGGAGGCTGGAGTACCCGAGAAAACCCACACAGGCACTGGGAGAACATGAAAACTCCACACGGATAAGAACCCGGCTGAGGTTTGAACCCAGAACCGACTTGCTGAACCGCTTTTTTCAAGGAAAAGATTTAAATAGAAAGCCCTGGTAGAAAAGTACAACCTCAGCAGAACCTGCTGATGACTTTCTCATACTAGATAAATATCAGTGACCTCGTTGTCTGTTGGAGGATCAAGATGCTGAAGATTTAAAATGGCTGCTTCTTTCATCTTTGAATTCTGGTTTGTCTTTTGGTCATTACAGGTTCAACATCGAGCCCAGCCTGTACAGTCCCTACTTTTCTTTGGGTGCCTGTATGGAGGGTTTGAACAACCTCTTCTCTCAGCTGTATGGCGTCACCCTCATGTCTGAACCTCCCAGCGCTGGAGAGGTGTGGAGCGAGGACGTCCGCAAATTGGTACATCGTTTTAAAAGTGCAAAACGTCTTTGACTGTGTTGGTTCTTTGTGCTCATGAAGAGTCAGGGCCTTTTTTTGAGTAACTGAATTTTGGTTTATGTCCTCCTTTAGACCAAAGGGTGTGTTTTTAACGTACGATGATATCTGTGTGTCTCCAGGCTGTGGTGCACGAGACAGAGGGATTACTGGGACATATCTACTGTGACTTTTTCCACAGGCCAGATAAACCTCATCAGGTACGTAAATGTATACACACACACACAGGACCTACTGATTTTTTTTACTTTTTTTTTTTTTTTTTACAATGTCTGTTTATTTCCTTCTTTATTTTGCTGTTGGTTTTATCTGCTGTTTTTCTTCATTCAGATTAAAGGTCCAATATTCTTTCTTGAAAAAGCAAAATAAAAGCCAGTGATATTTGTGCTTGTGCTATTTTCCTAGATATATCAGCCATTTTTTAAATCTATTTCATCCCTCACTACTGTCATCCTGGCCTCACTGCTTCCTTTTCCTCCTATCCCGTCCCAGGACTGTCACTTCACTATCCGTGGCGGCCGTTGGTGCCAGGAGACGGGCCAGTACCAGCTGCCGGTTGTGGTGCTGATGCTGAGCCTGCCACACCCCACCAAGAGCGCCCCCACCCTGCTCACTCCTGGCATGATGGAGAACCTCTTCCACGAGATGGGACACGCCATGCACTCCATGCTGGGACGCACTCGCTACCAGCATGTGACAGGTGTGAGGACACACACCCACTGAACATAATGGAAACTGTTACCACGTGCAGCTTAAAAGCTTAACTTGAATATAGGTCTACCTTTGAAAGTAAGACGTTGCAATGGAGCCAGGATTGCTTGACAGAGGATTTAGTGAAGTAATAACAACCCACCAATGTGGGAGGTGATCGATGTTTGACATTTAATGAGCTCTGTATCTGAAAATTAACTGTTACACAGTTCAAATGTCACAAGCTATAATTGCATTGTTTCATACAGAGCTATAGGTTATTTAATACGGTGAGCTTCATTGAAAATGGACCATAAATCCGATTAAGCCCTCATGACAGATTTAGAGGATACTTGGCTACCAACGCTGTCATTTGACACCGTTTGACTTGTCAGAGAAAGTTGATGGATACCTTAGCTAGTAATTCAAGATCCTAAATGTATTTATTTTAGCCTAATAACAGTATCTATTAAACTCCACTAGAGGCTGTTTTATGAGTGGACACCATGTTTATACCTGTTTGGACATGTGCTACTCAGATATGTGTATGACAGTTGCATAATCAGTAACATAATCTTCATAAACACCTTTTTTCACAATTGCTTTTCTATCAAAGGTTATTCTAGTCAGTTTTTCTAGTAAATATAAGCACATGATCAAAATAGACTATAGTAATACTGACTTTAGTCAGTCTAGTAAGTGGCTGTTGTGCATCGGCCCTCAAAGGAAGAATGAAGTCATTAATAACCACCTTTGTTTTAATGTCTACTGTCTGTCCTCTAGGAACCAGATGTGCGACAGATTTTGCTGAAGTTCCCTCCATCCTCATGGAGTACTTTGCCACAGACTTTCGAGTCATCAGCCAGTTTGCACGCCATTATGAAACTGGACAGGTAAAACCAAACATGAAGGCAGATTTGTGCTAACAAAGCATTGCTGGATGGCAGGAGAGGAATATTTTCTGGTACATCATCACGATGAAAACAATAATTTACTGACAGGTTTACTGTGTCTGCGTCATTGTCTCTTCAGCCTCTGCCTGAGAGTATGGTGGCTCGTCTGTGTGAGTCGAAAAAGGTTTGTGGAGCTGCAGACACCCAGCTGCAGGTAAAGTTACCAACCTCTATAAATACATTCAGATTCATCCGTCACTTTTTAAAGAACACACGCACGCAGGACCACACAGTTTGTGATGTCTGTTTTTATGGAAGTCCAGCGGATGTTCACGAGGAGTTCTGTTGCCTCCCTCTCTTAAAAGCTAAGGAGCAGAAGAAAGACGAAGATTTGATGTGATAGTGAACAGATGTAGTGAAGGAGAGATGTTGAAATGTTGCCTTATCCCTGGTACTTAAAGTGGATATGAAAGTCTGTTATTTTTGACCTGATGTTTATGAATCCACTTCTTGAACAGTAACCTGCTGTCTGTCTTAGATTTAGTCTTCAATGTATCAGCACAAAATGCAGTTTTGTGCTCTGCCCAACTCCACGACTGCAGTTTAAATTGTTCCTTCCTCTCTTTTGTTAAGCATGTATGCCTGACTGTTTTTCTTGATCTTCTTGTGCAGATTTTCTATGCAGTCTTGGACCAGATCTACCACAGCAAACCTCACAACCGCTCCACCACAGACATCCTGAAGGACATGCAGCAGAAGTTCTACGGCTTGCCTTATACGGCCAACACGGTACATCCCATCCGCCTTCGTGCTCATTCACACAATGTCTGTTTTCTTTTCAGAAGCTGGTCTTTGAAACCCTTTAGATCAATTGCAGTCTTGGTGGTTGATGATAGTTTGGGGTTCCCTGAAGACTCTCGTCTCACTGCACAGTTGATCACAGCACAGAAAACAACACAACTTTGATTTAACTTTCTACTCCCTTTCTCTTTGCTTCCTCTCTGTTGTTATATCTTTCAGCCAGGCACAGCAGCTTTTAAAAGATTAAAGCTTTTTTTAAGCCCTGCTAAAATAACAAAGCAGAGGTACTCTTTAAATGAGCTCTCCCAGGAGGAAATATTTGGAACTCTTCCTCGCAGCCCTTTAATGAAAAAAGGTGCTCTATTTCCCTGACTTTTGCAGCTGTGGGCGAGGGGATGAGGCCAGGAGGCAGAAGGGAATCAAACACTGTCATAATTTAGCCAGCATTTACTCTGGGCTATAATTATGTGGAGTGCCGTCAGGAATAGAGATTACTGAACTGCTGCATATTCTCCCCAAACATCGGTGTCCCACGCCAGCGCTTCTCCTCCCACTCTTCTGCTTGTGCCTCGCTTTGTAGCTCCCTCTCCAGAGATGGTGGTTTATGTTATATAGTTTCCCACTGTCACAGTCATTTCTCTTCAGCTTTTCAAAACACACTGAGAGCTCTAACAGACACTTTGTCTGCGTGCACACAGCCAACCACAGCAAGATCGCTTTTCTCAGTGGAACTGAGGGTGATTGTGGTGCTTGAGCGCACTGCACGTTGGATCGGAGTGAAAACAGACATCTTTAGGTCTTTAAATGACAGACTTGAACTTGTCTCTTTTTTATATCCACCCTCTGATTCTGTCTCTCTCTGACTGCCCTCATGGAAACACAGCTCAGGAAAAGTTTCCACAGTAGAGTGAACATTTGAGATGCTAATATGTTATGGAGAGACACAGATTATAAACATTAGGGTGATGCTGACATGTGTATAGTTTATAGAGCAGGGCTATCGGTTCCCTCTGTGTACAGAGCAAGAGGATCAGCTGTGAGTAACACAGACCACATGCTCACCCTTGAGCCGAAGATAATATTTGGAAATAAATGGCAGAAATTGAGTCGTTCTGCTTGCCGTGTTGACATTCCTCTAATCGTCGGTTCTTGGCTTTAACGCTCAGTGACCAAGTGTTTGTTCCTCTTTTCAATGAGGATCCTAACTTTAAAGTTTAATACACGACCGCCCATGTTGTTCCACATTCTCCTGTAAGAATGTGAAGTCTCACCTTGGCACCATGAACAAAATCCGAGTTTAGTTTGGAAAGAACAAAAAAATGTATTTTATCGCACATGCAAGAGCAACTGAGTAAAAAGCCCGAGCTTACTTTGTGTCCTTTGTATGTAAGGATCAAAAGGATATCTTGCTGACATGTGACCCACTTACACTCTCTTAGAAAAGTCGACATTAATCATTTGATGTGAGGCAAAGGGATTGAAATCAAAGAGAGGCTTGGAAGTCAGAAAATCATTTTCGTGACACGTTGTGATGGGTACTTAAAGCACCTCCTCAAAGAAGGAGACATCACAACGAACGGCTCCTCAGTCGCTGCTGACAAAATGTATAAACCACTTTAGGAATACGGTTAAATCAAAGAACCTTCACATTGAAGGATGGTCACAATGGTTCAAAACAACTTTGTGTTTTTTGGTCACTTTTTTTTTTTTTTTCCAACATCTCACATTTATTCTTTTCCATTTTCCATTTTATATAAATCAGTCTCTAAACAGCTAAAACAGACTTCTAGCCCACATGACCGAAGCTGCTCCGTCACTACTGTGGTGCTGCTGACAAATCGAGCTCAGCCAACTTTCTCTGTGAGCCAGGACTCCTCTCAGGAGGGCTTTTTACTCTTATTAAAGTCGCTACAGGCCAGACGAGTCTCATCAAGTCGACACTTTGGAGCTGAAGTATTTTTAATACAGTTGGATGACCCAGACTGGATGAGACTGCAGAGCTCCTCCACCACAGTGCAGATGAGCATTTTAAGCTTTCAAACAGCTATATTAGAGTCATTCACTTACTTCATTTTTATATAATTTCTTTTTTTTTTTATGAAAAGTTACGTCATACAAATTAGGTGGTTTTTTTGTTCTGTTTTTTAATGGACTTTTAACAGTACGTTAAAGATGATAGCACAAATCAGTTTTTATTAAAATTAAATCATGATGATAACAAGGATTCATTGTGACTGATTTTGAGGATTTGTATAATACTATGTTGATTGTACAGTTCCTTATAAAGTTATGTACTCTGGTCTTCATTGATAATCTCATTTTCTGTGGGACCTGTATGACTGAAGCTCTTATAGTAGATGTTTTTAGATTAACAATAGATCATATGAGTGTTTAATGTTAAAGGCTCGTTTGTAATAATTAACTTTTTGCAGCTGAGTGGTCCAAACTTGGAATCGATTGTTTTTATCATCCTAATGAACCTGGGCTTTTTGGCCTTGTAAATGTCTGTCTTGACATAAGATGCCAATGCTTCTGTACTTTCCTGCCACCAGTGATGTGTCTGTTCATACTGGGGACACTGGAGAGAGAGGCTCTTTTTTTTTAGCTGTTCGGATTGGATTGGGAGCGTTCCGCTTAATCTGAAGGAGAGTCACTTCACTCATTCAACGGTGGCCTTTTGTTTCTGTTTTGCTGCATCAGGTTTGTCGTGCCACTACTTTTAGTTCTAGCAGAGTTTTTTTACACGACAAAAAAAATGCGTTTTTACTGGCAAATCTTACCTGTGCAGGCATCTCCAAAGAAAATGTGACAGCTTGCGTTACTGTCATGACTCCAAAGAACTACTAGCACATAGTGTATTCTCCATTTCATGATTAATCATTATTCACAAAAACAAATGTCCCTGTAATCCCCAAGGACAATCAAATTTACCAACATTTTCTCTGTCGTTTAGGGAGCACAGCCAAAGTCATTGTGGCAATTTTTTTTCTGAACTCCTACATTCCCTCATTTTACCTTTTGCAGTCCCTCTGATCTTTAGTGAAAGAATGAGCTGCGTGATAATTTCAGCTGTGGCTGCTCAGCTACAAGTCTCTAACATTGGAGCTAGAAAGAAACAAGAGGCGGTAGTTTACTGAACTGGGCTAAACTAATTGATCTTGTGGATCAGTGTGAATGTTACAAAAGCCTGAATGTGAGGAGGTACAAAAGTAGTTCAGAAAAATCTTCCCTCTGGGCACATGACAAGTCATTTGCAAGCAACCGTAGCCTTTCGTTGTCTGCATCCTTTGATTCAGATTATTATTTCCCTTTCAGTTGGAGTGTAAATCATTTCCATGTTTAAAGTGAACTTGTTTTTAATACAGAGGTGTAGTCCGGCATCTGCAGTCTGTTATGGTTTTGTTAACTGTGGCAGCTGCCATCTTTTCTAACAGGCTGATGTCTGAGTGTTTGCCAGCTGAATTCCCCAGAGTCCCCGTTCGCAGAGATCATAAAAGAGCTCGTCTTTATAGATACGTTGAAGGGACCCCGCAGGCGACGACAGAGGAGAAGAGAGGAGAGCGGGGCTTTCTACCATTTAGGAATTTCCATGTTTTGTCCTTTTATAGGGGACCTGGCAGGTTGTGATTTAATGTTTTGTTATAGACATTTGTCAGAGGAAACCTGCATTTATCTCTAATATAACGATATCAAAAAAGACAGAGGCGGCTTAAAGGAGTAAGAGTGTTTGGTTTGTGTGTCAGCAGACCTTTAATAGTTTTTCCATTTCAGTTTAATTAAAGTATCAAAAATAAAACTGGAACAATGTTGATACTTAAAATATTGACGCTCTTTTTGTTTAGTTTTGTATTTTCAATTTATGGAGATGTTGTCATGTTGAGATACAGTTTTAGTTTCAGCTGTAGTCAACAGCTTCAGCCGCACTTTGTGTCTTTTATAAGAGTCGTTAGCCGCCGTCATGGAACAGCTTCTCTCAACAGGTTTTACAAGCAGAAACTTTTAAGGCTGTGATGTCACTCCGCAGCACTTCTCACACAACGTGTCTAAGAAATCCATTACTTTTTCATTTTATCAAAACTATTTCAAAGCTTCAAGTTATAATGTGTTTTTCTGTATTTGGTAACCAGAGTTCTGCTGTCTCTTCTCTCCACTGTGAGTTTATTCTATCATATCCAGTATGTTGATACTTATTTTAAACTGGCCTGTCTTTTCACTGTGATGAATTTTTTATTTCCTGTTTAGGCGTGGCAGCTGAGATTCAGCCACCTGATCGGTTATGGAGCCAAGTACTACTCCTACCTCATGTCTCGGGCCGTGGCCTCCATGGTGTGGAAACAGTGCTTCGTTCAGGATCCTTTAAACAGGTGAGACAGAAGCTCATGGTTAAACATGTAATGATAAACTCTTAAATGTAGTATGAAGCGCATAAAGCATGGGCAGAAATGGAAGAGAAAAATTCTTACAGAAGGCCCTCATATCAGAGGGAACTGTTGTTCAACTTCATTATCTAAGACTTTAGCTGAGTCAGCTTAATTTAATTTGACACAATGAGTTAAAATGGATCCTTCTTATAAGCAGGACTATTTTACATACCTTTAACTGCAACACTGGCACAGACAATGTTTTCTAATGTGAAAGGCTTACATATTACCTATTTTCATTTTGGGACTATTAAAAACTCTTAAAACAACCTCTGAGCAATGGTTTCAAAGCCTTTTCCTGTTTATGATAGAGAATTGCAAGAGTGTCCCATAGTTTACCTATTTTAAAATATACTTCTCTGTAATGTGGAGACTAAAATGACCTCCAAAAACCTCCAGCTGACTTAAGGTTGCTGTTACAATGCAAGCCAAGAACCTAATCTGTAATTTAAGTGTTGAGTTGAAGGGCTGATTTCTGCCTCTGTTCTTGGAGATGTCTTTGTTCACTGAAATCTTTTTACAGTTTGGAAAATCACTCATTTGGCTCCTGCACGTCGTTTTCATAGATTTTTTTTTTTTTTTTTTAAAAAGAAGTTTCGATGAACTCATAGTTTTCAGTTTAGTGCTGAGTGAGACCTGCTTCACATTTGCAGCGCTGAGACAAATGCCTCCCGACAGGTCGCCTTCTCTGGATACTGTTCAGGTCTCTGCCGCCTGATATTGAACGTGACATTAATATGAAACTCACACCCTCTTGGCAGGTGTCTGCAGTGATTCACAGGCACACTGGCATCCACATCACAAGATCCTCCCTTATCGCGAGTGTTTGCTCCTGGACAAAGCACAAAGGCTTTGTTTTGGAAAACAGACCCTCTACCGTATCTCCATTGAGCCGAGCCCTGCAGCGTCCTCCCTCTGCCTCTCATTTCTGTCCTTTTCTTTTCCTCTTCTGTCGGTCCTTCTTCCCTTTCGCTCTGAGATTGTTTTAGTTCCACCTGCAGCCGTCAGATCTCTGTTTCCTGTCACCTGTCTGCTGTGAACAGGCATCTTAGGAGACTTGGCCCTGGGCTCCAAGTGGCAGCGGCGGTGGTGGAGGAGCTGACAGAGTATGAGGAGCTGACAGGGAGAATACAGGTGTCTGTAACCTTATCTCTCTCTCTCTCTCTCTCTCCTCTGTGTCTGTCTTTCCCTTCGTCTCTTTGTTAGGGACATGGGCGAGCGTTACCGTCGAGAGATGTTGGCCCACGGAGGAGCCAAGGAGCCCATGCTGATGGTGGAAGGCAAGTTCAACCTTCTTGTCATAAATGACTGAAAGAATCTTTCCATGTTTACTCCCTAAAGTCTGTGAAACACTTCAGACTTACACCTTCAGGCCTCATTTCTCTGATCACTTTACCCTCCAGCCTCCAGGGACTCATTCGCACAGGACGCACCCCGGGGAGATTTTAATGTTTAGTTTTAGGATTCCCCAAGTTCATCTCCAGGTTTCCTTCAGATTAGGAATTAAAGTGTCAGTCCATTAACGTCCTGCAGCATGAGTAACATAAGGTGTGTCTTATTATTGCAACATGGTGCTACTGAATTAGTTTTGACATGCTGGACAGCCTGGAGGGTCAACGGCTCCTGGGTTTGTTGTTTTGTCTCCTCTTATATGAAGCAAAAAAACATCTTTAAAAAGACTTGGGAGCAGAAGCAGTTTTTTCAGGTGTTCACAGCTGCCACTGTTGTAGTTTGAGCCACTCTTGTCTGTGAGCTTACACACACACACACACACACACACACACACACACACACACACACACACACACACACACACACACACACACACACACACACACACACACACACACACACACACACACACACACACACACACACACACACACCTCCCAAGGTTTCTGATCTGTGTTTACAGGAGCTTTGTCGGCCCAGAGACAAAGAAGAGTCCTGCTGTAGCATAAAATGTCAAGTCAGCTCAACTCTGTTGCAGCCGTTCATGCTAGTCTTTTCTTATATGAAAAATCTTGACTAAAAAAAAGATAATCTCACTTAGATGGCAGTATGGATCGTGTTGCTTTTTGTGCACAAACGCAATCAAAAAAAGGGAGAGGCTGAACTTATGGATCAAAAGATGGAGCGCCTTGATGCATTAAGTTGTATATTAATAACAGAATTGATGTAACTTATTAACACTTTAAGCAGACAAGTTCAAAATGATACCAGATATGTACACAAAAACTAGCATGTTGGTAAGGAAAATCTTTGCTTGTTGGCTTAAATATGAGGAAACTAAACTGCAAGGCACATTCATTGTGCATAAGTATGCATATTAATGAGCCAAAACATTATTTTTAAACCTATGTTAGCACAGTGAGCATAAATGTTCTGTTGTCTTGGAGATCCTGGCAGGACATACAGCAAACCACGTGCCTCAGACCTCACTGTGCTTTGTGTATACTGCTGATTGGCAAGTGTTAGCATGCTATCACCCTAAACCAGGAGTCTTCAACATTTTTCAGGCCAAGGACCCCCAAACTGATAAGAGATGGAGCAGGGACCCCCTACTATATATATATATATTGTATAAAATTGTGTTTTATATTAAACTGGAGGAGTGCAGGAGGCTTGGAGGGACAGGTCCAGGCTAGTCTCGCGCTGTGAGTGAACCGGTGCCCAGCTTGAGAGCTCCTGCGTGTCGCTGAATGTGCGCATTTCTGACTGAAAGACAACATCTTCTGCCTCCATTCATCCATTTGCTATAATATGTTGGATTCATGTTAATGTGTATTTAAAGACATTTAAATTTGTGGGGAAAAAATTGGGGAAAATAAAAAAATTGTCTAATCAACCAAAAATTTCACGGACCCCCTGCAGTACCTCCGCGGACCCCCTGTTGAAGACCTCTGCCCCTAAGCTAACGTGGTGATCATGGTCAACAACATACCTGCATAACGTCGTTTGGGTTTTCCTTTTTCTAACTTTGTGACTATCAAACTGCATTTAATCAGGTTGTATCATTTTAGCAGAAGCTCCAGTTTATCTTTCGTCTTTAGCCTACTTCCGGCTGTTGCCTTTTTCCCCTTCCTCCTCCGTCCCTCTCTCCTCCCCTCCTTGCCGCCTGTCTGGACAGGACAACAGAAGAAGAGGTGAGAAGAGAGAGAGACAGAGAGTGGGTAGTAATATCAGATGACATTTGTGAGTGTACTGTAAATCTCTCCCTCAGGGTCGCCCCCCTCCCGTCTCCGTCGGATTGTCCCTCTGACAGCTCCAACCACGGCTGCACCCAGCCTCTGAAATTACAACCACCAACAGATCAGATCCTTGTTATAAGATCTACTGTCCAATTAACTGTTGTTGAACTGACAGTATTTGCCTTTATGGGTCTCTTTGAAGTGAATGCTACTCTAATTATAGGCCGAAGCCCTGTGTGCAGAATAGTTATCACGGTCTAGTGATCCCTCTGGCTATATTTCCTGGCCATAAGTCATTGTAGAGGCAAGGCTCTCAAAATATGTGCACTGGGAATAATGCTCAGCCAAAATAATGTAATTTTCTGACAGAAACTCCAGATCAGATTAAAAGAGACGAGAACTGGCTATACAATAGATCCAGTCTCACAGTCTTGGCAGTGTCCCACCGTTCAGGTTTTAGTCCAGTTCCAGTCTTTGCACCTGCATTTACGATACTCATCTAAAAAAACATTTCTTTTTTTTATATCCTAATAAAATGTATTCCATGTCTGGAGAAATGCTTAAACTCAAGCAAAAGCTCTCCACATTTGTAAAGAAGCCTCATTCAGCCACCTCAGCGCTTTAATGGTGTTATAATTTACCCTTAACATCGTGAAAGCTGAAGTCCGAAATCAGTGCATGTGCTGAAACATTTAGCTTTTCACCGCTCTGCTTTGAGAGGTTGAGCAGTTCATAGCAACCATCCTAAATTCCTATTGGGGAATGGAAAAGGATCAGGAGTGAATTATAAGGGCCCTTTTATGTCTAAAGCAGTATTTAGGCCAACAGATACCAAAAGACTAGAGGAAGGACACAGAATCCAGATCAAACCTTTTACACACAATCCTTTCAAACAAAGACCCTTGTAAATGGAGGTGTGTAACATTTCCCTGTTATCCCCTTTGCTGAGGTGGTAGAGGGGGCACGAGGGCACACGGGGAACCGGAGCAGACCTGGCGAGGCCAATCAGAGACCAGCCTTTATCTAGATGCCTCCCTGCCCACTACTAGATGTTTCCCAGGGAAGCTGGTGTTGAAATGTAAACCCAGGTATTAAATCCAGCGCAGCAGCATCACGACAGAGTGAGTGAGTCATAGAGAAGGGTGTGAGAGGGAAGAAAAAGTAGAGAAAGGGAAGCAGAGAGTGAAAGGTGATCGACTGGCTGAACTGAACTTGGGGTCCTGCTACAGAGAGGGCTTTCATGGCCCAGACTGTTCCCACAGCCTCGACCGCCCAGCACAGAAAATGGACCTCCTTGGGCCCCGTAGCCGAGTCTCAGGACCCTGTTTGGTCTTTGTGACCGAACAGTTCTTATGACTGCTTGTATGTCACTAATAAACCACCGGAGCACAGGGTGCCGTACAGTCCCACAGCACTTCTCTGACAATGATGTATAGTTTTGTCTGAACTTGAGGAGGGGGGTGGATAAACTTCACAGCTCAGAGGTAAAGCTGTGAAATAATTCATCTACATCCAGTACTTGAACGCAGACATGATTTGTGATCAGTAAAATCTATAACTCAACGACATGCCAACACTGTTCTGAATCCCATTCATCGAGCACTTGACTTCCTAACTTGGTCTTGATCTATTTTTACATCATGCCTCGAGGAATTTATTTATACACTTTTCTTCTTTAAGATGCAAATCTAATGTGGAGGATCATATATATGATGTATGATGTGATAGCTCACGTTCGTAATGAAAGACAAACGTCCACTTTTGTGCTTCAAAGGTGGACAATAAAGAAAAGTTGTGATAAAAAGGATCTTTTAGTCCACCCTAGAGGGCAGATATACAAGTTTGTTTTTTTTTTTTTTTAATTGTCTTATAGTAGTTCACCTTACTCTATTTTCCTGATTTTGCCTTTTGTTCTTTTTGATTCATTCTCTGCTGGTATGTTGGGATGTTTTGATCCCAATAATTAGAAATCAGTTAATATAATCCAGTTACACAGTTTATGCAATCATTAGTTTGTCTCTGTGTTTTTTTATCAAGCAGCCTATAGGTCTACTGTGACTCATTCAAGGCCCTCCCGGGGGGTCCTGGACCACTGTTATAACCAAATAAAATTTAAAAAAAAATGTATTTAAATAAAGTAACTACCTAACCTAACCTAATATTGGACTAATTGAAGTTTTGACTAAATAATGGTGATACACTAAAAGTTAAAGGATGATCATAGTTATTACAGTTCACCCTGTGGGGGGCAGAGATAGCTGCATAAAGGTACAGGGAACCATTCGCGTGTTTGTTATTCATCAAACAGATGATGAGATACTTCACAGCTTGAATACAAATTTTGGCCTGCAACTAGCAGCGAGGGAGATCACCAGAGTCGGTAGGATTCATCCTCTGGGAACCGTGAAGGTCAACATTTCATGGCCGGTCATATAATAGTTGTTGAGACATTTTAGTCTGGAATAATGTGGCCGATTAACTACCAAACCAACATTACAGTCGCACCTCTTGCATGGCTAAAAATAATCTCTTTGCATAAACATTTATAAAATACGGTTAAATTCAAAGTTAAAAATCTGTAAATAGATGAAGTTGTATTTATCTGATTTATGCCATTTTATATTAACTAACTGCGTGTGCATATTTGTAAGGGACATTTCTTACATTTGGAGGTTGATTTACTGAGTTTTGAAGGGTTTCTCCTCAATAACGTTGCAAGTTCTTTTCTTTCTTTTTTTTTTCTTTTGTAAAGGCGCTTATTCAACAAAGAGTCTCCCAGCGCGATGTTTGTCATCACCCTTGTCTTGCTTGCTTTCTGGGCCTGCCTTAAGTGTGGTTTGTAGAAGAAGCTTCCTGAACTTCAAAGGTGTAATTACAGAGGCAGTGAGCCTCCAGGTCTGACAGAGGGAACTGCTTTTCACACCTTGACATGTTTCAAATAGTCACGAGCAGCAGCTGAACCACTACTGAAGCAACCACAAATCTGTTTTGAAATGCGGGCTCATAAAATCTCCTCTGATTTAAGTAATTTACATTAAATGAATATTGTGTCATCCGCATACAGGAAATATGACACCACAGAGGAGGTGAGGCTGAGGCTCGTTACTGCGTGCTGCAGTTCGTTCACATTTTAAATGCGCAAATGTGGCGGACTGCTGCTCCCTCCAAGTTAGAAGGGGGTGTAAGTGGCCTATAAAAGCAACCAATTAAATCATGAAAGAACAGAGCACAGCCAAGCCCAGGGGACTGGGATCAATCGCTCTCATAAAACAGCTAGTTTCTGATTGGTAAGGACACTTTTCAACAACGGTGATTAGTGCTTGCACGCAGGTATAAATAGAAGTGCCTGCTACGCATACTTTCAGGCAGGGAATTAAGAAATGTACAGGCTTTTTTTCAGACGGTACAGCGTTGTGGGAAAAGCTGTACTAAAGATGTTCCTCTCTGTCTTGTGCATTTAAGTTTCGATCAGCGTTAACTTGTGCCCATTTTCAAAATAGAAATAGTTTCACGAGTTACTTTACAAAAAAAGAATGGTAGCGCTGTCAGTTCAGAGAAATGTAGATCGTCAGATAGTTTAGTCCCGATTTCTTTATCCGTGGCAGTAAATTTCTTTCTAGGCGGTAACTCACAGCAGCAGCTGCATCATGGACTTTAATTCTGGTCCCCAGAGCTGTCATTAAAGACTCAGAGCTGCTAGCCAGCCACAGAGGTCATCATCTCCCACCACCCGCTAGGTAAATAAACAAAATGTTTCATTGCATGCGGTGTATGTAGTCATGTCAATGTTAAAGCTCTGTTTATTTTATCGCAAGGTTGATACACGTGTAATAGGAGAAAAACATCAGGATGTAAAGTTCCAGCTTCTTTGTGGATCAGATGGCTGTAAACAGTAATGATTTTTGCTGTTCACTTGGATTTGGATTTTTAGTAATATTGTGACTTGATCTGGTGACATAAGCTGAAATGCCAATTGCTTCGTTGCACTGTTAATTAACAAAGCTTTGTCTATGTGTCAGTAGGAACCCCTCCGTGCTTGTTTAGTGTTGCAGAGCAGCTGAGGCTGTGGAAGTTGAGCTAAAGAAGTGGGTCAGTGATTTGAATGTTCCCACACCAGCTTCCACAAATTGGGTAGGGAAAGACACTGAGTGGTGCACTTCCCTCACTCAGCAAGCACTTCTGAAGTACCCTTGAGCAAGCTACTCAACCGCCAGTTGCCCCAATGAGGCTCCAGTTTGTTACGTGTCTTTTAACACCTGCTGTTTTACCCAAACTCTGTCGGCCAAGTTGGCAAACGGTGCAGGCCCAGAGACGACTGTAACGGGTAGAAGCCCTGCTCCTCAATGGTCGCGTCAGTGCTATTATGAATGGAAATGGAAACTCTTAAATCAGAGATGACTCACACGGCAAAGTCTCCATCCTCAGGCTTTCCCAACAATGGACACAAAGCGCAGCCTATGTTTAGTTTGGCTCTGTTTTTTCCTCACTGCTTAGCCAAGAGTGAATGCACAGTTCTGCCCGCTGTGACGCTATCAGGCGTGCAGAGCGACTCGTACGGTATCGAGAGCTGATTGGCCTGTGTGAATCTGCAGAGTACATTTCAGCCGTCCTGTTGAGTGGGTTCGCCCAGAACCTTCTAACCAACTACAACTGCAACGATTAGTTGATTAATTGCTGAGAGAATCTGGAACTATTTTGATAATCAGTGAATAATTTCAGTAATTGTTCAAGCAAAAATCTCAAATATTCTCTGATTTCAGTTTCTCACACTTTCTTCTTTTTTTTTTTCCCACATATGACAATAAATTGAATATAATTAAATTTTGGACTTTGGAACGAAGTAAAGGCGTCGCCACGGCCTCTTTAGAAACCACGAACTGTATTTTTTTTTTTTTTTTTTATTTTCAAGCGGCAACCGCCGACTCTTCCTCCAATGGCTACTTGAGGCTGGTTCCAAGAGCAAGTCAATCCGCCTCGGCTCCACCCAAACACCGTCGCTCTGGCCACGGCCGTGCCCCCGTGCCGGCGGTAGCCGTAGACGGAGGAAGTATGTTTTCGGGTTGTCCGTATCTCAAAAATTGCCTTTGGGGAATTTCTTCGAACTTGGCAAAAGATTCACATGGTGCTAACCATGAGCTAATAAGATTTCGGGGGTTGAAGGTCAAGCTCAAGGTCACCGTCACCTCACATTAACCGACGCTCGTGAATGCGATATTTCAGGAATGTCTCGAGGGGATTTCTTCAAATTTTGTCACAAATGCTCACAATGCTCAAAAATGAACTGATAAGATTCCGTTGACTCTGTGGGAACAATTTACTTGTGTTTTGCAGTTAATTCTAAAGCAGCGCATCCATTTTCTCTTCAAGCCGGTCAGCTTGATTTGACTTTGTCGTTGGGTTTTGGCTGACTCAGCCCCTCCTCCTCGTGTGTATCTCTAAAAGCAGCTTCTGCGATCAGATACTCCTCCACGGTGTTGTTATGACTCTGAGGTTATCTGTGCATTCCTCTCAAACTCTCCCAGGGATCAGGGCTGAGAAAAGACTCACTCCTCGCTTCTTATTGTTCTGCCACTCGTCGTCTACCGTAAACGGCGTGCGAGACCAAAGTGCTGACACCGCAGGTTGTTTGTGGTGAGAAGCCAGATGGGGAGCTCCCTGACAAACCTCTTTCACAGTTGTACCTTTTTTCACCTTTAACTCGGTTTCTCCCTCTCTTCTTGCCTTCCTGCCTCCTCCTCCTCCTCCTCCTCCTCCCCCTCCTCTCCCTTCGCCTCTCATCACTCTGGTCATGTTAACTTTGCTTGTTTAACACCACACTAACCTGTGGCAGGCGAGGCTCCAGACATCAGATCCCCCTGTGAATACACAGTCAGGAAATTACATCTATTAGAGAAAGTGGCAGTGATGCTGCAGACAGCGTATGGAGAGTTCAGATCAGTAGCCCACAGCTCTGTCTGCACACACACTCTAAAAATCAACCAAGTAAACAAGCGTCATGTCAGAACATGCGCCTGTTTCTTTGTTACATTTGTGCTGCATATTGGAGTTATGAGATGACAGTCTTTCTGTCGTAGAGGCTAAATAATATATTTGCATTTTAGTTATTACATTTTATTTATTGCCTTTTTTTTTTTTTGTCTGGTTAAGTTGCTTGTTAAAGGAGAAAACTAAAAAAATAGCTTTGTCTCTATGAGCATGTTAGCATTTCGCTCCAGGCCTCTCTGTGCCCAAGTCCAGCCTCAAAGAGTCACGAGTTTGGACACAGAAACTAAAATTGAATCCTTTTCATGTGAATTTGAGTTGCAGTAATTTATGTTGTCAGTGCAGTTTTTCTCTGAATAGGAGTTCTGTGACTCTGCATTCGATTGCTCTTCCCCAAAGACCAGGATGTGTGAAATATAAACTTAAACTGAATTTAAATGTTGAGAACTGAATGTAGACCGAGATTTTTCACGAGGATCGAATTAATAACATTATATACAGTTTCAAATTAGATTTCAAACTAAAAAAAATTCAACTCGGGATCTTTCGATTCCGTGTTTTTTCAAAGCAATTATTAAGGTGAAATTGTACCAATTCACATCCAATTTTCAATCCAAGTATTTAAGTTGAATTTCTGCCCAAACACTAGCAGCTGTGGGTTCCTGGTCATGTTTCTCCTGTCATAATGGATGCTTGTAATATACTGTAGACTGAGATATCCTGTACAGGAATATTGGACTGAATGCAGCGCCTTTCACTTGAGATACTGTGATGTCGAATGGAAGGGAATTCAGGGTTTAAATTACAATACTCCAGCCCTTCTCCATTACTAATCTGATTTGAGATGTAACTTGATAAGTTGGCCTCAATACCCTCTATCAACATCTATTAATGCAGCTTGAGCTGTCCGCAGCGTTTAAGATAGCAGTGGTCACAGCAAAAACATCCCTCAGCTCTGTAATTAGGGCTAACATTTATGGTTGGGAATCATCGCTTTCATGTGGCTGCCTCGTTCCCAGGGATCCAAGGGCCTCGCGGTTGCAGTGTCTTAAGGACCCCTGTGTGTTGGTATCATCTTGTAGCCAAGGGGCAGGGTGCGACTGGTGGGAAAGAGGAGATGATAATCCCTTCTCTGGTGCTCTCATGCGAGGCCGGGCCAAACCTGCGCTCAGTTTCAGCCTGCTGAGTCAGTTTCAGGGTGGCAGCAGCAGCAAGGACTGTGTGCGTGTGCGCGTGCGCGTGCGCGCGCATGTGTGTGTCCCGTCCGTGTCCGTCCATATCTTGACGTGTGTCCTGTATGTTCAGGATCGCTGTGTGAAACTCTTTGCGTCTCCGTTCATGCGTGCCTGTGCAGACATGCTGGTGTGTGTGTGCGTGTGTGTGTGTGTGTTTGCGCGCACGCTCTAGTGGAGGTGACCCATGCAGGAAGGAGGGGGAGGGGGAGAGTGCCTATTTACATTGGCAGCTACACAAGGGGAAATGAACTGACTTCAAAGCGGGCGTGCAGCTGAATTGTAGAGCGAGCAGAGGGAGTCCTCTACGCCTGATCTGGCAGACAGGCTCTCCAAACACACCGACGTTCCCAGGGCCGCAGTCATATTTGCTCCACGACACTAGTCACATTCTAGTGTAACGAGATGTGAGGTCAGTATCACCCCTGTAAAAGGCACACTGCACATTTTTTTGGGAGTTTGGTTTAAAGCAGAAACGGAAGATGTTGCGGTGGATGGTACCACACGTCTGAGGCCTGTTGAAGATGTTCAACAACAACAAAAAAAAGCTGTTTTTCTGTGCTCGTTTCCTTTCCGGTCACTTCTTTTCAGTCGAGGGAGGACGGACCGAGGTTGCAGTTTGAAAAATAAAAAGTGCCAAACACCATCTTGAATAATTGGATTAATAAATTAATCATTTTTTGGTCCAAGACATGGCAATATTCTTATATTTTCACTTTAAAATACAAATTGGAGCGTAATAATGCACTGACTAAACCCATGAATTCACAAATGTTGAAAATCAAACAGAAAATGCATCATGCTGGCGTGGAACAAATCAAAAGTCACATCGTAAGTCACCAGCGTGTGTCCATTAACTTATTTCAACTTAACCTGCAATAAGAAAAAGAACTGCACTTGCTTTAATGGATTTCTTGAAAGAAAAAAAAGCAACTTTTTCTGCCATGTTTTTACAGCCACTGCAGTGATTTCATGTTCAAAATATTTGAATGTTCGGAGAAGCTGTACTTTCCTGTTAGAATGAGGTGGAATGGAGTGATGGAAAATAGAAAAGCAGCTCATCCCAGCGCCTTGCCAGAGCTTTTTCCATGCAGAAGACAAACACATTGATACCGATTGCTCTGTTTTTCTGCGACAGGCATGCTGCAGAGACGGCCCACCATCGAAGACTTTGTGGATGCGCTGGTGTCTGAGCTCAACCCAAACTTTGAGACCTTCATCATGGACTCTGAAAGTTGAAAGCTATTTTATTTTTTTATTTTTATTTTGGGGGGTGGGGGGAGGGGCTCCACGGAAACAGACTTTACAAGAGTGAGGACACACAGATGCTGGATGAAGACGTGGCATCATAGTTCTTCAGCATCTTTACTTTGTCTATAAATTAATTGTAAACATCTTTTATATTGCTGGTCTGTCTTAAAGTCACATTGACTTATTTAATATATTTGTCTTGTTCTCCTGTGAGCATAATTTAATATGGTAAGAATTAAAGAGGTGAAAACTCCTAACGATCTCCACATTGATTGTTGCAGACTTTTCCAATGCTCTGGACTCCCCCGTGTCACCATTCATTAGATTTCAACAGATTTAACACTTAACTAGTGCCTGCTCACACACTGTTCATTTAATGATGACGGTTTTTTTTTTTTTCACCTTCTCGCTTTATTCTAATTGATCATAAGAATCTTCTCTGTAATGTAACTTCTGCCTAAAAATGTTCCAAACCTCACATCATTTGTATTTTCATCTTTCTTCTTTGCCTTTATCCTCCTTTATCAATCAATCGCACTGCTAATATCCCCGCATCAAAATGTCCGTTTTCTGGATGCATAACAGTAGAACATTGTTTTTTCCTGATCAAATCAGCGTGAGGAAGAATACTTAATCTGTTCTTCCTGTCATGTGGTCATTGTTTAGGCTTTAAATTAATACCGCTCCATCTGTTTTGTCTGTCAGGAGCTTTTTTTTTTTGGAGGGAGGGAGGGATGGGGGGATGGGGGGGGGGGTCAGGGAGAGAAATCCAGAGCTTTGGGTAGTGAACTTGAATTTGAATTTCATTCCTGAGCTGTTGGAGTAAAGAACAGAAATGTAAATCAGCTGTGTTATTGAGTTGGCATTTCTTCTTCTTCTTTTTTTTTTGTTTAAAGTTCTTCTTGCTCCACACTGTCTTAAAGCTGATCGCGTTTGCATGAGCTGAGAGTGGAAATTCTCCCTGTAACAATGCTTGGATCGTAGGTGTGAACGCAGCATCAAGAGGCGACCTGGGAGAATCCAACCACACAGATGCTGCAGCACCACAGCTTGACGGACTCTCTGGATGTGATGTCTCTTCAACATAGCTTCAATTTCATGTTGTGTTTTTTTTGTTGTTTTTTTTTTACCTCTGATCTATTTCCAGTTAAACCAGAGGCAAGGTACATCTGGAAAGTATTCACAGCGCTTCACTTTTTCCACATTTTGTTACGTTACAGCCTTAATCCAAAATGGATTAAATAGATTTTTTTTTTTCCTCAAAATTCCAAACACAATACCCCATCATGACAAAGTGAAAAAAGTTTGTTTAAAATGTTTGCAAATCTATTAAAAATAAAGAACAAAAATATAACACGTATATAAGTATTCACAGCCTTTGGTCAATACTTTGTTGAAGCACCTTTGGCAGAAATTACAGCCTCAAGTCTTTTTGAGTATGATGCTATAAGCTTGGCACCTATTTTTGGGCAGTTTCTTCAGTTCTTCTTTGCAGGACCTCTCAAGCTCCATCAGGTTGGATGGGGAGCGTCGGTGCACAGACATTTTCAGATCTCTCCAGAGATGTTCAATCGGGTTCAAGTCTGGGCTCTGTCTGGGCCTCTCAAAGACATTCACAGAGTTGTCCCAAAGCCATTCCTTTGTTATCTTGGCTGTGTCCTTAGGGTCATTGTCCTGTTGGAAGATGAACCTTCGCCCCAGTCGGAGGTCCAGAGCGCTCTGGAGAAGGTTTTCATCAAGGATGTCTCTGTACATTGCTGCATTCATCCTGACTAGTCTCCCAGTTCCTGCCGCTGAAAAACATCCCCACAGCATGATGCTGCCACCACCATGCTTCACCGTAGAGATGGTATTGGCCAGGTGATGAGCGGCGCCTGGTTTCCTCCAGATATGACACTTGGCATTCAGGCCAAAGACTTCAATCTTTGTTTCATCAGACGAGAGAATTTAGTTTCTCATGGTCTGAGAGTCCTTCAGGTGCCTTTTGGTAAACTCCAGGTGGGCTGTCATGTGCCTTTTACTAAGGAGTGTCTTCCTTCTGGCCACTCTACCATACAGGCCTGCTTGGTGGAGTGCTGCAGAGATGGTTGTCCTTCTGGAAGCTTCTCTCTTCACAGAGCAATGTTGGATCTCTGTCAGAGTGACCATCAGGTTATTGGTCACCTCCCTGACTAAGGCCCTTCTCCCCCGATCGCTCAGTTTGGCCGGGCGGCCGACTCTAGGAAGAGTCCTGGTGGTTCCAAACTTCTTCCATTTATGGATGATGGAGGCCGCTGTGCTCATTGGGACCTTCAATGCTGCAGACATTTTTCTGTACCCTTCCCCAGATCTGTGCCTCGATACAATCCTGTCTCTGAGGTCTACAGACAATTCCTTGGACTTCATGGCTTGACAGGTGTGTGCCTTTCCAAATCATGTCCAATCAACTGAGTTTACCAGGTGGACTCCAATCAAGTTGTAGAAACATCTGAAGGATGATCAGTGGAAACAGGATGCACATGAGCTCAATTTTGAGTGTAATGGCAAAGGCTGTGAATACTTATGTACGTGATTTTTTTTTTTTTTTTTTTTTTTTTAATAGTTTTGCAAAAATTTCCCCAAAACCTTTTTCACGTTATCATTATGGGTATTGTGTGTAGAATTTTGAGGAAAAAAAATGAATTTAATAAATTTTGGAATAAGGCTGTAACATAACTGACTTTTTTTTTATCACATTTCGGACGACGTGCTACAGTATGACTTTTTTTTATCACTTTTCGGACAACATGCTATAGTATGACTTTCTTTTCACATTTTGGACGACCTTAAAGAAGTATGACTTTTTTGTGCTATTTCTGATGACATGCTATAAGTATGACTTCCATTCAAGTTATGTCAGGCAACACAATGGTGCAGTTGTCAGTGTTGTCGTCTCGCAGTCTGAAAGTCCCAGGTTTGATACCTGCCTGGGACTTTCTATGTGGAATTTGCACGTTCCTGCGTAAGTAATAACCTAAAAGTGAAATATGTTGTCCAACATATGGACAACTAACTTATGCATGTAAAACAAATGTCATGCATGTCGTCGTAAATGTGACAAAGTCACACTCCAGGCAAGAACATGCAATCCTCCACAGACAGAGTTCCAAGCCCCTGATCGAACCAAGTACTTCTTGATTGTGAGATGACAACGCAAGCAACTGCAAGATTGTGCTGCCTTTATTGCATGTTTGTCTAACTTTTAAACATATTATGGAAGAGTGGTTAGCATTGTTGACTCCCAGTCAGAAGGTTGCATGTTTGACTCTTGCCCTTGACATGGCTTTTCATTTAAGGTGTTAATGTCATCCTTTCCGGGGCGAGTCTTGAACCTGGAACCTTCTGACTGGGAGGTAACAATGCCAACCACTGCACCGTTGATCGCTCTTCTCTAACATGTTTACAAGTCATATAAGTCTTATAAGTCAGACAAGCATGCATTAAAGGCAGCAAAATGGTGCAGTTCCAAGTCAGCGTTGTCATCTCACAATCAGAAGGTTCTGGGTTCGATAGGGGGTCTGGAGCTTTGTGTGTGGAGGATTGCATGTTCTTGCTTGAATGTAATGTTTTACATTATGGAATAGATGCATAAGTTAGCCATCCATGTTATGGATGAAACATTTACCTTATGAGTTTTGCAAGAACATACAAATTCCACTTCGAGTTCCAGGCAGGAATTGAACCCAGGAGCTTTGGACTGTGAGACCACAACACTGAACACTGTGCCACTATGCTGGCGCCCACAACTTCAACAAAAGTCATACTTATAGCATGTTGTTAAAAATATGAAAAAAAGTCATCCAAAATATGACTTTTTTTTTTCATATTTTGGACAACATTAAAGAAGTATGACTTTTTTGTGCTATTTCTGACAACATGTTTTAAGTATGACTTTCGTTCAAGTTATGGAAGGCAGCACAGTGGTGCACTTGTCAGCGTTGTCGTATATCATCTAAAAAGGTCATCACCAAATCATGTTTTTGGATGTTGGGAGGAAGCCATAGTATCCAGAGCGACCCAACGTAGGCACAGGGATAACATGCAAACTCAAGACAGACATTTTGGATGACACACTATACTATGACATTTTTATGA